>NW_021938802.1:27108-215594 GCF_001715985.3 Manacus vitellinus
TGCCTAGGTAATTAAACTGCTGGACTGATTTGAGCTCTGATTGGCCAATGGTGATGTGGGGATGATGGAAGGCTTCCTGAGGTTGATTGAGAACTTCTGTCTTCTTTAAGCTGACTTCCAGCCCAAAGAGCTCAGCAGTGTCTGCAAAGTAGGATGTTAAATGCTGCAGAGCTGCTTCTGTGTGTGAGCAACAAGGGCGGCGTCATCAGCATAAAGCAGCTCCCGGACAAGATGGTTTAAGGTCTTAGTGTGGGCCTTCAGTTGCCTTAGGTTGAATAGGCTTCCATCAGTACAGTGGTCAGAAATATAGTGGCACAGAAAGAAGCTAACTTAATGTGCTGCTAATGGATGAATGCATGAGTGATCC
The DNA here is from genome assembly GCF_001715985.3 of Manacus vitellinus. NCBI lineage: Eukaryota > Metazoa > Chordata > Aves > Passeriformes > Pipridae > Manacus > Manacus vitellinus. The sequence continues at coordinate 27,476 of NW_021938802.1, forward strand.
TTCTGTAAACATAATGTTGGAACTTTTTATACAACAATTTATATATGTATGCTACACTAAAGAATGACCCTTTGATGTCTTTTATGTATGTGAACCTCTACTATCCTTTTTGGCTCAGGCCAAGTTCGTCTGCCACTGGTGGGGTGAGGGGCAGAAAAGGTCTTGGCTCTGTGTAAGCCCTGCTCAGCAATAAAGAAAACATCCCTGTGCTATCAACACTGTTTTCAGCACAAAACCAAAACACAGCCCCTTACTACCTACTGTGAAGAACATTAACCCTATTCCAGCCAAAACCAGCACAACTTTTCAAATTATTTGGTTAGGATACACACTTTAAATTGCTTTATTTATTTTTGCTCTTTCAAATACATTTATTACTTCACATTTTTTTGAGAAACACTGACAGGTAAAATATAATTGGAAGCAAGTTCGGTTTTGCAATTACAACCTACCTGAAAGCTAAAGGCAAAAGAAATATATATTTGATCAATTTTACTTCAGTGGAAAAGGAATGAAAGGAAATAAATACCTTTCACTGTTTGGAAACCATCATTAAACACTGCTGAAAAATAACTTACACCCCCTTGTTTTTTTACACTTCATGAATGCAGGTTATAGTTTGTACCTTGCAATTGTCATATTTTTAATTGATGATTTTATTTCATTTGCAAAAAAGGTAGACCTTGATACTTATTCTGCATTTGAACCTCACATTCTTCCTGTTAAAAACAAGGTGGCTCCATAGCTAAAGCTCTTCAAAAAACTTTACAAATCAAATGCCTATTTTCACACAAGTGGTTGTCTATAGAAAGAAATAATAAGAATCATTAGGCCAGGAAAGGGCAGACTAAAATGTCTTTGACCCCTATACTTCCAGTTCTGGAAATACTAAAATTAGATTTGCAATTCCCAGTTCGGGGATCAGCCAGGGACTATTGATACTGAGTTATGTTGGGTTGAGCAAGGTCTCTCAGTAGCAGCTCAAGATCAATTATGGCTGTATTTTTTCCAGCCACAGGGGCCAGCAGAGTGCAAGGGATAGGTAAAACAAAGTTTATTAGTTCACCTGTCTTTCTTCATCCCTGAAAACACAGAAAATAAGAACTCAGCAATCATGCCTCCCCCCACCCAATATTCTCTTGGAAAAAGCAGATTGCCTGCAACCAAGGGAGTCTTGTGGGAAATACTTATGAAGATATGACCCTTCTCTCCTTCTACTCCAATTTGTATTACCTCAGGCATAATACATGATTGTGAGTCACCTCTACCCTTTCTTTCTGCCTGATACACTAATTTTGGGTTATGTTTCTGAATCAGTTTAAAGCTGCTGATATCCGGAGAGGGAGCATTTTGATTCTTTCTACCATATGGCAGCAAAACACGTAAGATGAGTCTTAATTCTCTACATGGCTTTTAGATTGCAGATGAGTCACAACTCAACAGCCCAGAACAAAAGTATGGAACTTCCATGTTACTGTCTGCACCTGACCATGTACAGCTCCTGTCTCTCAGCCTTCTGCACAATCTGCTATACAAATGGTTCTCATCTAAATAAAGCGTTACCTGATGGACAGGATGCACTGCTTTATCCATAGCCTCCAGCCACCTATAACATGACAAAAAGTGAGAGTAGCTTAGATTGGTAGAGCAGAAAAACATGCTTCACTGCCTCTTTTAATTCTTGCTGACATATGCAGCATCTAAAGCATCTAAATTTTCAGGACACACAAGATAGAAAAGCAGTGGATTAAATCTAAATAAACATTGCTAACTCTAAAAATAAAGTCTCAAAGCTTGCTGTGTAAGAACACATTATAATAAATAAAGGCAATATTGCAGACAAGAGAATCTACAGATTTTGAATATAGTTTAACATGTCAGGCTAAATGATCACTCTTCTTGTCTTTGTCGTAATGCAGATAAGGAATTCGTAGGAGACATAAAGAATCCTGGAATTGGAAACTACAGAATAAAGCAATAACTGTTGGCAAAGTTATTCTGTTGCACTATGTATGGTATAAAATTTGGAAATGGAAAATAATATTACAATGGTGGATTATGTTAAGCAGTGAGATGATATAAAAAATGGGTGGATTAATACCAAATATCAATTTACTTCATAGCTTTATATTTCTGACAATTCACAATAAAACAAAGACTACAATAAGTTTAGATTTCAGTATGTTTGGAAAGGGAGGACTTTTGGGTGAATTTAGGTTCTTTGTTTTGTCAGCTGTTGTCTTTAGGAAATGCAAAAGAGTATTTTTAAAGTCTAACTCTGCATCAAACCCAAAGTCAATGTCCCAGAACCAATATGCTTTTGGGGCATGTTTGCATTTTAAAATATTAAAATGAAAATGTGACAGAATGACAGAAAAGAAAATGGAAGATGGGAGTGTATTTATTACTAGCACTGTCCTTGTTTGGCAGAAGAGAGATCATTTATATGAAATTACTAATAAGAAAGTTTACATCCGCGGAAAGATTTACTCTTCTGTTTGATATAACAGTGGGACAGAAGGCATGAGAACATGGATTAAATTTTTTTCTCATGCTAAATCAAGAATTCAGGGGGATAGGAAAACATGAATGTTAAAGATTTTATTAAAAACAATTAAAAAACCTGTGAAACTGAAAAATAATTTTTGAAGCTTCTACAATTGAAAATTAGAAATATTATCTTTCAATAAGTAGTTGATAGATTTTTAATTTTTTCCTCTACTGATCAAGGCAGCTATTGTGAACATCCTCCAAAAATTCGGACTCCACGCTGGATTAACAAAACTGAGGCTGTTAAAATGAAAGATCCCTTACCTCTTCATTTCTTGGTTGGAAGTTGCACAGAAGTAGAAAATCCTGTTTCCAGTTTGAGGTATACATTTAAAAACAAATGGTTTCCCCAGACTGGTGTCAACACCAATTTCTGCTCCTTCCAGCTTCGTTACTTCCAGGGGTCTGCACTTCCCTTCATCCTGCAATTAGAAAGAGTGCCCAAAGTTCAGAACTATTATGAAACTGATCCCCGGGAGATGGGGATAAACTCCAGGAATATTCAAATTTATAAAGCTCTTACACTTTTGAACCATCATATGGTTTAATGATCAGCAGTCCCAGCAATTACAGTGCAATCACAGAAGACAAGCTAGTCAAACACCCTCTAAATTTGCATCTGTGATTTTGCTCTCTTAATTGTTTTTGGTTCAGCAGAAGCCATATCTGTAGCAAAACCACCTTTTTAGGTATTGAAGGCATGTAGATGTCCAGCTATTGAGGGTTCAGCTGAGTGGTGCAGGAGTTTTCGAAGTGCACTGAAGAATTGAGAGTCACAGATCTCTTTACTAATCAGTGCTGTTTACAGTCTGCGTTTATGCTGAAAACCTCACCTTATATGTGTAGATACAGGCAACAAGGGCTTAAATTGGAGAATAGTGAGCATAATTTAAAAGGCCGAACTTCAGCTCCTTTGCAAAGTTGTGGTAAATATGGTTCTGTTCATAACCCTTCCCATACAATTCAAATAACTTTCAACGGAAAGCACTTCAGAACCTTTTTGCTTGTTCCTGATTGCGTTAATGCTCTTCGAGACTGAAGGGCATTGCCAGTGTCTTTCCCTGTGTGAGTCATAAAGAGCCATTAAGCTCCTTAATACACATAGGTAGGTGAAACAGTTTATCCACCTTCTTATTTCCCAGCCCAGCTTCCCACAAATACACATCTTAATTCAAAACAAAGGTGCACACATCCGGACAGTGAACTGTAGCTGTGTTTTAACCAATATTGTTTGCTTTGAAGATCTGTGACTGGAACTCTAACAATTGCATCAAATTTGGTAGCAATAAAATGGGAAACATGAGTTAATGCTGAGACATAGGAAAAGCATTAGTGCTGTTTGCAAAATACACAGATGGTGGAGTCTCATAGAATAAAATTAGTTGATTATTGGGCTTAATTAAATTTTGTCAGTAGGAGATGGATTGTAAATACCCCATGTAATTTTCCCTTAGCCTAAAAATAAACGTACATAGCCTTCCATGAAAAAAATGCACCTGTGGGAATTACATAGTTAAATACTTAGTTGCATGCTCACTAGCACATGTAATTATCCCTTTGTCATACATGATTTTCCTGTAGTAACAAAATAACCCCTAATACTGACAAATGTATAAATAAACATTTATAAGTACATTTCCTACATTTTTATTAATTCTTCTCATTCCATTTTTTTTAATGCTAAAGTTTTTTAATGTAAAACTAAAGAAGATATAGGCAGTCCTGAAAGTTGTCAGTGCTGTGTGACCTACTTTATTTATTATGCCTTCAGACACAAAACTACATTGTGAACAGTATAACCAAAACACATATTCAGGGTCCAAATCTCATTTGTACTGCAAAGCATAGCAAGTGCAAGATCCTGTCCATGGTCTGAATTCTCCTCACTGCCCTGACTTGAAGGCAAAGGTCACTAGAGGTACTGATATCACAGACGACTATTTTTATACCCTTATAAACTTACTTTGTAAGCACTTTCTGTGCTGTCTAAAATGAATGCAGACAGGGGTTCTGTGGCATCAAGAATTATATATGTCCACTGTATTTCAAACAAATACATCTAGGAAAGGAGTAAGATAGATTTGAGGCATTTAAAATGAGACCAAATGTTCCTCATTGACTAATAGACAGCCATCCTCCCCTAATTCTGATAATTCAGATCACAGAATCATAGAATTGTTAAGGTTGGAAAAGACCCTCATGATTATCATGTCAAAATGTTCACCCAGCACTACCATGTTCTCTACTAAACTATGGCCCATGTGCCACATCTGCATGTTTGTAAGGGGTATTTCTTTTCACTTGTGTGGCTTTCATGAATAACACATTGAGATGATTCCTTTAGCAAATATATCTTTGCTACAAAAAGTGACTAAGGTATATTTCTGGAAAAAATAATTATAAAAGTAATTTCTTACACTTGTGACTAAAGTGTAACCTGCTGATGATACTGCCTTTATGGAACCTGATATAACTATGTGATGTTACTCGAGCTGATGATATGTGTCATGCAGATTTTAAATGAACTAACTCAAATTTCTACTACTTGGAACAGCTACTACTGTTCCATTCTGCGCTAAACTAAAAAAAATATTTTTTTTTCCTTCAAGGTTGTGATCAGCTACTTTATGGATTCTTGGCAGTCTCCAGTATCAAACATGTAGAAATTTCTCCAAGTAGAAGGCAAAAAACAGGTGCTGCTTTGGTAAAGCTATTCTAAGAACAGTAGAAACATCTGAAGTAACCCTTCCCATGCTGCTAGTTTTCCTAAGATGGCCTGAATTTTAGGACAAATGTTTCTGTAGAAAAAATTTTAAAATATTAAACAATGTATAATGATTAGAAACAGACAAAAGGGAGAAATAAAAATAGAAAATTAAGCATTTCCTTCCTTTATTGTATTAAATGCTCATTAAGGCAGTGCATGCAGTCCTACTTAATTTGATGTAAGTAATTCCAGAAACTGAATGCCATTCATAGGTCCTGAGTGATTCACTGTATTCAAAGGATTTTGTTTGAGCAGAGTTATATTTGCTATGGCAGTTAAGCTCCTTCATCTATTAGAAAGGAGAATCTGAAGAGATATATGAAAATTTCATGATATTTGCACTGAAAGAAATAAAAAGTAACAACAGGAACAACTATGAAAAGAAATTAAAATTAAGCTACAAAAGAGTCTGCAAGTACTAGGAAAATGGAAAAAAAGTAACTTTACAGAAAAAAAGATAAAATCCTAGAAGAAATCTAAACATAATGTGAAAACTGAGTAGTGCTAGAAAGCAGGAACTGAAGTCTGGCTCGGCTGGGAGACTGGCAGTGGGCAGTGTAAGAGAGTTGCCCCCAGGTCAGTGGGTCAGATTGGTTTCATTCAGGTCAGTAGTGGCATGACCGAATTTTTGACTGTCTTTCAAAACTGTCTTCCCGCCTGTGCCCCAGTGTTCTTAAAATAGGCATCTCTTAAACAAGACAGGAAACTGAACTGGTTTTTTCCTTTTGCTTATTATTTCTCATTTGCCCAGCTCCATTGTAGCTGATGTAGCCACAACCATCCATGGCACTCAGGCTTGCAGTATTTTCACGATCTTTTGGTTTTCTCTGACCAGCTTCTCCCTGAGGTCTGGTGCTGCTTGCTTAGCAATATCACTAAACTCTTCCCCTCCTTATGTCTTTTTTTAATAACTGTACTTTTTGATAGGCTCATAGTTTGGTTAATTAGGAAATTATAGCTAGAGCCTGTTTGCATTTATTCCTTCTTTAAGCTGGACACATTGGTGCAAAGAAGAGACTAAGGCTTTTTATGTCTTTTTCCCTTACATCTATTTCCTTTTCCCTTGAAGAAAGGGCTTACATATGTCAGCAAATAGGGAGCTCTAGACTCTAGAACTGTTCACATGGGATTTTTTGCCAGTAGAGAGAGAGAAAATTATTTAGTAGTTCATTTTGTTTTGTTTTAAACAATTTGCATCTAAACTAGAGAGAGTAGAAACTTACTGAAGGCAAAACAATAGGGAAAAAGATGTAAAAGCTCCTCTGATTTGAAAAACATAATCATCCTACACCCAATAGTATTGGCTATCAGGTGAAGTACAACCAAATGGTCTTGTGGCATATTTAATCTTCACACTCTAGTTCTTTTGTTGAGGTTGAATAATTTGCTACAGTTAATTTCACAAAAGATAATAAACAGTTTGCAGGACCAAGGCTCACAGGAAGAATTATTGATTAGGTTAAGATTTTGAACAACTTGAATCAGATCAAATAATGTATCAGAGTATGACTCTTTCTCTAGGTTGGGGTATGCAATCTGTTAGTAGGCCAAAATTAACATGCATATCATATCAGCCAGTGTTATTTCTCATTTATCAATGAAATAACATAGTGAATGTATTGGAGACAGTGGATTCAGAAAGTTCTTAAATATAAATTGAAAAATATATTCTGGAGCCATGGGAGTCATGGAAAATGTAGAGAAGAAATCAGATTGTACACATGCTCTAAATAATGTGGCAGTTCCCAGACTATATTAAAGCTCTAAGCAAGAATGAAGAACAAATAGAAATGGTATATTTATGAGCAATGCTCAGATGTAAATCTATTTATAACTAAGCCTTTTATATAAAGTGATTAGGCTTAGCAAGAAAGCTTGTTCAAGAAAACAAAGGACTGAATGTTTGTCATAGATTGAAATGTGCAGGGTCTGCATGTGGCAGAGGATTTCTTTCTTGGTGTAATAATTAGACTCTCTATATATGACAGAAATGAAAGTAATTTAAAAGCATTTTTTCTCTCTCTCTTCTATTCCACTGGGAACGGTCTTAAGGGTGCACAGAGTCAACCAGAAGCACATACTGTAAGTGTCTGAGTCATAAAATTTTTGTAAATACACTCGCTGCAGTATGCCCTACTCCCATGTCCAGAGAAGACAATTGTAGAAATAAAAGGAAACATTTCATTCTGCATTTAAATTTATCTCTGCATTAGGGAAAACTTTCACTTCTTCTGAGAAGCCTGATGAAAAGTGATCTGTTTTGACGTGAGTAAAAAGAAATGGAAGACTAGTATCCAGCTGTTTACATGAGACGTGTAAATGACCATGATCATAGAATCATAGAATCAACGGGGTTGGAAAAGACCTCCAAGACCATCAAATCCAACCCTTGATCCAACACTGATGTGGTTACTAGACCATGGCACTAAGTGCCACATCCAGTTTCATCTTAAAAACCTCCAGGGACGGAGAATCCATAACCTCCTGGGCAGCCCATTCCACTGTCTGATTACTTTGTCTGTAAAACATTTTTCCCTAATATCCAACCTAAACCTCATCTTATTTGAAATATAAAGAACAAGTAAATTGTAATATAGTTTCCAGGTGTTCTGAATATGCTTCCTAATAGAAACATATCCTACTAGAGGCATCTAAGGAACACCAATTTCACAGGGACAGCACTAATTAAAGAAAGTTCAATGAGGAAAGCATTCTGCTGCTGAGACAAAGTGAAGGTTATGGACTTCTTTGAATGCAAATAACACTATATAATTAGCATCTGTGCTAATACTTAATTGCCAGTGTGTTGGCCATGTTAAAGCAACAGAGAAGGCAGAATTATGCTGAACTGCTGAAATGGACTGGGTTCATAATGGAAACAGTAACATGACATAGCATCTGATCATTTAGCTGATCATCAGCTAACAGCTGTTTACCACGTTGGGGGTCTAACTGCTTTTGGTTGTTAAGAAATGCATATTTTTGTTCTCACTGCCCTTTCAGCTTTGAAATACTTTGTCTTAGTCACTCACATGATGCCCAAGGGCTTCCTAGAGGCATTAAACTTATGAGTCTAAGAAATGCAAATCATAATTCTTTTTAAAACTGACATTATTATATAAAATCACAATGAAGACCGTCCTTCACTGCTGTCACAGTGAGAGTGCTTCTCAGGAGTATGTGTTGCAGTTTTCTTACAACATGAACTATCATGAAGGCTATTTCTCTGAGACTTGGAGCTACATGCGAAAGTGCATTTGCTCTGTATTCATACTTCAGTCTTTCACTAAAGCTGAATCTCTAAAGCATGCTCTTTTCTACTGTCCAGACAACAGTTTTCAACTTAACTGTTCCTTCCAACTTAACTGCTCCTACTTCCTTCCTATTACATCTTCTTTTGACTTTCCTGTTTGAAGTCCATACAAAATGCTGTCAGCAAACTCATACTCTTTAGACGTTTATTCTTAATTACTATTGTTCCAAATCATTCTTAGTTCATGGAATTGGAGAGTGAAATGAACTAAATGACAAATGTAATATAAGGACCTGATAGAGCTGGTTTGACTAGAATTCATCAGCCTCTGACTTCTGGAAAGGAAGTCTCCAAGGGAGATACACTGACAACAGTTTCCTGCTTTGAGATAGATAGGCCTCTTTGGAGTTTCTCCTAAATCATAACCATAATGATATTTATTTCTTCATTTCCTTTTCAGGTGCTAGATTGATTATCTGTCTCTCTATCCTCTCTGTCAGGGTCCTCTTATGTCAAAGGGACTGGAAATCTTTCCTAGACACACAGCAAGACAAAAATGAGAGACAAGCTAGGGCATTGTTACAAAAATGATATTTCATTAATTCTTTTAATTTTATCAACTCCACCTTTTTTGTCCCTTTTTTTGACCCACAAAATCACTTTTTATACGTATTTTTTTATATATCCAGTCTTACATAGCAAGAAAGCAATGATTAATTGAAACTAGGATATTTTGGCTTTCGCTGGTACTTTTAGCATTTTTGTAAATTCCACTATTTAATTAGTTGAACTCCTTACATTATGGATATTTGTAATGAGGAATTTTGGGAAATGTTTTTGACTATAATGCTGTTTTCTTTATCCTTGTGTTTTCCTAACGAGCCTAGAACAATATTAGCTCTCTAGCAGGTGTGCCCTCACGACAGAGGAGTGCATGCTCCACTGTTTTTAAACCCGTCAATGGCCCATTTATTCCCAAGCCCCAGAAATTATATTCCTTCTCGTTAATGAATCTTCAAGACCATCATTTTTTATCCTGAAGACTGAAGCATATTTTAGGATTTTCAAGTTAGCTGTCATGTTCTAAAAGAGACTTGCTGCTGACAGCTCAGAGAATTAACATACTGAAATGATGCTCTGCTGCTGTGGGCAAATTGCTTTTGCTATATTACTGGTCTCATGTAAAACTGATTAAGGTTTCTCTGTCCTATACTGAAGACTTCCCACAGGCATTTTCTGGTGACTTTGCAGCCCCTTTACTGTGCTGAGCAGCAAATGGTACTTTAAGAGGAGCAGATGATGTTATCTGCAAAGAAAGGCCATGCTGATGTGCTTTCAGCTTTCCCTGAAAAAATGTGTTAAGTTGAAGCACAAGAAGCTTGATTGCCTTAGGGTAAGATTTAAGTGTACATTCCTTGTCTGTTTCCTCATAATTTCCAGATATCTTTCCTTTAGAAGAAAAGCTGGGTATGTTGACAAAGAAGGAAATAATATGTTTGAGAAGATCCAGTGATCTGGACAATAGGAGATCAGAACTGTAGAGTAGATACTGCAACTCCACAGTTGCTAAGTGTAGGCAAAAATAACATAAAGTATTATATCTCTGCTGATCTCAGTAATTTACAGAAAACAAAGTTCTAACCCAATGTGTCAAATATCTCTGCTCTGAGGTGGAAACATAGCCACATCTACTGAGGTGAAAAAGATTACTTATATGGATTGTGGAGTCAAGGACAGTGGAAGCATCTGCTTGAGGGAAAACAAAATGACCACATGTGAAATGACTGAATGTCTTGCAACAGCTATCACTTCACCAGTGTGTGACTGGCTAGAGATGATTCTGAAACTGCAGCAAATACATGGGTGAGTCAAATGTAAAAAGCTCTAGAAACATTAATATCCTTTTTAATGTAGATGGGAAAGGCAAAATTCAGGGTTGATAATTTATAGTTACGAATAGCAATGATGAGGAAATCTAACTCTCTGTGTTTGTTGATATGGACTAGAGCAGAGATGAAACATCCTTTCCTAATACAAAACATTATACATAACATTTCAGGCATATATAAAAGGCCTAGTTGTCTTCTTACACAAGTGGAAATCTTTGACCAGTGACCTTGCTGGCATCACTGGAAATACACCAATAGAAGTTATTTTTCTTGTACTGATAGGCACCTTATCCTGAACTTTTTTGTCTCCCTGAATTACTCTCGACTTCAATTAACTGTTTCAAAGAATATTTTAGATCAGATAAGTGGACAAATCTTTTCTCCTGAGTGAATCAAGGCCTGTAACACAAAATCCAAATTAATCATGCAGTTAAATCAGCATGCTACATAAAGGCTGTGTTAAACTACAAACATTATTTGTAATTCCCTTAGAAGAAGAAGTGGGATGAGAAGTCTTCTTTTCATACCCTGATAGAAATCATACCAAAAGAAAGAAGTGTCAAAGAGTCCAGTTGAGCTTCCTCTTACTTCATTTGGGCATTGGATCTCACAATAGTAAATAACTGTATTTGTACTTAAGTTTCTTTCTGTCTCTCTTACTAAAGGATTCTACAGAGTACCCTGTAAGCACATGAGGCAGGGAAAAAAGTCCTTGTGTTTTTTGTTACTAAAATAGTAACACAATATTTCAGTGTATTATTTGGAGACCAGGAACAGAGAGAGAGCAGCTGGCAAAAAAATGGTATGAAATAATTTAAAAAGTGGTTGAATGGCACTATGCTTGGATAATGCAAGAAAACAAGTAGTAGTTAGTTATTACTATGAAATATTTATGCAGTGCTTTAAATTTATTTACTCTTTTAAGAAAAAGCAAACGCATGCTTTCAGTGGCTAAAGAGCCATCTTATCAAAACATAAAGTTAGCATGATTTAAATATTTATTTTCTCAGTGCAGTAAATAAGCTATTTGAGGAACAAATTAATTAAAAGAACACCACTAGTGAAAATAAATAAATAAATATTTAATTAAATATTAGTGAATGTAAGATTATGGGGTACCTTCTAATTCTCAATTCAATTTATCTAACACTGTCTTCAAATAGACTTAATTGAAGAGTGTTTAAAAGGCATAACTAGATATCATTTTTTACATTTCAGGAGTCTGATGATGGACCTAACTAGGATAAAATCAAATCTTCTCTCCAAAAGAATGTTCCTACATGTTTATATGCTGAGTTGAGCAAAGGTATTGTGACCATGTTAGCAAAGATAAAGACTAGTTACAGGCCAAGGACTTGGTGTTATGTTCATGTGTTATGCTCATATTCTCATGTAGTTTGTGATTATGGACATGGCTTTATTTTACTAGTATGTTTTCAAATTGTATGTTGGAGACAAAACCATTTCTAACCAGCTGATATTTCCACTGATGCTACTTCCATTATAGCTAGGAGATTCCCTGAAAGCTACATGTGCTTCATCCAGCAGTAAATCCCTCACAGGCAGTTTTTCTCAGCTTCACTAATTCTTCTTGAAATCAGGTTAAAATGAATGCTAGGTGGATGACCTTGAATCTTTTTTGCAAGCTGTAAAATGTTTTACCACAAAAAGCTCTGAACAGATGACAGTCTTTGAAATCAATCTGTTTGATTTTATAGGAGTAACTTTCTTGGTGAATACCTTCATCATGACAACACACAGGGGAAGGGATTAACTTGTAACTACATGCAGCACCTGTTGAGCCATCTCACAGACTACAGTAAAATGCTACTGTAGGGCAGGCAAATTCACTGTGAGCCCAGTGCCTACATCCCCCACTCCTGGAGCTAACTGTGTCAAGAGAAAACTCTATTTTTTTTTTAGTGAAATGTCTTTATTTATTCATTTATTTAGAGGCAAATAACTTTATAGAATACTCAAATATCTGTAGGTGAGACAACCAAGAAGTCACTGATTTAGGGCCATAAAGACTCATTATACAAGTGGAGGGTTGTAAATTATGCTGTGTTGAAATGGAGCCTCAGGATAAAGCCAAGTGAAATATTTCCCTTCATGAAGCACCTGTCATATTCATTTTTTTTATGTCTTATTGTTAGATTAAGTTAAAGTCTTACATAGAATTATTAAGCACTATACAGGTCCCTGCTCCCATGACAGAATGAAATACTGAGCATTGCTTCTCTGAAGAAGCTAAGCCTTCCCAGCGTGCAGGTCCATAACTTATTCATTGACACAAAGAAATCACATAGTCACACCTGTTTAAGAAAATACATACAATGCTAGATGGAACATAGAGCTCTTACACATCTGAAGCTACTTCATCTCATCCCAAGCCCTCTACAGGCTTTTTGAAGATCAGAACAAAGAGATTAAATGTAGAATCCATAAAAGCCAGACAGTGCCTATGTCTGTGACTAGGCTTAGGAAAGCAGAACTACCCAACAAGCCTCCTTTATACACCTCATACAAAACCCTGTAGTGATGACTTTATCTTTTAAATAGCACAAGTCAAGATGATGCTTGAGTACAAAGCTGCTGCACTTCATAGTTCAAGACACAGCCTGATTCCTCACTAGCCACTCTCCTTACCTTCTTGTGTTTGTAATAGTGCAGGTAACCATTGTGTTTCAGCACAAACCACCTCTTTCTCCAGCCCTTCAGAATTGCTGACTGTGTTCGTTTATGCAGATATCCTCGGCAGGTAGGTCTGGGGGTGTTGGGGTAACGGCTGATGTCTGATCCCACAATCATAGTCAGGATATCAGGACCTAAAATATTACATGGAGAGTGCAAAAACATAGGCCAAAACCAGTCTGTCAATAACTTTTAACATCCATGTAGTATATGGCGCAGGAACGCAGTATTCTACCCCATGCCCTTGTCCTCCCAGTGTAGCTTCTGGAAGCAGCAAAGAGCAGAGTAGCCTAGAAAACAAATCAAATCAAGCAATATTTGGCCTTCTTTTAACATGAATTCAGGAATGAAACTAAGTTTGTGTTGAGGGCTACTAATGGAGCCAGCTATCTGAAGACTCCTCTTAAAAAAATTTTTGTGACCTCCCTTAGCAAGCAGCATTTTGGGTGCTTGTGTATTTCATCAGTTAAGAGAAGGGATTGAATCTCATTGCTCCAATGGGTGCACATAAATTGAGGTTTATGCAAAAATTGCTGAGAATGCTCTTAGGGGCACCTTCAGGCTCTGCCATCTTACATATGCTCTTTAGAATTCTTTGTTTTCCATGCCTTGGAGTTTTCTAACCTTTCCTGTGCCCCTCATCGAGGGGGCTGGCTGTTGGAGGCTGATCTGTTCTAAAGCTTCTACTTACCAACTGCAAAAGGTAAACATACAGAAGATATGATAGGTTGCAAGATTTTCCAAAAATATGTTACCATCAGTGAGATACAAAATCATAATATTTGGTGAAGCTATCAATAGATCTATGATTTTGACCTGAAGGCCTGAGATTCTGACTATATCGACACTACTTCAGAGCAGGTAGCAATGCCTGAAGGAGAATTGAGAAATGTGACCATGACATATTTTTATCTGCAAAGTGTTTGCTGGATCTCTTTTTTCAGGTCATGTGACTTTGGGAATGCTATCTGTGTGCCAAGATTTAGTCCAGAGGCTGTTCTCTGAGGAGTTAAAGTACCAAGTAATCAGAGGTTTATCTGCCAAAAGACTCAACATACTCTTAAATATAGTGTGAATGGCACCTCTATAATTAAAGAATATGGAACGTGTCAAGTTAAATTTGTCACTGTCTTGTAAAAGCACTTTATTGAATTTCCTGTGAGCCTTTGTCAAAACCCTATCTGGGATAAATAAGGGAATGGCAGATTAACTTTCAGCATGCAAACATGGGTATCTTTGGGTTTTAATCATCACAATTCTAGGAAGAATATACTTGATTAATATCGCTGACTGTTTCTGTGGTGGTGTAAAAGGATGCCTCGTGAAATGTCCTCTCTACTCTCCTGACTAGACTTCAGGTCTTGGTGACACAGAAATAACTACTGGGTGCACTGAAGGAAGATATGAAGTCACTCCCTGAGGAAGTATAAGGCATAAATAAGGTATTTGTGTCTCTGCAGTCACATGTCCTCTTTGGGAAATAATTTTACATGTCTAGAAGACAAGATCTAGATAAAAAGGTGACTTAGGCAATACTATTGTATTAAATATGGATGCATTAAACTGGTAATTAATATTTGTGTTGCATACATCACCCAGTTTTTCTGGTTGTATTTGGAGCATTGAACAGGAAACCTGACCCAGTCATGTAATCTATTGTGATCTCAAAATTACCTTTCCTTGCCAGATTGGCAGCTTCTGAATGTGGCATGCTGGTGACATCAGTTCCATTGACTGCTATTAGAATATCCCCAACCTGAAGCCCAGCTTCTTCAGCTGCACTATCTGGAATTAAAAGAAAAAAACAAAAAACCCTATCAAAAACTCCATTTTATTTAGAGTTAGGATATCAAGCATGGCTGTGCAGAGAAGCTTTTCTAGCAAAACGTGTATCTGTTCAACCAGATTATGCTTTAGGGCCTTCATGATTTCAACTTCAAGGTCAAACAAGTTTTACTGAGCAACGTTAGTCATCTGTAAATGAATATTCAGGATTTGGATTGTGGGGCAACACTAGATAATCACTAGCAGTTGAGAAATTTAATTAAAAATGCCATTAGGATTTAAAGATGCAAATAATAATTTCAGTATCTGAGGGTTTTGGCCTAAAGTGCAAACAAAGATCTGGTGAAATGCTCAATAAAGCCAGTAGAAAAAAAAAATCTATTATTCTGATGAGCTTTGGATGTAACTCCAAAAGAATACTTTCTGTGCTGATGTTTGTCTTTGCTGGCTAACTGAATTTGGCCAGAGAATTTTGAGGGGTTTTGTCTTTAGGAGGAAATAAAATAGTAAGTTAAAAAAGTGTCAGTGAAGGAGGGACTGAATCAGATTATTAATGCATGACCTTTCATTTATTTGTTAACCATTGCAAATCACATGCACTCCAAAATAGTGCTGAGATACATGCCAGTCAGGAATGGAAGCAAATTAGGGAAGTGATAAATATGCTCCATTCACCAACACATAGTTACTTAAATCTCAGTTACAAATTTATCAGACACAGTTTTTGTTTTCTAATTTACAATGAAGCATTCCTAATGTACTGTGACAAAATGTTTCTGGAAAATATTATTCCACGTTCTCACTATTTAATGTATTATTTTGTACCCTATGATGCAGTAAATGGGATGCTTCAGTGTATTTCTGAGGATGCTTAGACATTGTAGGGAAGAGATTAGTAAAAGCTTAATAATAAACAGGCACAATAAAGCCATGGTCCACACTCAAAGGTATTACAAATAATTTGCAAATTCTCAAATGTCAGCACATTTTGGTTTGTGCTGGCTTTGAGGATCCCATACCAGATTTTATGACCATAAGTGGTCTTTAAAATATTATTAAAATAATTATTATAGAATCACAGGATGATTTGGGCTGGAATGGACCATAAAGGTCATCTGGTTACATCCCCCTACCATGGGCAGAGGAACATTTTGCTAGGCCAGGTGGCTCAAAGCCCCAACTAGCTTGGTCTTGAACCTGTGCAGGGATGGGGAATCCACAGCTGCTCTAGGCAACCCGTTCCTATGCCTCACCATCCTCACAGTAAAGAATTTCTTTCTAATATCTATTCTGTTTAAATGAAATGAGTCATATGTTGAGAAAACACAATTTTTCTAGATGTTTGTCTGAAAAAAAACCCAACCTTTTTTTTTCCCCCACAGGTTTAAAGCAACTACACTTGAAAACAACATATAAATAAATAATGTGAGTAGCTAGACTTAATTTTCATTAGTAGATTAGCAGGGATAAATTGCTAAGTTTCAAGGCTATTGTTGTATTCATTACCTATAGTTTTTATTTGTATTTAGGTAAGGCACTAATGAGTTCACAGGCCTCTGAATTCACAGTCTTTCCTGATATTGTCAGGAAGATGGACAATGTAATACATAAGGTTGGTAATAGTGATAAATCTATTCTTTGATGCCTTGCTAGAAGGCAAGTATTCTTCCTGTGGGATGACATTTAGCACTATATCTGCTTTCTGTAATAAGAATCTATCACAGTCTCCTGTACCTTCTGCTCCTTCTCTAATTCTACTGTATTCATCCTGAGATGCAGAGAGCAAAAACTACTCTAGATATGGGTGAACCAAGGTTTTAGATGATAGCAGTAAAATGACTCTGACTGCTTGTGTCTCATTCTCACTGCTGTTACTGATACAGTAAGCTTTTAGCCAGATTTCTAAGCTGACAGTATACACAGAGCCAATGATTTCAGAGACCTTTCAGTGATGACTCCCATGGTCTAATTCCTGAGTGAAACTGGCAACACCATTATGAAGACATGCCATCATTGCTCTCTAGAGGCATCATCTTATACTTCTTGTACTTTTTGTACACTCTTTGTTGACACTTTTTTGCTTACTCAGTTGGGTTTTGGAGTTTCTTTTGGGGTATCTCACAATCATCATACTACCCTGAAGAAGTTAACAGCACACCTGTTATGGCTTACAGATGGCCCAATGGAAACCCGTCCAAGCAGAAGTGTCCCCAGTCAGTAAGACTTTTGAAAATGTTAGAAGGATCTCTGCATGCCCCATTTAATTCTTAAAATCATGTTGTCATTCATGGATGTCAGTCCACAACAGTTTTAGACTCTGCATCTGGATGGAGGCTGAATACAGGCACTTGCACAACGTATCAATTGACATGGAAGGAGACAGAGCAGTGAAGTCTGTTTTATCCCCAGGGGTACTAGGATTCTGAAGAAGTTTCTCCCGAGCAATTCAAGGGTATGCTATTAAACACCTTGCACCCACTAATTATGGAAATTATTCATGTACATCTATATTAGATATTAATACAAAACAGATGCTCTATACTATGTAGATCATATTATATCATGTAGATATATGATTATATCAGTATATATAATATACTAAATATTATGTATTTATTTTTATACATTGTCATACGAGAAATTAACCGGTACAAACACAAGACAAATTAACCAATACAAACACAACTTACTTGTGTCAACTTCAGTCACAAGGATAGGCTTTGAGAACTGGATCCTGAAACCCCAAGGATAATTACCAGTTCCTTTGGCAATCTTCACTGTTCTTTCTCGAACTGCAAAATTGGAAAAAACAGATATCCTTTTTCTCTACAAGTTTAGAATTTAACAAGCAGCAGGCTGTTCTCTAAACTTTTTGTAGGCACTGGCAGTTACTGTTTCTACAAATTGTTGGGGTGCTTTCAGTACCTAGCTGTTTAGTGCTGGTCCTCGGACAGTGCCACCCCTCACACTGTGACTGATCCAATATTCTGAATGATTTATGAATTCCAACAAAGAACAATCTCCTGGAAAGCTACAGGAGTGTTCAGTTTGTCTGAGATCTTTGAGCTGTGTTACTTTTCAGTAACTTAACATCTGAAAAGTCAAGGAAAAGCTCTGATCTCCCTTAAAGAGTTGTTCACAATATCTTTTTGCACAACAGGGTCTAAGTTACAAATAGAATAACCTTCATAGCAAATGATTCTTCCCTTTCTGGATCTACTGTGTTTAAAATTTTGATGTGGAAGAGATTTTATGGTCATTATAATAATTTATGACCATCAGTATCTCTCTATGATTTTGCCAGGCTTGAAGAAGTTATGAAATTACCCTGTCTTTACCATTATCTCTTGAGGCTTAATTATGACCTTTTACCAGTTTCAATTTTGTCAAGTAATTATGACATTTTGCAAGATGTTAGGTAAATAAGGACTACTTATTTACTTCAATAATCTTTTAGAGTTTTGCATTCATCTTTTTCCTGTCTTCAGCATAAGCATCCAGCATCTTCTGCCATATATTGATCCCCAGAAAACCTCAGAGTACCGAAAAGAAATAAATTTCTATGACATTTATTATCTGTTGCTCTAGCCAACTTACTTGCCACTGGCCTAGGTCTTTTGCTGAGACATCTAGGACTGTTATCCGGAGAGACATCATCTCCTCTGAAAACCCAGGAAGCAGAATGAAAGTTTTCTGTATAAAAACCTCTGTCTTCATTTTCAGCATATAGTCCCAGATCTACTGATCGAGCATCCTCTGAATTTACTGCCATGATGATAAAACAAGTAAAAGTTACGTCAGTAGAGAAAATGCATAAAGAGTAACAGACAGTTAGATTCTTAGCCAGTCAGCATGGAAGAAGTGCCACAAGATTTTAATGAACTGTTTGTAATGTCTGTATGGAGTTCCTCAATTTTTTTTAGTGTTAAAGGGACAGTGTGCAATGATTTCCAAATATAAGACCACAATACTGGATGCTATTGCATATTGAACTTGAATAAGAAGTCTTAATGCAAATGGTCAAAACAGGAGCTACACCTCTTTAAGAGAAGTCTGGCTTTAGCTGATTCTTAAGCTTTCCTATGTGGCCCATTTGATCAGGAAACCAAACAAGTCTAGAAATTTAGTGTAAGTTCAGTGCATATGGGAAGACAAAAGACAAGTAGAAAAGTATCTGACATGACTTGGGTAGCGATGACCATATTTTCTGTTTTCTTAATCTTAGCTCTTCCAGATGTGTAGTTTTGTTAAAAGTGGGGTGAGGAAATAATAGTTGTTGGTGGTTTTTTTTTTTTCTTTTAACATAGAACTTTTGGCTTGTCCTAGACTGTTGAATATTTCACAGCATTTCACAGAATATTCTAAGTTGGAAGAGACTCACAAGGATTGTCAAATCCAACTCTTAAGGGAATGGCTAATACAGGGATCGACCCCACAACCTTGGAGTTATTAGCACCGTGCTCTAAACAACTGAACTGATCTCAGGGCATGATGCTACATGTGTTATCCCAAGGATTTTCAGGTTCATATTTTATATTAATTTACATTCAAAATGTCTTGCACTGAGTCCCCATGGAGATGGAGCTCTAGTTCTCTGCTGAGAGTAAAACCAGAAATGTTCAGGCTCAAAAGGCAAGAGGATGGCAGGCAGCTGTCTGTGTGAGAGGTTATAAACAGCAGTTTGACTTTGGAGGAAAAGGCTGTGCATGACAACATCCCAAGCAGATTGGAAGCTGGAACTTCAAAGCTAAAACTGGATGTTGAAAGTCACGTAAAAGTATACATCATCAGACACTATGCTAACAGATAGATTGAAAATATAAATTGTCTGAGAGGAAAAAACCATCATGTTCCTTTCAGTACTAAATACCTGGTAAACTGCAGCTCGATTTAATGTAGCTGGAGATAGGATTTGCTTGCTTTGTTTACCTTTATTAGAAGTCACAATTATGTAGAATGATTTCCAGTTTCAAACCAGAAAAGAAAAAAATTAACCTCTATTTTGTTTTGTTTGGGAAGTTACTTCCTGAATATATCTAAGTGGCCTTGTAACAGACAGTTTGCTCAACTATATCTATGTAGACAAATACTTCACACCCACTGTTTTTTCCCTTATTATGCATGAGATGGTATGATTAACTGTATAAAAAGCTTCTAGCAAATAAAAAAAGAAAAAACCAAATAAATAAACATTACTATGCTGATATGTTTGAAGCACATTTTAGCTTGCTAGCCTGAATGCATTAATTAATAAAACCTAGAGGAGCACCAAGCAATTCAGTATAGCACACTATTTTGCCAGTTTAATCTGATTTTTTTAATTGTAGTAAAGCTTAAAATGTGACAAATATGCAAAACTACAGGAACACATACTGCCACACTGGCAGCATGGAGTTGTGCCAAGACATTTCTTCTCTCCTCTCCTTGAGTTTTCAGAACAGATATCAATCTGAGTGTCACAAACAAGAACAATTCTTCCCAGCTGCTGGAAAGAAGCACGAAAGAACCTGCTGCTTCTTAATATCAGTCAGGGTTGTCTGAACTCTGCAAACATGAGGGAACAGCCTAACTACCAAAGCAAAAGGGACAGAAGTGTCAGGCCTGTAGCATACCATCCAAAATGATTAGATATAAGAATTTGTGGAAGAATTGTCTCTTTTGGAGATCATTTTGGGTTCACACCATGTGCTACCGAAAGCTTTATCTCAAGGAAAGCAATTCTAGCTCTTGCAACTTGTTCTTTTCTATATATTTACACTTTTTCTATAAAACCAATACATGCTTGAGCTAGTAAAATCTATGGTTCAGCTTTATATTCAAGAGACATTACTGTTGAAATCAATGAACAGTTTATCTTGGTATGAGTATCTCATGATAGGTTTCTTGAGCTCAGGTGGTTTGACACAGAAACTTTCTAAACTCATTACCATGGTTTTTAATCTCTTTTAGGGGCAAAGAATGAAAACTGCTACCAATAAAGAGCTTTTTTTTTATTTCCATGTGAAATGTCAGTCATTTCTGCTACTTCATTAACAGGCACTAAAAACTTAGGGATTGGGTCAGTTACCAGAACACAGGTACCACATGAGATGCCTTAGGGTATCTTGTTTGCCATCCAAGTCTGTGGTGAGGTGACAGATTTCTTAATGAGACAGTTATGGGTCTAACTGTTTCAGTCAGTAGAGGCACACTGAAGGACAACGTAGGCAACAAGCCCAAGATAAAAGCTGAAGCAGGTGGTTTCCTTAGGGAGGAGAACAGACTCCCACCTCAGCATTGCTTTGACATAAGTAGGCATAAGGATTATGATTATGCTGCCACCTGTGTGTGCCTAGAGTTTGTCTTAATTGTATATGAACATGTATGGTTTAATCAACTTTTTTTTCAGTTATATTGTTTGCTTATCCAAGGAGAAAGGATACTAACTACCTATAAGGAATAGTTCAATTTAATAAAATATGCTTGGTCATGATTATGACTAAGATAGACAGGTTGTGAACTGAAGATCAATTTCCTCAGCTGAAAACCCAGTCAGAGTGCCAATTACACAAAGGGGAAAGATCACAAGACTGGAGTACTCACTTGATCCTTCAGTGATTGTGCTGTTTATGGAGCTTCCTCCAGTTGAACTGCATTTTTTGCTGTCTTTGAACTGTTTCCGTCTTCTGGCCCACTGGTCTATTGCATCCTCCTGGGAACTGTCACTTGCTCTAGTGTCCTTCTTCAAAGGTAGCTTTCTGGTTTTATTCATTTCTGATTTTAAGTCTAAATTAAGTCACACATTGTGAGGAATGTGTGAGACAACTTCTACAAGTAATTATAGTGTTTAATATTTACACATTCGAAATTCAAGAGTAATCTAACCAAACATACAAATGAAAATATCAAAAAATACTGAAAATATTCATAAAGTATATATTTTAGACTAACTGAGACCTTCATGCAGAGAAAAGTAAAGTCATCTGTAGTTAAATACCTACACAGCCTTTGTGTGTCACCATTTTAACGCAAAAATGTGTAAACTGCCCATGGATTTTATTTAAAGTGCTCATGCATTTTTAAATGGTCAGTATGTAGATATATATATATATACTCCTATTTGAACACTAATAATCTTGAAAGACACACATGAAGATAAGAGGAGGATATACCCTTCTATTTTAGGTTTCTTTCTAGGTAAAACAGAATAAATTTATTTTTGTATTACTATTTCGCCTAAAAAAGTATTTGGAAAACAGACTTTGTGTTATATTCTCTTCTGAAAATGCAACTGTAGCCACGGGCAAGGGCAGACAGGGAGAAAGCGAGCCCAGCCTTAACAGGCTCCCTGAAGGATTGTGTCCGTGCTCTCACGTCTCTATAGCCTCTGTCTGGCTTCACTAGATCTCCCTCAGAGATCCAAGAACAGAGCCAGGGCATTCCAGGGCACTATTTCCAGACTGTTGCTGAAAGTCAGGAAGCCTATCTCTTGTAGTGCCCTTTGCATGAGGGTCATGTTATCCCCCCCGATAACAGTGAAGTCCTCACAACACCAGCAGACTTCTAGATTGCCAGGGCTCCTCTCCTCCGTTCTGTTTGCCACAGTTGCATCTGTTTTTCTCCTCTGTTGTAGATATCACTCTTTGATGAAAAACACCACATTTCCTTTCCTGTGTCACTAGATTACTAAGCTCAGGAAGTCCCACATTGCCCTTTGTTCCCCTTGTCTTGACAAAGTAGGCTGGCAATCCTAAACCACAAGTGGATTTTGATTCCTATTAAAGAGTTTTAAAACTTTAAATGCTTATACTGCCTACAGGATGTACACGTTTATTTATTTGACGTAAGACCTCCACAGCATTGCTAGGAATAACACAGAAGGAAAATTAAAATACAACCCTAGACCAAAAGAGGGCCAAAGTTACAGACCAGGTACAAGTAGATAATTCTTAGTAAGGGTCAAAAGTGGAAGAGGAGAGAATAAAATAAAAATGCAAGAAATAGATACACCTCACTTCTGTGCTATGTGTTCAACTGTTTAGGTCTAATGTATAATGTCAAGGTTTTTGACATGTTTATTTCCTTTGGTATCTTCATTCTGTACTTTGTTCTATAGAGATTTCCATTTAATAAATTATTTATTTTATATATTGATACTGAGATATTGATCTATATAGCAATATGCACCTACATACCATATCTATATAGTTTATATAGACTTCAGATATTTTAAAATTTCCGTTATCAATGCCAAACAAGACAACCACGGAGGTCATACCAGTATTTTTTGCAGATATTGTGAACTAAAAAGATTTTTAAAAAGCTTCTGATGCTTTTAACTAAGATTCTTTAAGACATTTTCCCATAATGAGAAAATACATATTTTTCAACAGTATAAACCTCTTACCCTCCAAATGTGCTGGAAACATTCTCTTCTGGACAGGACAACCTGAGGTATATTTGCATATAACCTGATTAATATTAAAGGTTAAAACTAAAGTGGTTGGAGTGATATTTCAAAAAGAGATATGCATATATTTGTTGTACATATTCATAATGTAAAAAGCCCCTACTGTAGTGTGCAAGGTCCCTCTATGGCTTAACAGCTTTATGATCCAAAACACTAACTTTAAATGACCAGTTATGGATATGGGTAGATGGGTTATAGAAGGGAAGACAAGAAATTTTGTAAAATATTAGCTATTGAAAATAAATCTTTTTTTGCAGGCAGATTTTTTAAGTATATAAAGAGAGGAGAAAAGAAGGTTAAAGGATCCCCTCTGGTCATTTCAAAGCATTTAAAGGTTCACCCAGAGTGAAGAATGAGATGTACTTAGAACTCAATATTTGTTTAGATCACATGTATTGAAAAACCAGATTTATGTGATTTTAAACACTGACTAGAGCTTTGCGTTCATGCCACATGGCAACTGCTTTTACTGCTCCTGTAGTGGTGTCTGCTTCTCTCAATACATGTATAGGATGAGTGGAATGTTTGATGTAGGAAACCTGCTTCTTGATCAAAGCTGCATTAAACTTTTTATTTTTTTTTTTTATTTAGGGTACTTGGCTCTACAAGATGGCTTCTAGGATCCTCAGCACATTAACTGCATATTACAACCACATGGCCAAGCATATCATACCATAATGATATTGTAAACTTCAAATAGACACATATTTTCCAAAAAACCACAGATGTCACAAAAGCTCTTAGGCAAAAGGTGTGTAAATGATATTAACTTCAAAAGTCTCGTAATACCTACCTTTCTGACTAATCTGTTTTACTGATGATAGGGTGATATCTGCATTGTCATAATAATTTTCTTTAATTTCAAAACCTTTCTCAATTTCTTCAGAGTTGGATTTGGGTAAGTGAGGATGTTGATGTGCTCCAGGCCCTCTCCTTAAGGTATCATCAGTTGACTGTTTACTGCAAAAGTTCTCTGACCTTTCCTTAACATTTGAATGTTCTGTGATATTCTCTTTCTTTTCTGTACATGCAGAAGATGTAGATAATACAGAAGCATCTGCTGAATCATGGCAATCAGATTCAACAAGGATATACTCACATAGGTCTTGTATCTCAGAAAAGTTTTCTGATTCTTTATTTATATCTTGCTCCTTGGGATCTAACCACAAGGATGACAGCACAGATTTTTCTGGTGTACTGCAGAATAAGTTAGACTCTTTTCTTACTGCAGAGCCAAAACATTCAGATGTCAATGTAGTATCATCTTGGATCAACCTTCCATCTAGTTTTCCATTTATCACTGCAGAGTCAGTTGGTACTGATCCTCTCTGTTTATTTGTTACCTCAGACTCTGCAGAGGGTGGGTGAACATTTAGCTCTAAGGCTGAAAGTTGTTTTGGGATGTTTTCTGTAGATGCATAATTAGCACTCTCCTTGTCATTAATGAATTCACCTGCAGGGCTTCTAGAATGTGAAGTGACCTGTACCAGCTGAGCTTTGTTTTGCCATTCCACATGCTTTTCTATATAGTTGTACTCTGGTGTCCCTTTATCTAAAGCTTCTTCAGTGGACTCAGAGTCTTCCTTCCACATGGCCAGATTACTCAGAGGCTCTTCACACCCATTTTCCTTTTTGTCATTTATAGTACCACTGGAATGAAGACTCTCCAATAATGTTTCTTCTGTTTCTTCACCTTGCCCTGCACAGTCTGCATAGTCATTCAGCAAACAAGTGCCATCTAAACTTTCTTCAGGCTCAGATGGATAAATGGTAACATTATGATCAAATGATGTGAAAGCATACTGATATGAAGACTTAAGACTTCTCAAATTTTTCAGTGGAGAAGTCAAGTCAGGGCACTTGCAAAACTCTGTTAGTGAGGAGGTCAAGTCAGGACATTTAGAAAGTTCTGTATATTTTGTATGAATATGTGAGTTCCTGTTATAGACATCCCCTGCTTTGGTCTCCTTATGCAATACTTTTAAGGATGGCAATGAATAAAAGCCAGAATCCCTTCTAGGGTCAATTGGTGATGGTACGTTGAGAGTAGTATCCGGGAAAGACTTACTTCTTACTGTTTTTTGTCCTGTGTCTCTTCGTTTGTCACATTTATTTCTTCCTTGACCTAACACATTGTTCTTACTGATACACTCCTTCTCATTGTTTGGGTTATGCAAAACATTAATAGCTACAAGACAATTTGTATTATTTATTTTTGACAAAATTATTTTGTCTTTTGAAAAATCTTCCTTTTCATTGGTGTGGTCTTCATAGTCCTCTTTGTTAAGTTTACAGAAAAAATTTTCTTTCCCCCAAATACTCAAGGCTGTAGAGAGGCTATCAGAGTCCTTTCTGCTATTAACAGGGTACAAAGACGCCCCCTCTGCAATTGTATCCAGATGCATTTTGTCACAGTCAGCAAATTCTTTAGGTGGAGGGAGAAGTGTACATCCATCTGGAAATGTATAATCTACTTTTTCATGAAAGCTAAAAGATGACTCACAATCTGTGTTACATGGTGCCTCTGTTACAGAATAATCTGTTTCACTCCAATACGTATCTTCATGTTCCTTGTCGAATGCTTTGCTCTGTGCCTGCTCACCAGCTTTGATGTTAACCTTCAGATTTTTCTTTCCACTGGTATATTGCACTTGAATTTCTTTTGCTTCAATGTTCATTTCCAAGGAGGCACTTCTGTTGATGGCAGTTTGAATTCTATGTTTAGAGGATCCCCTGTATTTCCCATTGTCTTCTGCTGAATGGTAAGTTGAAGGACACTGGTACTTTGAACATTTTGAACCTTGACTTTTCTGGTATTGTCTTTCATGACAACCTTTTTTGTTCTTAGAACTTTTCTTTTTTTCAGCCACAATGTTTGTTCCAGAATCAGATAAAGAAACATTCTTAATTTCTACTTTCAAATTAAAAGAGCCATATTTTACTTCTGCAGAAATTTTTCCAGTGGTCAAGGTAATGGACTCTGAAGAGTCTGGCTTGCCCCACAGTGTAATTTTTCCTTTGGATGAGCCCTCTGATTCACCAAAAGTTACTGTAGCTAGGATTTCATCTTGCTGAGGAGAAAACATTTTAGGAGGGCAGTTCTTTTTCTTCTTTCCTTCTTTTTCACTGTCTGATATGTTATCAAGATCTCTATCTTCAGAAGCTTCTGAGCTACTCTGATTCTTGTTTTCATGATCTTTGCCATCTTCACCAGTACTCTTTATATCCTGTGGCTCTGCAAAGTGAGTCAGAGCCTCATCTGCTTTATTTTCAAGGCTTCCTACACTTTGCTGGCATTTACAAATGGATGATAACTGTTCATCTAATTTAAAGCAAAGGAAAAGAAAAAACAATTTTTCCATGATTTGGTCAGCAGTATCATAAATGTGTGATTAACTTTGAGTTACTTTTCATAGAAAATACCTATTTTGTTTCTAAGATGTAGTGTATTTTACACAACATTAATTTAAAATTTCAATATTAACTTGTTTTATCTTAATTATTTGATAAGTAGTGTGAAATCAGATTGGCCATGTTAATTAAATCTGATTTGAGAAAATCAATATATTAGCAATTTTTTTAAAAATGAATTTTTGCATTTGTTAGGGTATAAGATATACTATTTGCATGTAGTAAGAACTACACTTTTAAATTTTATTACTCCTCCCATTATTTACTTAGTTCCTGTGAACACACTGGGAGAATCAATATCCTACTGCCTGCTTGCAGTTTGGGGTAAATTCTATGGAATGTGACTTTTATAATCCTTCTACACATGAGCAAACAAAGGGATTAATTAATATTATCACAATCACACTGCAGATCAGTGGCACATTGCAGGAGATGTGAGCCACAGTTCACAGGAAAGCAGAAGAAAGTTATGTTTTCTGGCTGTACTAGGCAAAATTTCATGGCATTCATACAATGACATAAAATTCTGTCTTGGTTGGGCTTTTTTTAGAATAGGTCATGTGCATTAGAGGGTAACTGTTTACAGTGACATCTACCTAAATAGGATTAGAACAAGCTATTAAACTAAGACAACATGGAGAAGTTTACACCAAGAATGATGAAATTTTGAGGCAATTAAACAATAACAATATATTTGGAAAGCCTTTGCCAGAAATAGCTAGGCTAGCAGCGTAACTAAAACAAAACAATAAGCCCCACCAAAACGCTACCTGTATGTAGCCACACTGGAGTGTAAATTATTTCCATTTGACAAACAGCTTTAGGCACAAACATGTGTTTCTGTCTTGATGAGTAAATAAAGAATAGCCATATATGATTTTGATGATTTTACTTCAAATTAAATATTTTTGTAAACTTACATTCTCTGGAATCAGAGCTCTTTCTGCCCTTGCAGCTTTTTCTTCTTTTTCTACTCATTTCTAAGAACCGAGGGCATCTGTGTTCCACTTTTCTGTGTGGGAGGGAAAACACTGGATAAAGAGAAAGCTTCTCAGGAATAACTTTGCTCTCTAACTTTCTAAATTGTCTCGTTTCCTGTGTAAGGACTGGTTATAATAAAAAATAGAAAATTTCTAGTGTAGGAACTAATGTGTCTATTTCTTCTCTTGGTTATTTAGAAACAAATTCTGAAGGTTTCCAAATAATAGCTTAAAATCAATAACTAATGGTCTCAGCTCTGGGGCCTGAACCAATACTCTTTAAAGTCTGTGGAAGAGCAGTGGTTGACCTTTTACAGTCTATGATTTTATCTGATTCTGATTTTTATGCATTCATTTTAAATTCAATTTCATTTATACACATAATGAAATACTTATTAATAATTTTTTCTTCTCTTGAGAAAATGTCAGACTTAATATAAGAGAATAAATGGCCTCTCCTAGGACTAATTGCATCATTGAGCTGCACGTAGAGCAAACCAAGACCAACCTTAGCCTCACAGTTTGGGTTGCCCCTTGAACCCAAACTGTCACCCAGGAGCTGAGCTTTGCATCCATGTCAGTCATTTTCTTGCAGCTGATCATTTAAGATTATCTCTCACTCAGGGGAGATGTTAAATTTATATTGAATCCAAGCAGAATAGCTTGAATTTACAACTGTAGGGCTTTATTTTTTTTTACAGTGTTGAAATATAATGAAAATGGTTCACTTTCAAAATTAAGTCAATGTGTTAGAATTTGCTTCTCTTTATTTATTACAAATATTTTGTATTCTATTCAAAATTATCTTGAAAAACAATTCATGTTCTTTGAAACAGGAAGTATTTGAACTGCTAATACATCATTGGCGTAGTCTTGAAAATCAGTAGAGTTATGTTGGGAAAAAATCAACTTGTTGCAAGTGTTATTATCATAAGCATCTTTAGATGTTTATCAGAACATAAACCACATCATTGTGGAAAGAGCATGAATGAATTTTTTAGGTTACGAATCTACCTAGTATAATGAGGATGTCTAATTTTGTTATGAGCATTAGGATAAAGCATTTTAAATAATTATGTTGACATTATAAGACTCATGTTACATGTCACTGTATGCAGTGATACATAGCTAGCCAAACAGCTGGGAAGTAATACTTTCAAGACACAGTCATTGACTTCTACTTCTGAAAAATTTTAATTTTTTGTGAGGCCAAATGACTGAATATGCCAGTGTTCTTATTCCTTCTCCTCTGTCTTTTTGGAAGACACTATAGGAAGACTGAGGCAGTCTTGTACTTATTTCACAGCAGACACTTCAGAATGTTTACATTGTCAGTTTTCAGGATGAAGCTATACCTCTATTTTTTCCAGGAGTCTTCAGTCAAAGCTTGGCAGATGGCCAAACCTGCCAATTGAGCTCTGTTCTCACCAGGAAGAATGAGCTTAAGGTCAAATACAAAGCTTTAAAGGACACAGAGGCAAGAGCTGGGACTGATACCTATCTGTAGTTTTGGATATGAGGCAGTGCCTATCACTTCCAGACAAAAAATTAATATTTTCTTAAAGAGTTACATATGCAAGTATGCCAGCAGTATCAACCTCATATTTAGAGGTGCCATATGTAAGATCTGCAGATTGATGACATTAGGAACAACAGCCTAACACAGAACCATAATGTGATTGTGATAGTTGAGGTTTCAGTTATAGCTCATTAAGTTGCAACTGGGAAAATATTTTTACTTCTAGGAATTCTCTCAGTGCAACTTAAGGAACATGCTACACAACTCAATTCCTTCCCCTCCCCTTTCTCCTTTCCCTTTTTGACCTTCATGGTTTTGTTTCCAAACTACTTTCATTTGTTATACTACTTTTTGTCGTTCCCCAGTAATTCCATTTGCATGTTTTTCCCCCCCTATTCTAAGGTCATGAAATGGTTAATCTCAATATAGGAAATGTGATTTGTAATTGTTACTGTTAAAAATTGTTTGCAGATCAGCAACAGTTGCCTGTTTTACTTTAGTCTCTCTTTACATTTGATGGTTAATTGAACAGCTGTATGCACCACAGATTATTCTTTAAACAAATTCTGAATTTTACTGAATGTTGAATGCAAC
The DNA here is from genome assembly GCF_001715985.3 of Manacus vitellinus. Lineage (NCBI taxonomy): Eukaryota > Metazoa > Chordata > Aves > Passeriformes > Pipridae > Manacus > Manacus vitellinus. Next base: position 57,367 of record NW_021938802.1, read on the forward strand.
ACAAGGCCAGGGATATATTTAGTACATGAAGTGTTTAAGGCCTAATTTTTAGGGAAGAATAATAGGCATGTCTGTAATCAGTTAGCAATGGATTTGAATTATGATGGCTTTGGGGATAAGGTTAGCATGGTTCAAGACAGATGGAAGAGTAAAAAAAGTACCTAAAATGTGGAAAAAGGAAACACTGCAAGACACATATTTGAACATTAAGGAGATAGAAAGTGCTGTGGATCAGTTATAATAAAAATCATATTCATTTCAGTTTCTTCTCATAGAAGAAATTTATGTTTTGCCAAGTTTCGTAATGGTAAAACATCACATGACTTTGCAGAAGAAATTCTAGGTCTGAGATGATCAGTAGTTTTACTGCTACTCACACAGCATTTAGTGGCATGGGATACTCTGGAAGTTCTGAAGGTAGATAGTGTTGGCTCTGCATGACAGGATTTTAGGAGGTGATCTAGTACCTTCTAAAATTTAAAAGTCTGAGCAAGCTGCCATGAAACCATCAGTAGAAATAGCCAAAGGTCAGAGCTGTTAATAGAGGGAGGATTTTAGATTTTGCCATGTTGTCAAAGGTGACACTTAAGGTATAGGTTAACGGGATGATTAGGCTATTTTTTTATTTATTTTTCTTTAGTAATTTCCGTAATTGGTAGTAAGTAGATCAAAATTATAATGATTGTTTGCACTATTCACTTGTGATTAGGTCTTACCAGCTCAGGTGCTAATTCTATTATTTATATATTATTAATTTTTATTCTACCTTCAGTGAGTTAAAAGTGCTGGTATCTTAAATTTCAAGTGAACATTGAAAAGATAACTTTTCCAGTCTATACTTCATTACCATATGTTACTTTATCCTTTCTCCTCTAAAGTCTACCACAGCAGAAGTGGCACCAGTTCTTTGCTTTTCATTCATTTTATCCATGCATTGCCTTTGTCTATTCTTACTTTATTGGTCCTGCAGCTGAGCTGCGCTGACAGAATTAGGAATTTCATCACCTTCAATCCCAGTCACGAGTAGACCTCTTGACCTGAGTAAGAATTAGTTGTGTGCATCAGGACTGCAGGGTCAGACCCTGCATTAGGGACTATTTTGCCCACTGCTGGATGTGAGAAGAATACGAATCCAATCAGCTTAGCTGGGAATAGAGGCACTCAGCTGCTCACTGGATGGAAGCCAATGTCCAGCGACATAGTTCTCTATGTGACAGGTTATTCTTACTACAAACAGCAGTGCTTGGGTGAGCTCAGAATAACATCATCTAATTTTGAGTAAACAATCACATTATAAATAAGGCTGTATTTATATCACACTATAAATACAGTTAAACCTCAGCCTAGAATGCATTAATTTGCACTGTGAATGGCATCTGTAATACTATTTCTTTCAGGATAATGCAAGTGATGACAAATTCTGTGATAATAAAGGCAAAAAAATACTTCTCTAACATATGTCTTTGAGTTCATCTTTCTAGGCAGAAGAGTTGCCTTAAAAAATTCTGGTAAGGTAAAATTGAAAATACAGAAGTTATTTTATGTTTATATATTTATATAATGGAGATTTAATGTGAAAACATGTTCTTAAGTTTTCTAACCAAGCATGTTCAGTGAACTTATACAGTACTGATGAGACAGGCAGAAAAGACAAAGTAAAAAAACAAAGGAAAACATGGTGAATGTATTTACTAATGCTGAATAGGAATGGTGTGATGACACAATACTTTTGCAAAATATTTAAAGTTCTCAATTTCCCTTCCTACAATTTCAGTATCCTATGTTATAGAAGGCATGGCTATAATTATATTCAGTGGCAGCTCACTGAATACCTCCCCACTGAATCCTGTACTGTAGAAGAATGATGTCACAGCATCCCAAAACAAGCCTTTCTGAAACGAGAACCTTTTACTGCTCTTTCCTTCTGTTTTGTAACCAAATCAAACCCTTCTGTTTCCTTCCTCTGGATACAGAATCCTACTTTTTGTCCCCATTGCCCAGATGACCTTAACAATACTGAATTTACTAATTTACTTCCATTGCATGTCTGTATTTCTCAGTATTCTTCTATTCCTTACTTGCCTCACTGAAGTATCTCCTACTGAAGTACCTTCTGGTTTGCCTTTTTATTGTTTCCACTAGTACGTTATTTAAACAACTTCTGAACATTCATTTTTGCAGTACTGTTGCCAAAAAATGTATTTTATGTCAAACACATACAAGATGTGTTATCAAAAATGTCTGAAAATACAGGTCTTTTTAAAAAAGTTGTCTACAAAATTTCTATAAAAAAGGAAGCAGGCAGCCACTTATAGGGTGTGTAACAGTACCTTAAAGCATTTTACAAAATTAATAAAAATGTGAATTATATGACTGTTAAGAATCAGCTTCCATTCAAACGGACCTCAGTAGATATTTGGCAGTATCCATTTTGCCCTGAGGATGGAGCATCAAAATGGAACACTTAGAAGAGCATGGGGCAGTGAGATCAATCTGCAACAGGTACTGTACTATTTCACGAAATGTGCTGCAGGACCTTTAATGAGCACATTGAATCAGGATCTTCCTTTTTCAGATCATGGAGATATCAAACACCAGTCAATATTTCTGCAGTTCTGATTGTCAAGGAATGTTACTGACTAAGCAACTAAGAACACATCACACAAGCCATAAACTACCATATTTAGGAAATCCAAATCCCATGTAATCAGATTTTGCATTATCTTTGACTTGTCTATAAGCAGCAAGGGACACCAGACAAAGTGTTAAATAGATTTCGACCAATCTTTTGAAAAGAAATAGTAGGTATACTATTCTTGCCATTGTGTTAAAGCTGTCTCCCTGAGGCAGGGTGCGCTCGGTAGCAGTCAGTCAAATGTCTTTAAGTGCATATTGAGAATGCAAGTCCCAGTAAAGTCGTAGTGAAAAACAGTTCAGCCATCATGGGCTGTATATACACAAGTATTTCTGTCTTTTTAGGGAGAAGTCAAGTCATAGGTTTTGGCTCCTAAATTCTGCAAAATGGTATTGGTATGTTAAACTAATTTCTTATAAAGCTTCTGCCTACTTACTAAGTAATCTTGTATTTAGTTAATTATTTTGAGCTTTTGCAACAAAAAAGACAAAATAATGTACTAATAAGGACAAGCATTTATTTCAGATTTTGGAGATATTTAATTTCTGCATCAACATTTCTCATCCTTCCCTTCATTTAAAAATATGTCCTGCTTTACACTGCAGCAAACTAGTAGGTAGCCTCCGTGTTGTCCATACCGGATTCTGTGATGATTTTAACACAAGTACTATATAATGAATATTTCAACTTACTGATCAGATTTTTCCAGTAGTATCAGTTCACTGCAATCAATGTTCATGTATTTATTATCACATAAGTAAAAACATATTTGTAAATAAAGAACATAATTTATTGTGCATTATATCTCTTTTATACTGCATAAAATAATTTTTTCTTCATCAAATGCTCTGAAAATATCTTTTAAGAAGTTCCTACATGCTAAAATGACAAGATACAGTCTCAGGAAGTAAATATCCATCTTAAAAATCTATCATTCAAGAAAACATTCTAATTTTCTCACTGTGAAAAAATCTGAAGAATGCTCATATCTTATAACGGTTATGATTAGTTATAACAATTAATATCTACAGAATACAACCTAGTAGGGTCTAATTTAAAAAAAAAAGACATTTATACTTACCATTACTATGAGCCAATATTCATGTTCCTCAGACAGTTGCTTGCTACTATGGATGCTTTGTGAATAGTTTGCTTTTCTAAGCTCATGAAGGATGGGCTGTCTGTCTTGCTAAGGCTTAATAGGATAACAAGCTCAAATTTTTTTTTGCCTTGGACTTACCCACTTCTGTATTGTCAACCACAGCCAGCAATGCTATGCTATATACACATATCCCTCAAATCACTCGGGCAACAAAGGACTACTCGTTATTTAACTCTTTACAGCTAAAGCAGATAATAACAACCAAACTTACCCAGGCATTACAAAATGTCAGCTTTGTCAATGAAAATTAAAAATAAAAGAGGAAGCAATGTCTTGATCCACTTCTTTTTCTATTTTTGTCTCCTAAGCTCAGAATCTGATTAGTATTTTTAATTCCATGGAAGCGTCATGACTGGTCCACCTTTAATCAGCCTGTTGACATTCACCCCTTTTTCCTTCACATGTAGAATGCCAGGTAATCATCTAAAAACTTGACAATATCACTACACAAAACATAATGTTCACGCTACACTATCAACACTGGAATGATTTTATTCTTCACATGTTTACACAAATCCAGTATAAAAAAGGTATTTTTATAGGGACCAATGCAAAGTTTGTAAAAAAACCACCAGTTACACACAATGTCATTACATTGCATGAGATTACAGCTTCACTAGAAGTAAAAAATTTTTTCTGTGTTTAAACACCTAATTTATCTTTTTCTACTTTATTGTTACTATTGACATTCATTGCATTAACTTAGGGGCAAGAAGCAGCCTGCTTGCAAATCTGCTGCTGTCCTTTGGATAAGGCAAGCTACCAAGATCTTACCAGATTTCAGTTAGGACCACTAAACTGTCTGTTTATTAATATAAGTATTGATTATGGCTACTTTGTTTGGAGTTTCACAGTTACAAGCTCATCCTAATAGCAACTCACCATAATTTCCTGCATGAAAAACTAATATGCAGATGGGTCTTGGACATGTACATTTAGTTGCCTCTAAGTGATAAACTGTTTATTTTTACACTACCTATATTTACTCTCTGCTTTATCCTCCCTTTTCCATCTGCTTCTCATTCCTTTCTTGTTCATCTTTGTTAATGTGCAATCACCACAGTACCAGTCAGAATTTCCTCTCACTGCTTAGCTTCCGCCACTTTCCAATGTTCTCCTTTATTTGTATGAGCAACCTGCAACCAGGCTTCCTTCTGTCCCACCATTTTTTAAAAAAGATTAATACCACTGATAACATGCAGTCCTGCTGGTAACTGTAGCCCATGACAGCTTTTCACAATTCCCCTTCTCTGTAAAACCAATTTTTAAGGGAAGCAGTGCGTTGCTTCCTTCTCCTTTTCAGACCACTCAAGATATAACCTGGTTGTCTTCATTAGTACATAGAGCTGAAAGAAGGGAGCAAATGAAGCAGTGTAATATGTCAAATGTTCCAAGTCTGTAAGAAATGCTTCTTGCTTTTAAGTTTGATATGTACTGCCTTACCAAAAAAAATCCCCAAAACTGCTGAGTATAGTGTGGCACTGGATAGGAAAAAGAGAACAAATAGGATTTTTAGAACAGTTTTCCGGATTCCCGTGTGGCAGGAATTCTGAAACAAATATGATTCATTCACTGTTAAAAAAAATGCAAACTACTCTGAGTAAACAAATCACCATATAATAGTAAGTTTGTATTTATCACTGTACTTCCTTTGGATCATTTGCATTTCTTTTTATATCACTGTGATGACTGCAGAATGACAGACTACAAACCATTACATAATGCCATTAGTAATAAAAATAATATACTTTTATTTTGAAAATATTAAGTTAACATTCTTTTCAAAACCTTGATAAATTAAGGCACAATCTGAACTATAGCATTAAGTACATATAAGTAAATATTTTAATTCATGTAATGCTTTCCCAATCTTATACCTGCAGTTAATATACTTATTTCAAGTGTAAATTTCTTAATAGCAGTAACAATCTTAGCATCTCCACTTTCATAAAGAATTTTGTGCATATTTTGAGATGATATGTCTTGTTTTTCCTCCTCCATTACTCTACAGTTCCATTTTTAATCATCAGAGAATGACATATCTCACTGCCTAGGGGCAGTAAGTACATTATTATCTTATAAAATACTAATATTTAGGCTTTTGGAGATGGCTCTTCAACACCTTTGTGAAACCAGAGCATTGTGTTATACCTTTAAATTCAGGCTGACATGCAATTGGGTAAATGCAGGCCAAATCAGAAGGGATGAATAAATGCTCTGTTTAGAGCATTAATGTAAATTAAGTTATTAATGTAAAAGATACCTAGTACCACATATTCACCATTTACATGTGTTATTAGCTTAAAAATAACCATTGCTGGTGACACTTTCAGCACTGAATGCTGATTTTTGTGACAGGTGGAATTTAAAGAATGTAGAAAGGCAAAAATGAGAAAGAAGCAATTAAGATAAAATAGGAGGATGTAAACACAAAATTCAAACAGTAGGCAAAGTCAGACATCCCTTTTTGTAATGCTGTGACTCTTTCCAGTAGAGGAAGGACCAAATCAAACATTAAAAGTATAACAGCAAGAAGCATAATAATTTGATTCTAGGACAAAAAACCAGCCTGTGAACAACAAGGTACCAGTTCTAACTATTTGTTGCTTGCTTGTTTGGGATAATTGTTGTCCATTTCTAATTCAGCTCTGAAAACACCTACAAATGATCCTTTAGCTCAGGAACCTAAGGAAGGGCTCAAAAAATCATATGGTTGCACATTTACTAGATAAACAATTCTAGTTTATTCCTAATTTAGTATTCAACAGGAGAAGTAACTTATATCAATTATTTGATTATGTGATTATATTATTTGAACTAAAGATTAGCATTCATTCCAATCCAGTGTTTTATCAACTGGTGTGCAATAGCTCGACTCGGTGGTACAAAGAATGAACGCTGGTTTCCTTTGATGAGAACTTCCACGACCTGCAATAAAACCAGATTTTTTTATCTTTACAAGAGAATATTATAAACCATATAGAATCTAACACTGTATTAATGCAGAAATTGCTTTCCTGTGATGATTCATCAGTCTACCATTACTATAGCTATTAAAGAGGCACTGACAGATTCCGCAAGACAGATGCAGAGAAAAATACACATTGTGTGAATTCTGTCATTTTTGAGCCCCAAAGGATACCTTCCTAACAGAACTGTGGAGACTGACTGCTATTATACTATTTAAGGGTTTTGTGAGGTTTTTTTATGGTAAGGACCACAAGATGGTGCTCTATACTGTAACATAAATACTTTTTTTTTTTTTTATTTTTACATGTAGTACCAAAGGAGATGTGTTTTCTTGGTTTTCTCAAGCAGTTACAAGCAACATGGGATTACGCTTTTACTACAGCTCATTTCTGAAGTACATTTATTTCCAGCTCTACCTGCCTGTGACTAGCTGCATTCAGAACTGATATTCAATTAAAATAATGCTCCCAGTGTTGACAGAAATATGCTGAGATTGTAGAAGACAAACTCTGCCTTGAAGTTGACTTAGAATCAAAACACTTGGAAATGCTAAGCAGAAGTCCACAGCTATTAGAGGTTTAGCTCCAAATTTGCCTGTGGGAAAACCTGTGAAGACTATGTTGTGTAAGCAATCTTTCCTTTGTCTACTCATGAACTGAAATCTTTCTGTGAAGGTCCTTTTTGCCTCTCTTTTATTTGACTGTATTTTAACTACTCAGGGAAGATAAGTGTAGTACTTCATATTAATGCATAGTAAACTGCGTTCAATAGCAGAGTATTAAAATAGTACTGCGTGGAAAAAGATGTTCAAACTAACTAATTCTCATAGTTCTCACCTTAACCTCCCCCCTCCCAGCAAATCTGCTAGCATGCTCATTTGGATAAACTCTCATGATGAATGCTATTAAATGCTCCTTCTGCCAAAACAAAAAGCACAGGCTTGCTAAGGAAGTGGGTTAAAATAAGAGTAACTTGGGTATCTCCCAAAAGGGAAAGGTGAACAGCTAACTGGCGAAAATGTCATAAAATGGGCTTGCTAGTGACTCAGATATTCCTGTGAATATTTGCCTTTCTCTGGTTGTATGTAATCTACAACCACAATATAATGCTGTAGAGTATGATAAAAGGGATAGTAGATATGCTCATTCAACTTGCTGGAAAAAAAGAAGTATTTGTTGTATGCCAGAACCAATACAGTCACAGACTAATCAATAGAAGAAGGAAATTAAATTGAACTTTACCTGTTCTCTAGTGAACCAGCGGGCATCCTCTATTTCATTCTTGTCAACTTTAATTTCTGTGGACACTGCCACAGCCAAGCAGCCAATCATTAGGGATGAGGGCATTGGCCATGGCTGACAAGAGACGTACTGAACGTGGCCAACTTTGACTCCAGACTCCTCTTCCACTTCTCTCCGAACGGCATCTTCTATTGTTTCACCTAATCAGAAAGGGCAAAGAACAAGCAGCTGATGAAAATACTCCAAGCAACAATCACATCCTGTGCTTTGAACTGACTCCAAGGATTTGAAACTGCCCAAGGCAATTATCTATAAAGATCTAGTTCAGGGCAACAGATCTCAAGCACAAGATACAGAAGTCTAGTAAGGCAAAACCAGATGCCAAATCAAAATGGAACTTTGAAAATAAACTGTAATTAATTTCCACATCATAATATTTGTTTCCTGAATTGATAATTTATCCTACACACAAACAATTATTACCACAACTAAAATGTCAAAAATTGAGTAGGAAGTACATTATTCCTTTAATTACTCTTGAAATGCTGATCTGTTAATTTATAAATAGTGTTCTGTAAGTTTTTGGATTTTCAATATGATTGTGACAGCATGTGCTGCAAGTTGAAACATCAACTAGTTGTAATGAATAGTAAGAAAGTACTGACTTAGAAGGCTTGCTCTCATTTCTGCATTGTATGCTTCACTTCGCCTGATTCATTCTTCACTGTCTTAATGCATGGACAATACTGCAAACTTAAAAATTCAATGGAAAGCTTTGCTTCCATATTCACAGAAAACTGCTAGATGTGTATGAGGAATGTTGATGGTCACATCATACGCACATAGGTACTGTGTTGTAACCACTGATTACAGGTTCATTAAAGGAGACAGTCCACGCATCAGAGACAGAGGTCTTAGTTTAGTTATGTTCAGCTGATTAGAGTAGCTGATTTTATCATTGGCTACTTTTAAATTTCACTTTATTTAGACTTGAATTCAGTATCAGAAAATAATCAGGCCAGCAGAGGAAGGAAAGGAGTGAAGAAATAAATATCTTATCTTTTTTCCAATGATACCTGAATCAACTTATTCATGCTGTCACAGTATGTCAACCTGTACACATTTACTGAATACAGTTATTCACTTCCCAATATAAGAATGTTTTACAAATTGTTCTGTAGATACTAATAATTGTTAACTAATTCCAACTATTATGCTTAACACTCAAGTAAAATATTTCTTTACTTTTCTTTTAAAATTATGTAATTTCTACTTATCTTCCATATAACAAATCAGGGCCTAAACATGTAAGCATATCCTTAACTTCATGTTAACCTTAAGTTACACTTTAACTCTTATTTTTTCTATGCTAAAATCCTTTGCAAAGTATCACCAAACAAAGGGCCGTATAAGTGTTTTTAATTTTTTTTTCCACTTGAATATGTGATTTAAGACTGCATGATAAGAAAAGAATTTGAAGTTTTTATTTACTCATGTTGCTTGTTGCCTTATAAATCAGCTGCTGCAAAGTACAGAATAAGCATATTTATTATAACAACTCATCTAACAGGAAACAAAAACATTAATTTAACATAACATGAAATATATTTCTGTGTTATTGTAAACATACGATACTGTTACGTGACAAAAAATAATTGGTAAGGGAAATTACTTACCAGGTTCTACAAATCCAGCGAGGCAGGTGAACATACCGGGAGGAAACCTCTTCTGCCTACCTAAAAGGCAGTGGTTCCCATCCGGATGGATCACTTGCATTATCACAACAGGATCTGTAAGGGACATGAAAGGAATATATTTCAACATTTGAGGGACTTAAAAGCAGGAATAAATTTCATCCTATTCAATACTAATGTAAAGATACATAAGATATCCTTAAACGGTTGAAATCATAATTGTGCACATGCCCAGAGCAAGCTGTTATTTTATTTAACTTTGGAATTTTTCTCCCTGCAAGATATCTGTTTACTTTGTTTTGCAACATACATGCTTAGTAAAAGCAGTTTACTAACCAATGTTTGAAACGCAGAACAGAAATTACCTGAAACCAAAGCCTGTTTGGTTACAAACAATCTGTTAAGAGTATCAAGCAATACTAACCTAGCTAAGCACAGAGCACACAGGAATAGTTTCTGCACAAACCCATTTACTGTCACCTCCTCTACACCCACAGAGGTCTGAAGAATGTACTTTTGACTGAATACTAAAGAAGAACCAGATACTCTAGCAACAATGCAAACACTGACTAAGCTTTCCACCTTTGACTTTGTTTACTCTTTGCTATCACCCCCTTCTGTGATGTTGCACTTTTACCTACTTTCTCACTTCTGGTCATTGTATCTATCTTTGTCTTTCTAGTTTAGTATTTTCTCACATTGGTATTATGGATCCTGTTGATTTGTGATATTTTCCCCTTTTTTATTGTTATCTAGTTTTTAAGTATTTCAGTGTTTTGGTTGTTTGTTTTTTGTTTTTTTAATCTACCTCTCTATATTTTTTCTCTTGCTGTTGTTTTTCACGAAGGTTTTTTTTTTGCCCAAAACACTAATATTTTCTCTGTATGAAAAGGTTTGCTTCAGCACAATAATTTTAAAGATTGTTGTCCTGCTCAAAGTTATCTGCCACATGGCACAATACAGAATATGAAGTGTTGCTGTCTGAATACTACCTTGAGAGAAAGGCCTCATTAGCAGATGCAGGTTAATCAGTCTTTCCCATATAATCCCATTCTTTCTCTAAGTTTGTTGTGCTAGAGACTGTAAAGAAACAGCCACTAAATATTTTAGCAAGCTTCACTATAGTCTACAAGACATAAGAATATGACAGAATTGACTGCTAAAAAGATACATCTAGGGCATATAAGAGGATATGGAATTCAGAAGTACAACATATGCACAATATCCAGAACTACAACTGCAGAAGAGAGGACAAGGTAGAAGAATGAAAGGTGACCAAAGTGTCACCAAATAATCCATTAAAAAAAAAAGTAAGTTTTTTTCCATCCTGTTTCCCCATCAATAACATAATACACGTCCTTTGCAACATGAACAAAAGAAGATATGACGTAGAAGGGAATAACAGAGACAGGAAGACTGTCTATAAAAGCTTATATTCTTAGTAAAAACAGGCCTGGCAATTTGTGACTGACAATGAATAGTGTAAGCCAGTGATGACGGCTAATAGCATCCAAGTGGCACTACAGAAAAATGAGCACTATGTCAGAACTCTGATACAGGGCCAAATTTGATACAGAGCTACTTCAAGCTCAGAGGGCTTGCAGAAGGTGAGAAAAATATGCAGGTGGGGAGAAAAAAAGTAAAATGTGACCCTTTGTACTGTTAATATCTCATTTATGTTGTTGGAATTCCTAATTTGTATTACTTTTTGCAATAACAACTGGTATTTTCACAGCAATTCTGTGTTACAGACTACTGCACCAAAGAGAAGTCTGAACTACTTAATCCTAAATGGAGCTGAGACATACATACTCTGGGGAGAAACAAGTATGTAAGACCTGGGACAGAAGCGAGCAGCTGAAATAATTAGAAATAAACTGATTTACAGGTATATAATAATACTAACAAGTCACTTATGAGCAATTATTCTAAAATATTCTCACCAACTCTTGGATATGATGTGTTGTGAACTCCTTGGAGACTAGGACAATCTTCTTTTAAGCAAGTTTTCTTGTAACCCCCTTCTTCGGTCTTGGTTGTACTCCCACATGTTGGGCAGAATTGGTAACGGTCATGCCATGCTAGAACAGACCTAGCCTGGGCTACTACTCCTTTAAAAAGATACATTGAAAATTCAAAAAATCAAATACTAATTCATGTAATTCATGTGAGCTTTTAACAGTATGGAAGAAGCAAATAGTAAAGGTTTTAACATAAAAATCAAAGTAAGACTGTGGCTCGAATCACAATCTGCTACAAGAAAAGTTGAGCAATATGAGTTATGCAGATCTTTTTCTTTGCAGCAGAGCTCATGCAATTGAACACAGTATCCTACAGCTATGAACAATTTATACATTCAGAAACAAATTCATCTGGATCAATATACTCTGCTTGTCACAAAAGTTACTCTGTCTGGGCAAAGTGTCAGAATTATGTATCACACCTTTTCCAGAGGACATTTTAGGGCTACTACAGGTACTGACATAATAACGCATTGTTCTATTTAAACTTGAGGTGCAAGTCAAGCTTGTCCTGTAGCAAAACTGCTACAACAGTAGTTGTTAGCTCCATGTCCATAATAACACTCATTCACTTTGGTATCCTCACTTTTCAACACTTCTTTCTCAGATGAGTATTCAACACACTCTTATTAAAGATGTAAATCTCATTTCTTATAATGAAAACTCAGTAATTACAGATTTTTTCCTTCTTTTTAGAACATTAATGTGCATGCATGAACATTTAAATAGTACTATTTAAAAACAAAGATGATCAATAGGCTTTACAGACTAATATTGCCACTGCCGAAGTTAGCCCTTTGCAACAGCACACGTTTTTACATATAAAACTCTTAACAAAATCACTAACTGGCTTTTAAAATCAAAATATTTCTAAAGCCACTGAAAATACCCAATTCCTTTGCAGTGGTTTGTCCTTGCATTGTACCTCACTGAAACCTAAACCTTCAAATCACACATTTGGTCCATGCTGCATTTCATGCATCTTACCAGCTTCTTTTTCAGGTAGCTGCAGCAGTGCTGGCATTGGTGGGTGAAGGAAGTAACAGTCCTCATGCTTCTGTTTAAATTTCTCGGCAGAAGCAGAATCTATGCTAAGAGCAAACCAAGCAACTAACCCGTCCTCTTCATCTTCTTGCAGAACCCTCCCATTGTAAGCAGCTGCCAGGTTCTGAAGAAGTTCAACTCCAAGAAAAATCAAGGTACACTCTTCTGTTTTGTTCAGGCACTGCTCCACATCCTTGTGGTACAGCCTGCAAAGCTTTACTTCTGGCTGCTGGGAACTATCTATTCCCCCACCCAAAGTAACTAGGGGACTTAGATTTGAGAAGAGGATGTATACTGTAGTTGGATGGCTTTGTTTTTTACTCAGCCACTTGGAATCTGTTCTTTTATCACTCCTTCTGTCCAGAAGTGTCATGCCAAAATAATTTTCATATTCTTTCACATCATTTGACAAAAAACTAGGCTTCTGATCACCCTTGACATTAGCCAACAAATTAGCTATGTGTTTGTACCCCCAAAATTTTGCGATGTCCAGAGCTGTCTGCCTTGATTTATTAATGATGGATCTGTCACACCTAAAAAAACAGAAAAGAACTGTGGTTACCAGGGTAAATATGTTCAGCAAGAGTCCTGGTGCTGTGTTATTCTTACTTATACCATATCTGATACTATTAAGGTGCAAGAACTTCTAGACACTGTCTATACTGGGGCACTCTTTATTTTAGCACATAATGCTAAATATTTAGCATTATGGTAATGAAAAGTAATTGTACTTCATTTTCTTTTGCTAAGGCCAGATTTCTCATTTTTGTTGATCCACTCCAGATTATTATTCACTGAGCTTCATGCAGTACTACAACAGCAATGGATTAATCAAAATCCCACACATGAGGAAAAAAAAAAGGTCAAGATAGAACTTTGAAAGTCAGGCTATGGGTCTGTTCCTCACAACCAGTAATAAAAATGAAAAATAAAACATTTATATAAGTTTAACAAGCATTACTTTCTAGGAGCTACTCAAATTAGCATTAAACATTTACAATAAAATATTTTATTGAGGTCACTTTGTCTGTTCAGCTGGAGAAGAGGAGACTGAGGGGAGGTCTCATTGGAGTCTACAACTTCCTCATGAGGGGAAGTGGAGGGGTAGGCATTTGTTCTCTCTGGTGAACAGGACCTGAGAAAATGGCATGAAGTTGAGTCACGGGGGTTTAAGTTAGATGTTAGGAAACTCAGAGGGTGGTTGGACACTGAACAGAGTCACCAGGGAAGTTGTCACAGCACCAAGCCTGTCTGAGTTCAAAATGTGTTTGGACAACACTCTCAGGCACATGGTGAGGTTCTTGGGGTGTCCTATGCAGGGCCAGGAGTTGATCCTTGTGGGTCCCTTTCAACTCAGGATATTGTATGCTTCCATGATTTACCGTAAAATTATAATCAAGAATACAGCCCCTAATTAATGACAAAAGTAGCACCATTACAACAGCGGTGCTGATCCCTGTAAGGATCTGCCTGTTACCTAAAAGTCTGTAAAATGACACAGATGAGGAAACACTGCCTTGTGATATATATTTGAATATTAAATCCCAAAAGAAACCCAAACCTGAAATAGACTGGGTTTGATTGGGAAGTCAAAATAACACACTTTAATTTTTTACCAATCTTAACTCAAATGCGTAAATAAAACAGAAATGTCAAAATTATGCAGTAGATCAGGGCCAAATTCATCATTTTTTAAAAACACAAAATGCCAGTATAATAATGTTGCTGATACACAAGTAACTGTCCCACAGGCAAGGCCATTTTGAGATTTTAGTTTAACTTCAGTAGGTTTTGAGAGAATTTGGTATAGTTCAGAAAAGGATTCAAAATTTAATTTACAAAGTTTTTTGTGCTAAAGAAACTACTACTGCTCATCCATCTTTAAAGACATGGTTTCCTTTAGGCAAAATAATGCTTATTTTCCTACTTAATTTCCTATCTCTCAGTCAACTGAATTTTGTTCTGATTTGTCTTCCCCCTTCTATCTGCTCAGGTATGTGCAGATCACAATCAGGCTGTTCTTCAGTGTCCACAACAGTGACCTGAACTCTTTAGACTATCAAGATCTTTTTTTCCAGTCTGCAAACATTTCCTGTAGCTTTCCTCAAACATGGACAAACACAGGTGCGTCAGGCAGCTCAAGGGAGGTGATTGTGCTTCTCTACTCTTTGCTGGTGTGGCCTCACATGAAGTACTGCGTGCAGTTTTGGGCACCACAACATAAGAAGTATCTAACGCTTATTAGAGTGTGTTCAAACTAGGGCCATGAAGTTGATGAAGGGTCTAGAGGGAAAGCTTGTTCAATCTAGAAAAGAGGAGATTGAGGTGAGACCTCACCTTGGTCTGCAGCTTCCTCATGAGAGGAAGGGCAGGCAGTGATCTCTTGTCTCTGGTGATCAGTGACAAGACCCGAGGGAACGGGCTCAAATTGTGTCAGGAAAGGTTTAGGTTGGATACCAGGCAAAGATTCTTCACCCAGAGGGTAGCTGGACTCTGAAAAAGGTTCCCCAGGGAAGTGCCTAAGCCTGACAGAGTTCAAGAAGCATTTGGACAATGTCCTCAGGCACATGGTGTGATTCCTGGGTTGTCCTATGGAGAGCCAGGAGTTGGACTTTGATGATCCTTGTGGGTTCCTTCCAACACAGCACATTCTGTGATTCTACAATTCTATGATAAAATTCTATGATAGCCTTTCCAGGATTATTCTCTGTAATGTTATGAAATATTACTTTCACAGACATTCATGCTTATATAACCAGCAATTTTATTTGTTAAAATAATTATTATGACTAAGCGTTAACTAAAACAAGACCAATGAGGCCACAGCACCATCTCAGGAACTATGCTCAAATTGCCTACGAGAACAACCCTGAGAAGAGCATTTAAAAGTGACATTCACTTTTTTTACAGTAAGCATAACTTAAAAAATTGTTATCCTATTTACCAGGTGGTAAATTCCCCCAAATCCCAGAATATTCCTCAAAACACAAAATCTGTCAACAAGTTATTCCTCTACACACTGGAATGTACTGATTCCAGTATAAACTACTGGTTCATCTAATGCTTCATGCTGAGCTTCAGCAGAAGACACAGGATTTGGGTAAGACTGAAAAAAATAAGAAAAAAGGGTGGCATGATGACTGGAGGCTGTGGAATGCTATGCCTGAAGTTACTCATAACTACACAATGAACTAAACTTGCTTGGTTGTGTAATTAGGAGTGCAGAAGGAACCACATTAATCAAACAGGCTTGATTAATGTAGAGCTCAATTGAATCACATCTGACTCTAACCCCTCATTTTGAGATGAATTTTCTTTGGAGTCTCAAGAAGAACACTGAAGCACTCTTTGCATCTTTGGGTGTCTTGAAACACAAGAACTACAACAGATGACTACAAAATAGCAAGTTTTTGACAAGCAATGAAAACACTTGGTGTCATACCAACTTAAGAAAGTAAAAATGACATGTCAAGCAAGAAGGAGAATGTGTATTGTCCAAATGCTAAGATACAACTAAAATTTATCAACTGGTAACTTTGTAAAGGTGTGTCTGTCGCGTCTGACTTAAGAGCCAGTATGTCAACAAAAATTCTGCACTATAACATAAATGTAAGTGAATTACAAATAAAGTTTAGAGAAAAAAATCTAAATGGAACAATCAAACACACCAAATTTATATTCAGGATAGTGGTTGAAACGAAATGCAAAGTTTGTTCAATTCTGTTGGCCTCTGAGAGGAGTGATATCTTAGAAGATCAAAAGAATAATTTTAGAGATGCTCATAACTTTTAGAGTTTCTTAGCAAATATGGAAAGAATCCGGTTACAGACTGACACAGAGTACACTTTCCTGAGTTTTAACCATGAAAATTCTGCCACTATCCATCAGTAAACTTACTTTTCTGAAATAAAATTGAAATGGGCAAAAAGGGATGCAAATTAGAGCTCCTGAATGGGGTCTATTAAGCAGCTTACCCTTGTTCAAGAAGAACCCGCACAACCTCGAGGTGTCCATTCCTGGCAGCGAACATCAGGGCTGTCCAGCCATTCCCCGCAGCTGCGTTGACAAGTGACGGGGAACGACTGAGCAGTGCTTTCAGTCTGGCTGCATCTCCCACGGCAGCAAAGTTGTGCAGCTGAGAAATCATGTCCTGGCTGAGGTTCTTCTCAAAGTCTGTCATTGTGTCAACTAAAAATGCCGGAGAATATACTCACTGTTATTAAAAGGATTTAAGTAAAAGAATTAATGCTGTACAGACCACCCATATTATCACAAAAAAATACTGACACAACAGTCAAATTCTTGTCATTACTGTAAACAGTGTTATTCCAAAACATATCTCCGAATACAGTGAAATTTACCTCAACAATCAAAATCAGTTCTAAAGAGGCTTAAAGGACAGGAAAATTTCTACACGAAAATGAAGCTGCTTTGAAAGTGAAAAACATGTTGTTTCTCGACCGAACACGCACAAATACACACATAAACACAGGCACCCGCTGCTGCTGCGACAAGCAGCGACAGCTTCCATTTCCTCAGCGCCCGCTCCACGCCGTTCCCAAGGACACGGACCTGCCACCGCCAGCGCCTCCGCCACCCGACCCTCAGCGACCCCGCGACCCCCGGCCCCACAGCGGGGCCCGTTACCGTGAGGCCTCCGCGGGCTCCAACCGCGGCTCCACTGTCCCGCGCCCGCCCCGCCCCGACGAGCCCGGCGGCGCTGCGGGGGAAGCACCGCCCTGTACGAGGGCTGAGCCTGGGGCTGAGCTGGGCCTAACCTGGGACAGAGCCCGAGGCTGCAGCGCCCGGGTTTTGCGGCGGCCGCAGGGCTTGGCTGGCGCCGTGTTCCCGCGGGGGAATCGCCAGCCGCTCCCTCGGGGTTAAAGGACAAACAGCCATTTTGTCTGCTGGACAGGGATGTCGTAGGGGAGCGGTCGGGCTGATTTTTTGGCATTGCTTCGTAGCAGAAGGAGAATGTAGGTGGCAGTAGGTTGCGCAAGTCCTTGTGAGAGCAGTGGAGCGAATGAGATATGGCAGGGGGGAGGAGTTAGCAGGGAAATCGAAATGATGTAATGAGCCAGGAGGCAGTTTCATGATCAGTGTGTCCTGTCAGCCTTAGAAAAGCATGGGAAAACCAAGGCTATACCAGTCCTGTAAAAATGAACATGGGACTGTTGTTCCAGTGCATTTGCATCTGGAGAGTACTTTAAAAAAACAAAACCAACCAACCAAAGGGTAGTTTTTGAAAAGTCAAACTGTCACACTGAACAGCAAAATCCTGCAAAACAACTTGAAGTTATTCCAGTCAGTTAAGGCTGGAATACAAAGGTTAAGATAAATCCAGTTCTTCCATCAGTATTACATTCTCAGGTTTGCCACTTGAGTTTGTATTAGACATGAATAACTAACTCATGAAAATCGTTGTTTAATGTTTTATTTAAAAAATATTCACTATCGTTTTCAAATAATGACATGATTGCTCAATACCTTGTTTTTAAATGCAGCTCTCAAAAGGGTTGAGTCCATCAAGTTTGGAGCTGTAGCTTGATATGTATATACACACACATACATTTAAAAAGTATGTGTTTATATATAATACCTATATAACTTATTACCTAACGGCAGTGTCATTTTTGAATCATGAGGAGTATTGCAGAAGGCTAGTAATGCGTAATCAGGAATATATAATAAAGCATTTATTTTCTTGCTTACAGGAGGGTACATTCTTTGTGTCCTGACATCATGTTAGCAGTTCCCAACTTGCATGAATTTAAGTACCTTTGGTGGAATTTGCTCTATCTCCCAATGCATCCTTGCAAAAACAACTTAGTACCCCTTGTTTTAAATATCAGCAACTATAATAAATTGAATGGGAATTTTAAATGATTGTAACATACCAACTAGTGAGTTTGAAAATGTTATTATTTTATTAGTTATTTTGCTGGATAAAATGTTAGAAATTCTTGTGAATATATGGAACTCTATTTAATCACTGAGCTGAATTTTCTAAGAGCAATTTAATGTTTCTTTAGAATTAAAATAGGCAATTTTAACTTGCTTTAAAAGCTGTTTTTTTCCTTTGGTGTATTCAAGATCTAAGTAAAGCTTACTCAGAAAGTCCGAGTGGTGCTGAACTTGGCTGTGCCACAGTTCTTGAATTTTGTAGTAAATAAAGCCTGTTACTAGCCAGTATTTATTTGACTTGACTGTGTTAGCTCTTTAGTAGTGGGAGACATGGTTGAAAGTTGTATTTGTAAGGCTTCAGGAGTCTCAGTGAGGTTGCCAGTGTGAGAATGGAAATGGAAGATGCTCCACTAATTTACTCTGATCCTGAAAGAGGCTCTGGTGGCTCCATATTGATAGTGACTAATGACAGACTTTTCAGAATGCTTGCTGATTACTGCAGACAACAGTCAGGGAGTAATATCTGAATGCCCTGATGCCCTATTCATTTTGTGCTGGAGCTTTTAGAAAAAAATTGCATGTGCTGTAAAGAATGTACCTAAGTGCCATTGGGAGCACTGCAGTGTGTGGACATAACAAGAGTTGGAGTGCCTGCAAAAAGCGATACAACAGTGCTCCTGTCTGATTCGAGGTACCTTTTAAATCTTTTTATTTGAGTTAATAAACTGTGCTGAGGGAGCTATGTGAAAAAGATCTCGGTAACTCTCAGTTACTTAGGTTAATAGATTTATTAAAAATAATGTAAAATTAATTATTTTATGTTTAATTATATAGATTTGTTAGAAAATCTGGATTGATCCCATTTTAGTGTTGGGTTTAGATTACACACAAGAATTATCTATTTTAATGCTTTTTAGATTCAGTAAACAGTAACAATATCATAGAAGGTTTACTAGTTCTTCATTTGGGCTTGTACTTCATTCTTACCTCTTAATTTTACCAGGTTTTTGAAGGCTCTGTTTTTCAAAGAATTGACATGCTGGGTGAAGTTTAAAAGGCAGCTCTGATTTAAGTCACTTGTGAGAAAGGAAATGAAGCAAGACACTGGATGCGTGAAAGGAATGTGTTGTCAAATAGTTCATGTACGATGCATTATACTAGATTAGGCTTTTCACACATCTTAGCATAAAAAAAAAAAAGCATATATGGCTTGTCTTAGGTAGCCAAAGCTGTTAATAGGGCAAGCAGAAATCAATATTATCTAACAAGTTTCTTGAATTGGCACTGTAGCATTCTATAATAATATTCTTTGGAGTTTTTAGCCAGGACTTTGGGACAATCTAACTTCTATTTTTCCCAAGCATTTCCCTGATTAATTTCCAAGCAGTTCCCCTGGAGAAATGACTGGCCAAATGCTAAAGGACCTGATCTACGGTCCATTGGTATAAATATGAGTCTCTTGTTGCTGAAGAAGTAGGACTATTTGGTGGGAGTTTTGACTTTCTTGTTCGGAAAGAGCTGTAGTGAAGCTACATGATAGTAATTATTATGAAAAAATAAATCCATTTGCAGGTATCAGTTAATTTCATTTAAAACCTCCAAAATACTATTAAATGGTTTTAATAGTAATTCTGGACCTCAGCTGTCCATCTAGAAAAGAGGGAAAATAAAGAGTTCTTTCAACTCAAAAGGCTGAACAGCAAATCTCTCTCAGCTGTGGATTGTACTGCAGTATATGCTGTGCCTGATAAGAAAAAAGGAATGTAGCAACATCAGTCTGCTCAGAATGTGTTCCTGAAAAGTGGATGGTCTGTGATATGAAGGTTGGTTAGTGAAGTGTATTTTCTCCAAACAATTAATGTGACGGTGGGAGGTGATGAGTGCAGAAACTTAATAAATGGGCATGAGTTAATTTTGCAGGGATAGTATGCACATCGTGGAGAAGTGGAAGGCAGAAGCAGGATCATCAGGACTCAGCTCGGGAGGTGTTAGCTTTTCAGCAAGTGGCTTATCAGAAGGGATCACTGCTCTGGAAGGCCCCAGGTGCTTCCTCTGTGAGACTGAATGCTTGACCAGTGCCCTATTTTCCTCTCCTTCACCTTGCTTAACTTGCTTAATCTTGATTCACTGGAGAAGGATGAAGGCAATAAAAATTTAACTGTTCAAGGATTTAGCCCAAAGCATAACCCAAAGAGCCAGCATTTACAGTGTAGTAATCTGCTGGAGTCCTCCCAGCCTGATAGATTATATTAAGGCTACACAGATAAGAAGAGTGGGGATGAGTGGTTGGGTAGGGGTAAGATTATGATATGTGCTTTGTGGCTGATGGAGATTTTTCTAGTTTTCTCTAAATTATTCTTGTGTTTTCAGTTTTCTCCATATTATAATTTGGTTCTGTTTTTTAAGCACTTGTATTTAACTGATTGCTTATGAATGTAACAGCATGGCTCCCTAAGTTCTAGACAGGTTAATGTAGTTTCTAAAGTTTCTCAGGTGAGGGCTGAATTGGTGTTTGAATTGTTTAATAAGGTTTGATTAATAAAAGTGGTTTTAATAATTTGTCAGTGTCTGGCCTACAAATACTTCCTCATGATCAATGAAATCATATTTGCAGCAAATTTGAGTTGAAATAGCTCTTACTCTCCCTATTCTGCAGACTGCTAGCTGAGGCCCAGAATTAATATTAAAAACATCTAATAATATATTTTTTTTAAACAGAAATTAGCTGATACCTGCTAATGATTTTCTTTTAAAATTATAATTACTTTCATGCAGCTTGTTTTGAATTCAAAGGATGATTTCCCTTAAATTAAAGGAAAGTTTAAAACTAGGAAGCTGGTTTTACTGCTTTTGGGAAAAAAGAACTTTTTACGTATCCATGGGAAGTGGTAGATCCAATACAGGGATAAAAATTGAAATTTCCAAAGCAGGTTTCATAAGAGTGTTCCTTCTGTGGGTTAATTCTTTGCCTTGATAATATCCACTGTCTGTTTATGTAATAAATGAGGCAGGAAACATGCAAATTTTTTAACTTTTAAAAAAAGACCTCATTTTGTTTCCAGAACACAGAGGATCTACTTGCACTGTAACAAAAATACTGTTGTGAGAAAATAGTATGTGATGATGTCATGGGACACCTGCTATAATCTATATGGGTTAAAATGCCATTAATTATGACACTTTCTAATTTTAGTGTTTTACTTTGCAACATTCAAGATCTGTTTATGAGGTTTTGGTTTCTTTTCGTTTGGATTTTTGTGTCTATTTGTGAAACTTTTCAAGTTCAGCTTAATCTTTCTTTGGAGGAGTAGAAAAGAAGTTTGCATTTTCAGCTGTAGAAGGAGCCACCAGAAGGATTTTTGCTGACTCTGCTAGTGATGTAGGTGGAGCTGATCCTTGAATGGAGTGATACCAGAAAGAAAAGAAACACGGTGTTGTCACTAAGTGCTCCCTGTAGACAGGGAAGTGATTGGTTCATTTTTGGGAGAGCAGTCTGTAACAGCAGCTGGATTTGGGAATAAGGACTGTGACTGGAGGGGCCCCTTCTGCTCCAGTAGTTTGTGCTGGGATCCCCCCAGTCACTCCAGTTCTCTGGCACCACAGCCCAGGAGCACCCACATCCTCGGTCTGACTCCCATGGCTGGCACTGCATTCCGTACACACACACACATGCAAGACCTCCCCAGTACCTGGCACTGAGTCCTTGCAGCACACACACGCACAAGACAGTAAGATTGTGCAGAGCAGAAAGTGAGAGAAGTTTTAATAAGAAGATGTAAGAAGGTAAGACAGACTGTGGCCATCAGGAGCAGGGCTCAGCCAGACGGGTGTACTGACCTACCTGATTTTACAGGCAACTGGACCCTTTTTTACCCTTTCTATCTGCTTTGTCTCTGTTCCTTCCTGCTCTGCCTTTCCGTGCTTGTCCCTCCACAGCTTTTTAGATTCCTTCACTCCACACAATTCAGGGCCCCTGAGTTTGCAGACTGACCAGTTCCAAACTGGTGAGTTTTCCTCGGAGTGGTGGCTGTAGATACTTGATAGCCCAGCCGCTGTCGTGACTGGCAGGGGTTGTTTCTTGTCACTGTCTCCATGTTTGCTTTGTCAGGTGTGTGTCTTAGTATATTTTGCTTCCTAGCTTACCACTGTTCCCTTGGTTTGCCAGTCAAGTTCCAAATCAAGATAGTCTTGCTGGAATAAACATTCCTGCACTTTCACATGCCTGCATAAATTAGTGTGGCTGATCAGGTTTGGTTCTCATCACCACCTCCCTTATCATTTTGTGGTCAGGTTTGTGGCCCTGTATGTTCCTGTGTATAGTTTACCTCACAGAAAAAATGGTCCTTTACCAAATACCCTTAAAAATACTGACATTCATTTCCACATACCTTTACTGTAGCTGTCATGGAACATTTTGTATCTGCCAGCTTAAACTCTTTGTCCATCTCTTCGAACTGCTTATGTCTGCAGTGTTGATTCCCACCACAAATTTCTTGCTCATTATACTGCTTTCCTCTTTCTCACTATTGTTCATCTTACCCAGCTTCTTCCATAATTTTGTCCCACCCAATCACTGTTAAACCTTCAATGTAGTTACTTAAATTGCTACATCCTGCCTGTTGACATCCAGTTATCATTTTCTGTTCTTTTATTTTTCTCAGATAGTTTGGCTTGTTTTCAGGCTGGTACTTGCTCAGTTTGTTTAATCCAAGATGTGTATCACTTCTTTGGTAGTGATTAAAATATATCTCATGGTGTTAATGAATGCAAGAACTCTTCTTCAGACCTGCTTTCAGTAATGTGCAGAATATGTCAGTGTGGCATTGGTAGTTATTAACAGTCAGTGACTTTTTCTAACAAAGGGTTTAAGAAAAAATACATTTTTTTCTTTCAACATTATTAACTTTTAGCATTTGCAGCATTGTCTAGCAAGGACCTCCACAGCTTAACTTCAAATAGTTTGGAAAAAAGCACTATTTTTTTGTGGTGGTGTTTTTGCTTTGGACCTGCCACCTAGTATTCTATTCTGATTCTTACCGTATTGGAAGGGCATGAACATTCATTTCTCATTTATCTGTTTCATGTCATTCATAGTACAACTCTGTCACATTCTCCTCTGTCTTTTCTCCAAAAGAAACGGTTGAACCTAGGTGTTGCCATCATTGTATGACTGCTGATTCTAGTCTTTTCTTAGCAGATGTAATTTATATACCCATACTGTTTTAACATTGCCCATGTCCTTGTTCTGTCAGCCCAGTCCCTAGAATAGTGGCTAGAAGAAAGAACTTCCCTAAAAAAGTATGTGGTAGGTTGGCTTTGGCTGGACACCAGGTGCCCACCAAAGTCACTCTGTCCCTCCCCTCCTCAATTGGACAGGGGAGAGAAAATATAATGAAATGCTTGTGGGGTGAGATAAAGATAGCGACAGATCACTCTCCAGTTACTGTCATGGGTAAAACAGACTTGACTTGGGGAAATTGGTTTCATTCATTACCAATCAAACCAGAGTAGGATAATGAGGTAAAGCAAAATCTTAAAAATAACTCCCCCACCTTCTTCCTGGGCTTAACTTTATTCCTGATTTTTTACCTCCTCTTCCTGGCAGTGCAGTACGACAGGAACGGGGGTTATGGTCTCTGCTGGTGCATCTTCCTCAGGTGAGGGACTCTTTCCCGTGCTTTAGTTTGGGGTCTCTCCCATGGGAGACCTCCTCGTACTTCTCCAATATAGGTCTTTCCCACAGGCTGCAGTTCTTCACGAACTGCTCCAACATGGGTCCCTTCCATGGGCTGCAGTCCTTCAGGAATGTGCACTGCTTCTGCCTGGGTCCCCCAAGGGGTCAAAATGCTGCCAGCAAACCTGCTCCTGTGTGGGCTTCTGTCTTCATGGGTCCTGACAGGAGCCTGCTCCAGCACAGGCTTCCCACAAGGTCACAGCTTCCTTCAGGCATCCACCTGCTTAGCTGTAGGATCCTCATTGGGCTGCAGGTGGATCTCTGCTCCACCATGGACCTCCATGGGCTGCAGGGGCACAGCTGCCTCACTAGGAGCTGCAGGGGAATCTCTGCTCCGGTACCTGGAGCGCCTCCTCTTTCTCCTTCTTCACTGACCTTCATGTCTACAGAACTGCTTCTCTCACATACTCCTCTCTCTGGCTGCAATTGCTGTTGTGCAGTAACATTTTTACCTTCCTGAATCTGTTGTCCCAGAGGCACCACTATCATTGCTGATGGCCTTGGCCTTGGCTGGTGGTGGGTCTGTCCTGGAGCCGGTTGGCACCGCCTCTCTTGGATAGTTTTCTGGCAGCTTCTCACAGAAGCTGCACCTGTAGCCCCTGCCACTACTAGAACCTTGCCATGGAAATCAAATAGAGCAGAAACAAGTCCTCAATTTGATTCTTGAAATCTGCTGCAAAAGTTTATCAGTGCTTTTTATCCCACTGTCCTTTTTGTAACATCTTTTTTTGTTTCAAAAATTTTAGTGATGAACTTTTTTGTGGAATTCAGCTTTTAAGACCAGGCACTGGAAAGGAAGATTTTCCTTCCGACTCGGTATTCTGAGGAGCAGTATAAGCCAACCATGGGGATGGCATGGCTTGCCTCCTACAGCTGAAATTTAGTAGTAGATTTAGGGCCATATTATATGTTTAAATATATAAGCATATAATTAAATAAATTAACCCCCCAAACACATATATATACATATATATATATATATATATATATAAACTTACAAAACTAAAGTACATACATGTACCAAGTTTGAATTTCAGAAATAAAATTATTATTCTTCAATTTGTCTGCATTTTTGTGTATATAGAAGCCTAGGCTAGTCCCAAACACAGTTGCAAAGGAAACATAATAATCTCTGTTTCATTGGATAATAGCCCTCTCAGATTAAATTCCTAGCATTCTGTTGCTACTGTAGAGATGCAGACCTTACTTAAGTAATAAAATTCCATGACATTTTACTAGATCTACTTTCTAAAGAGTAGTAGAACCTATTTCTTTAATATGTCATGAAGTTCCGTGCTAGTTGTGTTGGCTTAAAAAATAACCATGATTTTAATAAATTTGTGATTAGTTGATTTACTCTTTAATTTTTATTCTGTGAAAACCTCTTAAGAAACACATACAAGATCTTAAGCAAACACTTCCAAAACAGCAGACAGAAAATCTTGATTCTTTATTGTTGTTATTCTGTGTGTTTAGAAAAGCATGAGAATAAGACAATTATACATCTACTACCAGCAGAAACTGAAACAGCGAGTGTGTTTAAAATAGTTAAAAAAATCGATGTTGATTATATCTCTTTCTTATAGGCTAAGTGAAATTAGCTGTACAAAATTGGTGTTTTAAAGCTATTGAGCAAGAAACAAAATTAACATCAACAGCAGGTGGCAGTGCTAGCAAGAGCAGTGGTTCTGATGTGAGTTGTCGGCTGGTGGTTTGTGTAGTTTCAGCTCTTCCGCAAAAGGTGAGGTAAAATCAGCGATGGCTTGTGATTGTGGGGTGAATAGTAATGAGATATTGGCCAAATTGAAAGAAACCTCTTGTTTCAAGAGGTTTCTCCTGCTGAAAATGTGAAGTAGAAGGTTTTGTGAAGTTATTTTCATTAGGAGGGTTGTACTTTGTTATATAAGATAGCAAGCTTATTCTGTGCTTTATTTTAGATGGAATTGTAAATGATTGTATAAAGTTTGTATAAGAATAAATACAGAAAAAGAACAAAAGTAAAAACCGATAAAGTAAGCATGATTATAAAATTTCAGACATCATAGTCCATGGTAGTTCTGGTACCATTATCACAGATTTGTTATATCTTTGCTAATTCAAAGCTCTTTGTCAAAGATCATGAATCTGTTGATGTTTTAGAGAGCATTTTAAAAAGCATTACTGAAGCAGTTTATGTTAAAGACCATGTTTTGGCATCTTCTCATATTGTTGTGCTAAATTACATTTATACATTTCATTACAGAACAAATTGCTAAGCATATTAATTTTTTTCTTAATTGACCTTAGTGCAATTTACTGCTATTTATGACAGCTTAAACTTCTGCCAAGGTTTTAGTATCTTGTAAGGAGATAATGTAGAGATGACATTGCTGAGGTTCAGTGTGCTTGTGTTTATTCTGTTGTTAAAGAAAAGGTTTTAAGCCTAAAAATCATTCCAGCAGTAGAGAGTGCCAGGATCCTGTGTGCAAAGAGGACAAGACCAGCTCCCACTGATGACTGACCCCTGGAACACCCCTCAAGCATTGTTGTGAGGTTCAAGTAGAAGCTTGCTGTATGTTGGTGAAGTTCACCCACTGTGCTTCTTAGAAGAGAAAATTAGTGAAATTGGTAAAAAAAAATCAAAGGTAAGATGAAAGGAGCTTAAAATGTTATCTTCAGAAGTCACAGGACATTTTGTGGCACCGGTGGAGTCTTGTGTATGTTAACAAGCCTTTTTGGGTGTAGTATGGTAAGGAGAATTAAGCCATGTTGTTTCTGGTATGTCTTATCATGACTTTACAACACTCTCAGCTCTGTGGACCACTGTCTGCCTTAATTACACCTTATCTAGTAAGATGAAGAGGGTTGAAAAATTTCAGAAGAAAGATGTAATACAAGAGCATTGTGTCTAAAAGTGGTCTTCCAACGTTATCATAAGGTGTCAGTTGATCCTTAATATTCTGCTTTCAATTCATATTGTCAAACTTTTCAGTAGATGGCAGATTAATATGGTTAACTAGAAGTTTAAGGGGCTATAATGGTTGCATAATTTAGAAAAGAATTTAAAGATGTTAATGAAGTGTCTTACAGATGGTCAGGTTTTCACTAAAACTTTACCCACAGAAATCTAGGACTTTATCAACTCTGGCCTTTACTAATCTATGTATTAAAGCACAGTTCTTTTCAAATCAGTGTAATGAATTATTTGTGCTCATTTAAAGCAGGACTGGTTTCTTTGGATTTTTTGTATTGAATTTGCATTGCATGTAGAGCATCTTTTGCATATAATTAAATCTATATTTGTTGGCTGCTTCACTGAGTTGAAACTGAGTTTAAAAGGCAGAAATACAAGATAAAAGTATACAAATCTGTTACTTTTTTTTTTTTTAAGAGATAGAGATACTCTTTTCACACATAGCAAGTGAGAAAGCAGGGGATGCTGTGTTTTGATTCAGGCTATTTCAGTTGTTTTAACTAAATATCTGAAAAAAATTATTTTGGCTTTAAGGAATTTCAGAGTTTCCACAGAAATACTAAACTTGCTTTTACCGATTTCTTTAGTGGTGTTTTTGACCAGGCAAATAGTGTGCCTGTATGGCCTGCTAGGTATCCTCAAGCTTTTAAAATAGCTGTCTCTTTAGTAAACTTTTAATTGCAGCATCAAAACCCACTTGAGAGCTAGATTAAACTACCTGGTTATAAGCATGGCTCCAGTTAGACTGCTGGTGCCTGAACTAGTTTATGTGGAACTGGCAGTGTAACCTACCAGTGAGATACCACTATGCTATTCGTGTTGCACTGTGCATTTGAAGTGATGTTTGGGATCTGTGAAAGATTTGAACGTTAGTACTTATTTATGTCAAAGGAATCCAAGCAACAAATAGTATATATGAATCACTGATGAAAAAAAAAAGGTTAATCGTGTGATTTTGTCTGAGTGCAGACAAATTAGGGGAGGTGTTACAAGCATGAATAAGACAAGTCAGGGGAGGTGTTACAAACATGAGTAATTGTTCGCCATTGCAGACCAGCAGCACGGACTGAGAGCCTCGGTCACTAGATGGTTCTCATGAGACACGAGAGAGTACAAGCCAGCAGATCACTCAGATTTCTGAAAAGCTTAAAGCAAACAAAAATACCATCTCCCAGAGAAAAGGATTTTGTGTTTAAACAAATAAACTTTTCACTGTATGTGCTAGTTCAATTTTATGACACAACATGATTGTTTGCAATACAGAAGCTAGGAAGTGTGTATTTGTCTGGTTTTATTTATGTGTAAGGTAGTGACACCAAGAGCACCTGTGTATGCACAGTACAGAAAATCTAGTGCTTTTCTCATGCTAAAAAGCAAGCAAAATATGCTGAAAGAGAGCAAAGCAATTTGTTTGGTTTTTACCTCTCTGTATGCGCGTATGTATGATATGCATTTGCTCTGGGTACATGTATTAGTTCTAAATAGTTCTAAATTTGTCATCTGAATTTTAAAATCACTGTCTCGAACATGTACAGAATCTGTGCAGTACCTGATCTTGAGTGTGATCTTTCTTTGCAAATACAAAATTATGTTGTTTTTGAAATATTAGTTCAGATGATTTGTTTAATTGAAATTTGACACAAAACAGCACTTGCCAGGGACAGCTCTTCCTTTTCAATACTATGGAGAGCCAAAAGATGGAGGAGAAAATTGTCAGGATAAATCCAAGTTAAAGTACTCTGTGAGTATTCACATAATCTCATGTTAGACTTAAAAACCATGAAGATATTTAAGGTATTTTAGGTATTTGCACTGATTACAAGAAAACTGCGAAAGAAGTTCCAAAGGAGGTGAGGTGTTTGGTAAAAAAAACCAAACGCAAACAACCCCCCAAAACCCACCATAAACATTCATTACTAAATGTTTACAAAACATGTTTATTTTACAGCAGAGAAGGCGCTTAGATGGATAATAGTCATTGGAACTAGAAAGCTAGATATGAAAGGATAAAAATTTTGCTCATCAGCCTAAGAGCTTTTATACTAAATTTTTCTAAGTTTAAAAATGATATAGCACCCATAAGAGAGGAGATACTGTAGTTTATCTTTAGGACCATAATATGTACAATTGAAAATGATAATTTTCAGGAGCATAAAGTGATTATGCTGTAATGTTGAAACAATAGCTGTAACAGTATTAGTACATGTGATGTTTGCTAAAACATTTTTTGAACCATATGCTATGAGGCCAGTTAATTCTGTCCTTGTTACCAAAATCTTGCTCATTGTTGTTTAACAGTAGTCAGTGTAGCATATCTGTTTAACAGTGACCTATCTGTAAATTATCAAGGACCTGTAAGAAAAAATGTTACTTGTAGAAGCCCAGGATCAGGCCCCTTTCAGTAAACTCTATGCTGCTTGAGTCAGTATACATTAGTTTTACTAGTTATCCATTTGAACTATAAAGACAATGTTGTAATCAATTATTATGGGAAAACAGATTTATTAAAAACAAAGAATGGAGTTCATTCTATTTTTGGAAACAGTTCAAGTGCTGCATGCTGCTGAATGAAGTACATTCATAGAAACAACTGCATGCAATTCTGTCTGAAAAACTGGTAATAGCATAAAGAAGACATCTTGGTTTTGTCAAAGTCAGCAAGTCAGCCATGTGTACATCTATCTGTCAACTGATTTTAAGTACACAGACCTCTAAAACGAGGCCTTTATATCCTGTTAATATAATTTAAAAGCATAACATGGCCACTTACAGCTTTAGTAGGGGTTAGTCAGATACTAACTTCTCTTTGGTTGGTGTGATGGTTTACAGAAATTACAGGAGCTCTACCATCTCAGAGAATATCGGTCTGACACAGGCACAGTGCAGAGCAGCTGCAAACTTTTCCGTGTATATCCCGTGTAGGTATCCCTTAACCTTCTGTAAGACATCTACCAGTCTCTGTGTCTTAGGGTAAGGATGTGTTTGCTCTGAATATTTTTATCTAATTAGGATCATTAATTTGAATTTTGTTTTCATTGCTTCCGTCTCATCCAGAATCTTGAATTTGCTTACAAATCCTTTTTAAGGTATACTCATGGTTTTCTTGGTTTTGGGGGGGGGTTTGTTTGGTTTTGGTTTTGAATTTTTGTTTGGTTTTTATGTTGGTTTGTTTTGTTTGTTTTTCTCCTTCATATGGTTAAGAGTAGTCCTTAGCTGGTAAGTCTTGATCCTTTTTTGCTCCTCTTTTGTAATTTCCAGACTTCCTCATTGTCATTACTTTGTATTCTGGTTACATCAGGAAATCCAGAGAAAATCATGTTCAGTATTGTGCAAACTACGTTAAAATTGTGCTAGGCTAAGGGATATTGCAGTGTGACTGCAGAAGATGGATAGGACTTCGAGATTCCAGGTGTCTAAGAGAGGTGTTTATTGATTATGGGTATCTTTTTAATTTAGAGATGGCACGAGTGACCTTGATTACAGCAGAATTCTCTTGAAACCACATACTTCCTGCACAATAATAGCCTTGTGACAATCTATTTAAAATTCATATCAATGTGTTGAGCTGCTGTGTGGCATGAAATAAAAGATAGATGAAATCCCTGAGAAAATAGGGTAGAATGCATTTAATAAAAGGTTTGTTTTGCATTGACAGTAAAGCCAAGAAAGGGTTTAAATAGAGAAAAATATGTTTCTGTTTGTTAGTTTGGTTTGGGTTTTTTGTTTGTTTGGTTTTTTTGTTTGTTTGTTGTTTGGGGTTTTGTTTGTTTGTTTGTTGTTTGGGGTTTTTTTGGGTTTTTTTGCCACTAGAGGGTGCACAATGCACAGGAATAGGAAAAAACTGAGCAAAATCCTTTACTACTTGCGCCAGAGCCCAGAAAAACATGTCTGAGGAACCATCTGTGTTTAGAATTTCAGGAAGCATTCAGAAGTTCCCAGACCATTTCTCTTGAGTGTCTGACTCTGCAGTGTCTGTGCTCAGGACAGATCTAATGATAATCTTTCTTTACCCAACTCATCTAAAAAACAGATCGTCACTGTTTATTTTTGTAAAACAGTGCTGAAGAGTTTTAAGATATGCTTAAAACTCTTCTTTAAGAGCACTAGAAGAAGAATTTAATTTACTATTATAGTTTTAAGTATTATCACCTTTTGTGCTCTGAACTCTACTTACATGAAATACAACTAATCCCTGAATGGAGTTTACCTGTAAAGTTTCTATAAGAATCTCACTTTTACCTACTTATTGGAGCTCAGGTGTTGCATATCTGTAGGGAGCATTGGTAGAATGAAAAATTTAAGTGCAATAGTAGCTGATACATTGGTTTATGGACCATAAAATGCTCTTTTCTTTTTTTTTTTTTTTAATTACTGAGTAATTTGAATTATTGAATGGAGTTGTTTTGATCTCTTGGGTTTGATCCTGATTCCTGTATTGTGTCGAAGTACATGTTGTGTGGTTTTGCTCTTTCAATGGTGTTGCTTTTCTGAATTTAATTTGGGTTCCAGAAACACATTAAATAAGACATTAGGACCAAAGTAATCTAAAATATTAACAAATTTTTTTTTTGTCTTTACACTGGTTGATGTAAGGCAGTTCAGGCACCCTTTAATATTTGATTTTCCACTTTTCAACTAATTAAAGAGTCTCTGGTGGCAGCAAGAGATATGCCGAGAACCAACTGGAAGATATGTGAAATGTATGGCTACATGGAATGCTCATTTTCTTCTGGTATTCTTCAGAGACCAATGTCTTTGGTCTGGGGACGTCAGCTGTAGAGTATCTCCTGCATCATAACAGTAGTATCAGGACTGGTAGCAATAACTAGCTGGGGACTGAGATAGTCTTTATGCACTGTTCTTCAGTGTTGTCAGGAAGGATAGTTGTGAGGGAACTGTGGTCAGATGGGTTGTGCACACACAAGTTATATTTGTATCTTCCGCTTTGCTGTCTCGGTCCAAGGGCAGGTCTGCTTTCTCCCTGTGTCTTGGCACCTTTGTTTTCCTGGAGCCAGCTATCAGGGCTGCCTGATGGTAGTGCCTTTTATAAAAAGAAGGAAGCACAATTAAAACAAAAGTAAAAAAAAGAGTACTCTGACTAAACTGTGTTATACAGTTTGATTATTTCAGTAAAGGTAAAGGTTATTCCTTTCCTTCCCACTCCATCTTCTGTGTAGTCAAATTCCAGACCATCTGGTACTATGAATATCTCTACTGTTAAACTTCACAGAGATCCCTGAGCAGCAGAGAAGAGTTAAGTGGTCATGGAATTGGTCCACATCCTTACCACTTTGCTTAAAGGCTTACTGTACCTAACACATCTTTATGCAGTGTGTAAATTCTGAGCTAAAGCACCTCTTCCAGGGCTAAAAGAGCAATTAATTTTCATAAAGCACTGGTTCTGCAACCATTCTTTGGAGACTGCCAGCTCCTGTTAACCAATGCCACATGTAGCGGGTTTCTTGATATGGAATAGATCTCTGAGCACACCACATTTGTTTCATATAAAACTTTAGGACATAATTGCATGTGGCTTTCATCACTATCATCTTATGATGCATTTTAATTTGTCTTATGAAGTTGAAAGGCTCTGTTTGCCGTTACCAATAATCTTGAATCATTCAGGCCACTTGTTTTAGGTTGTTTGAAATACTTTATAAGCAGCTGCAGGTACCAACCATATCTCTGGAAGAAAAAAAAATCAAAACAATATTAAGTCCATTAAAGACTGTTAATGATACGCACCATTTTATCATGAGAATAAAGCAAAGGGAAGGAATAGAGACAGGGAAGATGAAAGCAGGAGACACATTTTCAGCACATTAGAAAAAAATGATTGAAGAAGATTCAAGAAAATTCTTCACTGCTGTGGTTCCCATCCTATTTGGAGGATGGAGGGAGAAAGTATTTCTTGTTCCCTTCTGAAAAGAGACAGAGGTTGTCCTTTTGCAGATTTTCTGCCTTTTTTTTTTCTAATGTCAAGATTTGTATTTAAGTGTTTTAGGAGTCACAAAGTAGCAGGAAAATAGAGAAAAAGCTGCCAAAAATATAATTTAGGAGAAAGGAGAGGGGGAAGCAAATGCCTATATATATGTACGCTTATTTTTTCCCCATTCCATCTTTCTTCTGCGTGCACCTGCTTCACAGTGTTTGTCTTTTGCTTAGTTCGGCTTGATGATTCATGATCACCCTGCATGCTGTTTTTCAACATCTTAGTACGTGGCTCACACACTGACAGCACTTTGGAAGACTGTTCCTGGAAATGAGTCAGACATCAGAATTAGAGAGGTCATTCTTTTGATCATAGTGTTGTGTGGCTGTTGGAGCTGAAAGGGTACAGGGGTGAGTCCTTTTTTCAGGGAATGAACTGTGCTGTGATTATAGAACTGATTAAGCTTCAGTGACCTCTCAACTGTCTTTCTAGGGAGCCATGGTCTGGCATTCCTAAATAATGTGAGATCTAAATGGCATACAATTCTCAAAACCTGAAAAGCCACAGTAACTACAATATCTAAATTAAATGTGGTAAGCCATACAAATGTGTACCATCTATTCTATGCAGTTTCTCCATACACTTCCAAATCAGAGAGTTAAGAAAAGAAAGCATCTGCAGACAATGAAAGGAGGGGTTCATGTGGCTTCATGTTGTCCATCAACACTGTTCTTTGTTAGAGTAGTTCAAAATGCAGCATGAGTAAAGGTGTCATACACTTTTTTCCCGTGTGCTTTGCCTCTCAGGAAGCATAGCACATAGTTTAGCCAAAGGGTTCAGTTTGTACCAAATGTATAACCTGTACTTCCCCCCCCCCACCTTTGTAAGAAAAGATTAAATGTTTCAGGTTTGTGTCCAGTCTAGGCATGGAACAAAACTGAAAGTAGTTTTAAACTAGGCTTGAATCCTTCAGGATAGTCTGTAATTTAAAATGACTAATGCCTGCTTTGCAACTACAGTGATGCTTCAAAGTGTTTGCAGGATGACCGAGAATTATAAACTGTGATTCTGGATTTTTAAGAAATGTCATATTTTTGATACATTGCTAGTAGTTTGACAGGCAGTTCTTTCCCTGAACGGGATAGCTTTTTGACCATATTTCTTGAGATGTGTTGGGATTTTACCTCATGCAGATCAGGATGTTTCAAGAATGTCATCTGTTGCACTCCTATATTTTCTGTAGTTGTTTCTATAATTAGCTGTGTGAAACGTATGCTTAATGAACCTGTTTTTTTGAAGTGCATGCTAGAAGGATGTGGCTTATCATGTCTTTTATAAGCATAGAGATACTGCCATGTGCTTCAATTTAAGTGAACATTTGCAAGTTGATGGTGTAACAGTTAAATTACTAGTGCGATAATTGCACTAAGGGGTCCCAAAATGTAATACTGACAAATGCTATGGCTAAATCATTTTGCTAACGTGAGAAGGACATCTGGCCAAGCAGGCACAGTCTATATTAATTCCAGATTTTCATTTTTTTAAGTCTATGCCTTCTGCAGAGAACCACATGTGTTTCTTGACCCCTTCTACATAAACATATGTGTTCTCTGAAGTCATTTAATGTCTGATTCTGTAAGATCCCAGATAATCTACAACTAGATAATAGAAACTGCAGAGCACATGGTAGAAAAAGACCCAAAATATTATTTTATTGAGACCTTTTAGTCAGCTATTGCATTTCACATCAGAGGATAAGGTATTTTGCTGGTGGCTGAAATGAAATCTATATAACCTTTGTCAAATTATTGCAGTGTTGTTAGAATTAATTAGCTGACAATTTTTAACTTTTTGAAATCCTTAGGTTAGATGCTGTAGCAGTGAAATAAATGCTTTATGCTTGCAAGAAATTTTGGTCATGGTAAATTAATAAAAGATTGTGGTGAATCATTATGTAGAAAATCTATAAAAATCATGATTAAAATAGAGGTATCAACAGGTATAAAATAACATAATAACCTAAGATTACTATGAAGATGTAGTATTTTAGGTCCTTGACATGTCAACACATTTTAAAAGTTTACATGGGGGGAAAAAAATGTATCCTATTTTTTGCTGAACACAGCTGTTATCCATCTTATTTGAAAATGTGAATATTGCAAAATTTATTATAACTGGATCATTCCTATGACTGCTGATATTATTTTTATTAAGAATGCATATGGCCAGAGCATGTAAATTGCCTTATGATTAATGAGAAGAGGCAGATTAATATTTTTGACTTGTAGCTACCTTCACTAAACCTGATTTTGCATTAAAGTACCCATTGCCAACTTGTTACAGGACAATTTAATGTAATACTATTATAAACGAGCTAAATGAGCACTGTGTTAGAAATGGAACCTGTAACAGAGCCAATCTTTCCTCCTACCTACTCTATCATGCTTTTCAGAGGGAGACTGCCTATTGCAGGCAGAGTCTTCATAGCCTCACTGAAAATATGTTACAGTCTCGTCTCCAGTGTGAGATTGGAGTTAGACTTATGAGAACAGGCTTTATTGTTCAGACTTGCCTCCAGAAAGAAAAGGTGCTCATAATCATTTATCTTTTCTCTTTCCAGAAGAAAACCTGTAAAGTTCCCATGCTGTGACTGTGACACACTCCTTACACCTCACCTCCTAATTCTCTGACACAGAGATTGACTGGAACACATTCCCAGCACAGCTCTACAATATGTCTCTGGCTTTCAACTCTCTCTGAAGAGAATGTACCAGGTTACTGCACTGGCAGCCAGGTCTGTATGTCTTAGAGAGAAATCCAGGCTCAGAGAAGGTTGACTGAAGGTATGTTTGCAAGGCACCAGGCTGGCAGGATAGTTGTATCCATCAGTTGCCCTGTCTAACCTGAAGGCATACCCATCATATGAGTACACATATATACACATATGTCTTGTGGCTGTGAAAAACCACATGCCTTTCCTGCAGCTTTGCAGATTGCATTCTTGTACATCAGTATTCAGGTAAGTTGGAAAGCTTTCGCAAGCGGGAAGTGGAACTCAAAAGAGAGTAAGTCAATCTCTTGAAAAGGGCTTTAAAGCATACTTTGTTTTTTAGGAGTTTTTTATTCTTTGGAACAAAAAGTGTGCTGAATTGTTGTCAGGCATATATGGGTATAATTTGTGAGTACAAAGAAATGCAAGCAAGTTTGTTGACTTATTGCTGTAGTGAGACAAGTAATAATTTTAATTAGATTGTAATGAAAATTGTTGTGTCATGTTCCCCCCCCTCCCCTAGCGAATTCATTATCTGATTAGTCAAAAGGGATAAATAATTCCTTTACATTTGCATTCCTTTTTGTC
This sequence comes from Manacus vitellinus, assembly GCF_001715985.3. Classification (NCBI taxonomy): domain Eukaryota; kingdom Metazoa; phylum Chordata; class Aves; order Passeriformes; family Pipridae; genus Manacus; species Manacus vitellinus. The sequence goes on from NW_021938802.1 coordinate 94,015, forward strand.
AAGCAGTATGGATTTTTCCTTCATATATACAGAGAAATGAAACTGGCTAATAATGAAATCATTGAGCATCCTTAACTATAAAAAGAACCTTTTAAATCCAGAACTAGAGGAGGGTTCTGCACACAAAGCATTCTGCACACAAAACAATCTGAACTTCCTATCAGAGTAACAGAAATGGGGTGGTCCAAACACACCTCATTGGTTCCTTCCCATTTCTGATGGCCTTGAAGCAGGCTTATGCTCCTTGATACTGGCTTTCCTATGCTTATTTTTGTCTATAGAGGCCTTTTTCTATCCAGGAGAAGGAAGTGGTGTGTATTTGCTTCTATATATACACCCATTCCATCTTGCAGGGTGGGTGATGTGTCAGTATCCCATGGGAGGAGAGGCGGGATTCAGAAGATCTGTACAAGAACGTTTTTTATACACTCTAGAATGCATTTGACCTGATACTTTAAGTATTTAATCTACAGAGAATTTTGTGTCTATAAGCTTTGTCTCCTCCCTTTCTGAAGAGAGTTCTAGAAGACAAAACTGGAAATTGAAAAGGAAATCAGTTGCCCCATACTCACTGGTCCTTTCATGCTTTTTTATTATTTTTTATTATTATGTATTGGCCAAGTATTTAAGCACATCTTTAGTCCAAGCCAATTCGGAGGGTGTTCGTACAAGGCCACCCCAAAGCAAGTAATCTCTGATTTGTAGTAAAACCAGGTTATGACTGATAGTTTTAAATACAGTGAAGATCTTGGAGGAGGCAAAACACTTGACTTGATGTTCAGCTTGAGAAGACTTGCTTGTGGCTTGAACTAAGATCAAGAAGAAGCAGCAGATGTTGGAGGGGCGATTACCATTATAATAGAATCATTCAGGCAATCCTATTTAATTTGATTTATTTTGTTTTCTGTTATACTCTCAGATACCTTTCAGACATATGATTCATTTTGTTTGGAGTCTAATCCGTACTTCATTAAATCTAATCCACTTGTATTTGAATAGTTCTGGAAATTTTTTTGCATTGATATATGTCATTGGGATGTAAGAAACTTCAAAAAACTCTTGTCATCAAGCACAGACCTTTGTTATTACAGTTGAGCACATCTTATAATCCTGTTCATCAGCTTATCCAACTGTAATTTAAAAACAAACTTATTTGTTCTCCTGCATCTGTAGGGTCTAAATTTGACTCTTCTGAAGGTCAGAGGGTATGAACTGGAGAATCTGTCCTTTTACCTGATGTGAAACTAGTGCTAAACTTAATATCACTCTTAGAATATATATTTTTCCACAGATAGATAAATAAGATTTACTTAAAAATTTTTAAAATTAATTTGGAAAATTTGCTGTTTTTCTGAACCTCTGGGATTCTGTATATGACACCTTTTTCTAAGATGGAGGCAACAGTGGCTTTTTCTTTCCTTCTGCTGACTTCTGGTTCACCGATACGCCTTCCCTCATAGCAATTTAAAGTACTGCCAACAAAAGATGCTTTGCCATGTGTTGAATCTGTCAAGCTTTTAACTAGTTTCTCCTCAGGTGTCCGCTGAAGATGAAGCAGGTTTTGAACAAACGTGTCTCGGGGACTATTGGTTAGCTAATTTTTCATCTGAGTTTCCAGCTGCACCAGAAACCTGAGTAAGGAAAAAAAGAAGGATATTTTCAAGACAAATTCTCACTGAAGTAGAATAAGCAATGCAGCGTTTGCTATTTGTCTTTTGAGATAAATTTAACCACTTACCTTTGCCTGTTGCTTTGTTTTCTCTGTGTAAGTCACCAGCAGTGCAAAATTTGACTGAAAATACAGGCAGAGATCTTTTGAGCACATTTTCCTCATACTTCCTAGAAATTTATGCTGACTGCTATTTCTGCCATAGGGAATTTCTAATTTTGAAGCAGTCTTGGGGCAAAAGTGATTCATAATGAGTTGGCAGTGTCTAATAAACTTATAAGTAGTTATGTATCATTATGAGATAATAAAGTAATCAAATAATGTGTTTCCAGTGCTGCCAGTAAGAAGCTGCACTAGAAGCCAGGAGGGAGCATGGCCAGGGCAGGTGATCTGAACTGGCCGAAGTGGTATGCCATTCCATAGAACATCATGCTCAGTACATAAAGTAGAAGTCCTGATTGCTGCGCAGGGACAGGCTGAGAATCAGTTGACAGGTGGTGAGCAGTTGTATTGTATATAAATTTGGTTTCTTGGATTTTAATCCCATTATTATTATTATTACTATTACTATTATTACTATTACTATTATTATTATTGTTAATTATCATTATATTATGGTCTTAATTTTTTCTTTTATTTCAGTTATTAATCTGTTCTTATGTCAGTCCACCGGTTTTACCTTTTTCTAATTCTTCTTACTATCCAGAGTTGGTTGGTGGTGGGAAGGGAAATGGGCAAGCAATTGCATGGTAATTAGTTGTCCACCAGGGTTTAACCACTGCACCTACTAGTGTCTCCAGGTGAGGCTGTTTTTCGGTATTATTAAATCAACATTTTCTTACAGTACCTATTAAACTGGCTAAAGAATTCCAGCAAATAACACACATCAAAGTCCAGGGAACACTTGACATGAAGATTTTAAGTGAGAGATGTTAAAACATTTACCGTTCTGCCTTGCAATATGGTATCTATGGGTTCTCCTACATGCATTCTGAGATGTGAGTTTTTTGTTTTGCTCTGAAAGCCTTTAGAGGTTTCTTGCTTTGCCATTTATTTTAATGTGTGCGTCTTCCAGTAGGGTAGTCAATTAATTTGGCTTTTCAGTTCTTTCATCTCAAAATTCTGACAGGTCTAGCAGCTTTCACGGAAGAAGGTATTTGGTTTTTTTTCTTTTTTTTTTTCACTTAAACATTTGACTTTTTGTGTGAATATTAGCAATGTTATTGTTGAGTAACCATCCTGTATCAAAAAGTCCTAATTGCCTGTATTCCATGAGGTTATCAACCATGTTGTTTTCTTCATGTTGATGTACTTTCATCAAAGTCTCGAGTCTTGAAATAACAAGATCTCTCTCTGTCTAGAACAGATTTGGTTACATAGAAAATTTTTCACTGCTGCTTCTCAAGCAGCATAATCTGGACAGTTTGGGTGATTCATATCCAGGGCTTCCTACAGCATATTTCACAAAGGCTGAAGTTCAGATTTGAAAAGAAGCACTTACTTCTCCGACAAGCTAGCAGTATCTTCTCCTAATGTTGTGACTTTAATAAACTGTGTGCGTTATGTTCCCATGAGTTTTGCTTTCTTTTTCTGACAAAATACAAGTGACATTTCTTGTACATCTGAAAATAAGTTAGAAAAGGAGAAATAAACCAGTTTCAAGGACGCGGTATCACAAAGCTGTTAGGAAATCTTTTTTCAGTTGAAGATATGCTGTTGTGAACCAGCAGTTTCTTTTTTTGAGGTTAAGAAATTTGAAAGAAAAGATCGCATCAACCTAGCTGTTAGAGAAGTGGGGAACAGTATCAGATAGAATTAATGTGTACACAGATAATATAGCACACTTCATTCTAGATAAATAATGAAAATTAGTGGAAATAAGTATGAATCTGATGAATTGTTCAGAAATAAATGAACTATTTAAAACTAAATATGTGCATAAGTGCTTCTGCTAGGCAGGTGTCGTGGTTTGAACCTTGTTTTCCCCCAGAGGCTAGAAAAGTGGTAGACCCCGAGGGGTGGAAACCCCTGGAAGTTTTGGAATTCTGTCCAATGGGCGCTCCTGCAAAAATGTCAACATCCCACAATCTCACCGGAAGAGATGAGTTGTAGTTTTGGTTGGAGGAGAAGTGGCCATGTTGTAGAGCCACGAGGAAGGGGCTCTGAGCCCCTTGGGCCCTCTGGGGCCTCCCAGCCCCTGGCTGGGGGGCTGCGGGGACCTGGAACAGCATAAAGCTGGGTTAGGTGCCTGTAGTTATGCCGGGAGATGTTTTCTCCATGGGCACAGAGCAGCAGCCGGAGTTGACCAGAGAAACGGTGGCAGAGAGCCAGAGATAAGACCTGAACTGGAGGAGCAGCAGAAACAACATGCAGCACCAGAGAAAGGACTCCTGGAAGGAGAGCCGGGAGAAAGAGAGCCAGCAGCCTGAGAGACAGAGTTCTGGGGGTAAGACTGTACCAGATCCCCTAAAACTCCCTTGAGACCCCTCTTGGAGAAGAGGGACATGGACTCCTATTTTGGAGAGCAGTTTTAGACATGCAGCACCAGAGAGAGAGAGGAGCTGAGAAGCTCAGAGCGTCCCGGAGCTGGACCGGGACGGCCAGAGGAATGCGGGGGGAGTTGACCTTGGCTCCCCCCCTTGCACTGCTGCCACGGTGGCAGCCTGAGAGACAGGGCACAGAGGCCCTGCAAGGAGCTGAGTCTCCTGGAGATACCAGACCGTCACGAAGACCCCCCTGTGTCTTCGTGATATGACGTGGTGATACGACCTTGTCTGGGGTTACGAAGCCCACGGAAGACCCCTCGGTTGGAGGCGATGGGGCCGAGAGAGGCTTGAATACCTCCCTCGTGAGTGCTGGCAGAAAGCCAGCTATCAGCTGCTGCATGTGGAGAAGACAGACAGACTGCTGCCTCAGAAGATGCTGCTGCTTAAGGATTGGAAGGGATCTGTCCTTCTTTCCCTCCTGGACTTTTATTTGGAGGGGAGAAGAGATCTGATCCACTGTAAATACATATGTCATGGTAGAGATAGTTGTGATCGTGTGTATAATATGATATGGTATTTATTTGTACAGTCATTGTAATATATTCCCTTTCCCCCACTTTGAGTCTGGTGTGTTTTGTCTGGAAAAACCCATCTCAGATTAGGTTGAGATGTGGGGGGGGGGGGAATGGAGCTAGGGAATTGGATTTTGGGACTATCTCAAACCATGACAGCAGGGAAATATGTTCTTTTTTGAGTTATCTAACCATTGCTTTTCTAATTCTTCATTGCCTTCTAAATGGCTCAGATTATGGTTCAGAACATCCTAAATTAATAATGATAGCAAAAGATGTGTCTTACAGAACACTTACAGGTATAAAAGTAATGATTGCAGTGTGCTCTTTCTAGCTTTAAAATATTTAGAATGCAAATACCATATAAAGATAATGAAGGATGTGTATAATTTTGAAGAGTGATGTAAACTGTATAATCAATAAGAAGATATTTGTAATAAATTTGTTTAACAACTGACTGAAAAATAGGTTGAGTTCACCTGTGCGTTACATTTGTGCTTTTTTTGGATTTGTAGATGTTGGGAGTAAAATTCATTTATATGCAGGTGACAGCTTATATATTCCTGTTATTGATTTCATATTTATATCTTGTTGTAGAGTTGCTGATTCTTGTCTCTTTAATGGCTTTGATGGAAACAAGTCTCTTTACTGCTGTTACTGTGTGTAACATACCTCGGAACACAGGATTGAGAGAAACTGGTGATTTTACAGTTCCAGTCCTCTTTGATAAAGTGTCCGAGATGAAATGAATACACTTCTGAGACTGTTGCCTAGAGGCCAGGGAAAGTGCTACAGTACGTGTGGTTAAGGATTGTCTGGGAAGCAACAACCGTGTATGCAACTAATGTTTCTCGAACAGCAGTAGTATTCATTTTTGCAGCTTAATGGACAAGACACTTGGCTAATTGTAACTATTTTTCTTCACAACTTTTAGCATTGGAGTTATCTGTCCAGAAATGAGTCAGTGCTCATGCTTTATGGATTGCAAAGATGGAGTAGAAGATATGGAAGGAGTAAAGTTAAGGTGGAATAAATACCTGAAAGCAAAGCAAGCTGGGAAAAATGTAAAAAACTTCAGGGTTTAGGCTGAGAGGTAGTTCCAAATAGGCTTAAAGTTCTTTTTTGTTTTGAATCCTTACTATATGTGGAAATATACAGACAGTGTGCTTGTTGATAGAGGGGTTGTGAGAAAGGGGGTTGAATACTCTGTTTCTTTTTATTTTCTTTTGTTATTTAGAGTGAGATCAAAGAAAATGTTATCGTCAGTTTTTTCGCTTCAGTTTAGGATGTATGTGTGTAAGTTTTGGTAGGGGCACTGTGGGGCTGCAGAGTGGCCTCTGTGAGGAGAAGCTGAGTCTCTCATGTGCCCTACAGAGCAAATTCTGGCCAATTCCATCCAGCTTCAGCAGACTCGCCACAGGGCACAAACCTTACACTGAAGACATACTTTTACCTCTATGTCAAGGTCCAGCTGAATGCCTTACAGTTCCCAGCAAATGTATGCAACACATTTGTTACTTCTTTTCTTAGTCTTATAATCTTGAAATATCAAACCCTCTCACTGATATGTCAACAAATGTATAAGTAGGAGTTTTGTAACTAGTATTTTAGTAGACTTAATGACATATATGAGAAGTTTTCAAAACTATTTGAATTCCTATATCACATCCTAATATAAAAACATTTACTCTGTTTTCTTTTTTAATAGAGCTACCATCCAATACATATAATGGAATAAGTCTCTTCTACATTGCAAAAATCAATATTCACAGAAAACATGGCAACAATAATAAGGGGAATAAATGTGTCTCTGCACTTCATCTCATTTCTCCTACTTTGGGGCCTTGACAAATTCTGGTAGCCTGGTAGCATTCTCACTCCTTTCTGATTATATTCTTGTCATAAAAAGCATATCAATAATTAAACCATTAATTAAAAAAAATCTGAAATATGGAGACATAGCCCTTCATGATAGATTCCAATATCTGCCCATGTATAGCCACTAAAGTACAGACAGTCATTTAAAACTGGTAAAGCCCATAAAGGAAGTTTTGGTGGGATGACATTGGCTGGCAGTGACACCCAGTCACTCTTGCAGCCCTCCTTCTTAGCAGACCTTTGGGAGAACTTAAGATGGAAAAGCTCATGACTAAAGATAAGAACAGGGAGATCACTCATCAATTACCGTCATGGACAAAACAGACTCAACTTAGGAGAAAATATTTTATTGCCGCTTTAGATAGAGTTGAATTGTGAGAAACAAAACCAGAAAGATAAAAGAACTTCTCCTCAGCCCCTTTTTCTCATTCTTATGACCGTGACACTTCACCAGTAATAATGGTAAATATGAAAAGTTTTCAAGTCTATCTGTGTTGTGTCAAGAATATGCTAATAGGAAAACTCCTTCACTGCTTCATTTCCAACTCCTCAAGGGACAGGGGTAGTGGTCAGCCCACAACAGGTCCTCTCTGCTGCTTCTTCCTTCTCACACTTGTTCGCTACAGGTCACTGCTTAAAGATTTTGAAACCTACCGAATCATTATTAAAATTTTATATCTCAAGATGCAAGACTCTGCCATATTATGAAGATATTATGAAGATAACATAAAAAAAGGCTAGACATGCTTAACTTGCATTTCAAGAAATAATATCAACATGCAGTTACAAAATGAGCATCTGGGATTCATTCTTTTCTTCCGACTTGCTCTATAGTTTGCTTGCTACTATAGGGACAGATCCTCAGCAGGTGTAGACTGTTATAGCTCTGACATCAGCAAGTCTTTGAAACCTTATTATAGTGAAGATATGCTGCTGGTTTGTTTTGACATATTTGCTGTGCTTTTCCTGTCTCACAGACAATGGAGAGGAGCTGCTAAGCCTTCCATCTCACTTCAGACTAGGCCTCCTGGCAGTATTCCTTTTTGGTGATGCTTTCTTGTTAAATGCCCATTTTATATGTTAAGCTTCTAGCACTTCACACTTCTTTTATAAACTATCACTGAGAAATAATCGGAAACATTTTATAATTCAGATGTTGAGTAAAGAGCACTGGTACACCAATTATTCCTCAGGATGAGTCAGTTGTAAGCACAAACTGAAAGTCTGCATTGGGAATTTTAGATGTAGAATTGATAGATACCATATAGTTGTAGGAAAAAAAACCCCTGCTTTTGTATGCCTTAATTTCAGGTTTCTTTTTTTTTCTGTGTTTTTGTGAGTAACCTTGTTTTTACTGCTTTGCTCTGTCCAGATGCTGAAAAACAATTTCGTATTTACTGACTCATGACAATGCCTATTAACTTCTGCATAATCTAGATCTGATGATAAAACTGGCTTAGCAAACAAGTGAAGATGACCTTTGGGATATCTGTTTAGTCCTTAGTGGCTATCTGCTCGAATCATAGAGCCATAATACCAGATGACTCCTGTCAGACCCTGCACAGGAGAGGTCCAGATAAAGAATAGCAGGGGTGTTATAGATCAGGACTGAAATGCATTCACAGAGCTCTGCAGGGAAGTTTGTGTAGCATCTGCTAGTACCATGTTGGGCATTTTTAACCATGGCTATCAGTCCCTTACTTGAACAAATACAGTAGAAATTCACTCCAAGCCTCAGAAAAGCTCTGTCAATCCATCAAAGAAACTTAAATCCAACAGCAAAGTCAACGACCTAGATTTCAGGAACAAAAGCAGAGATGCTTAGGGAAAGGAGGTAAACAAAAGTAAACCTATGGGTTGAACATGCTGTCTATAGCTGTTGTAGTTGCAGTTTTTCCTCCCAGTAGTGGGTGGGGTTTAATTTAAAAAGTGAGATAAGGAGTGTAGGTGTAAAAAATGCAGATATGTTTTGCATCTTCGTTGGCATTTGCTGGAATAACACTTTCAAATAGATTTTTAGATAGTTTGTCTAATATGTTATATGTTTCTTAGGATCTTTTTTTTTTTTTCAAATGTAGTCCTTATTTTAAAATTCATTGAAAGGTGAAATATCCAAGAGGATTATACAATACTATGTAAAGGACTAAAAAGTTTAGAAAAGAGATTGAAGTCACAGATAAGGAGAGCTACAGTATTGTTACAGTGTTGTATGCATCTTAGTTGCTAGAAAACATTTTGGAAGAGAAAGAGGTGAAGATAAAAGTGTCGCTGTCTTTCTTTCCCCTTTCCTTGTAAACTGCACCAGAAGCATTGTGAGCTCTATTTTGGTTTTTTTGAACAGTGACCACTATCTAGAATATGAAAGGAACATTGAAGATTGCAATAGACAATTTATTTTACATGACTTTCATGCTTTTATGCTTTTATATGTTAGTTATTGAAAACTGAAGTTCATTTTGGCTAGCTTCTTTATGAAGGATTATGTCTTCTCACGTTCATATGAATGGGGACACACATTTATCTTCCATCATAGTTAAAGACAGTATTGCATCTTAGAGGATTTTTGTTCCTTTTAGACAAAACGAAGACAGAAGTAACAGACATGCTAACAAGTGCAGAACTGAGAACATGGAGTAGAATGTGCCCAGGCAGAATTATTCTGAGAGAGACACTGCAATGTATATAAAATTTTGCACTCACGCATCTAAACTAGTACAATAACTAATTTTGAAATGCTATTGACAGGTAAGTACAACTGACTAAAACTTGATGTAAAATATTCCAGTCCTATGGAACTACAAACCCCGATGATTAAAGAGAATATAGTTCTTGTTAACTTGCAATTTCCTAGACAGAAAAAGAAGGGATATGTTTTTATTAGTGTTTACGTTCATTTTTTATAAATAAGTACCTTTGTTTAAATTGGAATGATCAATTCTTTACTCTTAGTGGGGAAGAGGAGGCTTAATATTAATTCCAGACCTCCAAGAATGTAATTTCCACTTTTAGGTGCATTCTCAGATTGCTACTTCATGATAGTAGTATGAAAGTAACAGTTGTAAACGCTGGGCCTGTGAGAGGCTTGTGCATTTATGAAAACCATTTACGATGGGCCTTGTGTCCTTGGGATAAAAAGTGTTTTCCCCTGGAGTTAGAAAAGTGGTTAACCCTGGGGGGTGGTGTTCCTGATGTGCCAGGGCCAATCAGAAGCTACATTTCGCTACTGTAAAAATCAACATGTGGTACAGGCAGGAAGAGAAGGAAGCTGAGGTAGTTGAAAAAGTTGTAGCCATGTTGTGAAGGCATGAGGAGGGAGGACCAGCAGCCCCTCCCCTCCAGCCCGTGGCTGGGGGGCCTGGATCAGCGCAGTAGCTGAGTGGAGCCCCCCCTGAGGGGGGAGGTGATCGAGGGGGACTCCAAAGAATTGGAGACCCTTGGATTGCACCTTCTTTCTTCTCTTCAGTGAGGGGGAAAGAAGATGGCTGCGTGCAGAGCTGAACAGAAGCAGCAGTGGCTGAAAGCCAGAAAGATAGCCAGCAGCAAAGAGATGGCGTGGAGCCAGGCTCAAAGATGCAGAGAGATGTCCTGCAAGGAGGGAGAGCTGGCAACAGAACAGAGAAAACTCAATGAAAACTGTTTTGGGGGTAAGACTGAATTAAATCTCCCCAAAACCCCTTTTAGAGACCCTCTTTTGGAAAGAGAGGTGGACTTCCATTTGAAGGGAGTTCTGAAATAGAGCAGCACCAGAGAGGAGGAGTGAAAGTCTCTAAGGAAGTCCCCTAAAGGCTCGGGCTCGAGGGATTGGGATTTTCACAAAGTAAGAACAGAAAGATTCTGACTGCAATACTCAAATCTGCTGCCTTAAAAATGAAAGACTAACTAATAACCACAGAAACTAATTTGAAGGAACTGTGACCTGAAAAGTGACAAAAGGACTTTTCTCTTTTCTTCCTGGACTCTTGTTGAAGAAAAATGATTTAAAATTAATCTAATGTAAATATATTATTTCATTGTAGAAAAGATAGTTAAGTTGTTACCTATATATATATGTATGTAAATAAACCTTATAAGTATTTTCGCCTTCCCCCAATGCTGAGTAGTTGTGTTTTGTCTGAAAACCCTCTCACGATGAAGCAAATTGTGGGAGGGGGGCTTGGACTTGGAAATTGGATTTTTGAGGGTCTCAAACTGCGACACCTTGTTAACTTCTCAGTGTAACAAACCTTTCCCTCAGAAAGAAATTCCAATGTTATGAATTATTGCAGCCGAGGTGGAATAGGGAGTGAAGATTGAGGCTGTAGCTGTACAGGCTATGGAAAGACTGATGTGAAGAGAAAGATCATTAACAAGGGGATTAAGAAAGTGGTCCAGGTAAACAGTAAGATATAGATGGTCTAATGATTAACATAAGATTTCTGTATGGGAATATCTGTGGAAAAGGAAGGGCTACTTCAGTGTTCCCTTTCACAGAAAGTGGACTGGTGGACCTGAAGATGGTGGAGCAAAAGCTGAGGAATTACTCAGAGGTGCAAGATGAAGTGTGGAGTTCTGTGAACCTTGAGACTGCTTTGAGCTGTTACCAGTAGTTTCTGAAATTTACGGACAGGGACATGTTGTAGATCCTTGTATGTTTTTACAACTCCTTGTGTTTTTCATGATGTCATTGTGAATGATTCTGGGACATTTCAAGTTGGTTTGTGTTAAAAAAAAAAGAAGGAGAAAATACTGTAGTGGAAGACTGCAGTTAGTGAACAAACATGAGTTACTGAGGTTTTTAACACATATTGCGGAGTATGTAAGTAGAAGAATAATCAGTTTGGTTCTCACACTTAACTTGCAACTGGTAAATTTTTCTCTGGAGATAGGTCCTGTTTTGAAAATATGTATTTGCTCTGTAAAATGTAGTGGTTTGAGGAGGAAAAAAGTCTCACTATGCTCTATAAGCTATATATGCATTTTGGGCACTTTTAGAAGTGAGTGAAATGGCTCTTTTTTACTAATAAAAAGGTCTCAAATCGAATGAATGCATACAAAACATTATTTTCTGCCACTCAGAATAAGACCTTTAGTATATTTATTTACCATTGATTTATCCACGGTCACTAATCTCAAAAGTCCAGCTGTTATTTACAGTTTTGGAGCTATGTCACTATTCACTTTGAACTTTTTGGTAACCTCTCTGTTGCTATATGAATCTATAAAGTTAATTAACATAGAGGCACTAAGATTTTCAGTTTGTTTTGTTCAAGAATATCACTAAGCCATGCTTTAATTAGATTGGTTTTAGATGCTGACTTGGTATGGATTCAGGTACCATTCATTGGAATAGGGTCAAAATCCTTCCCTCAAATAAACAGATTTTGCAACTTTGTTGACTTTAGTGTTATATAATCAGTGTGGAAACAGATTATGCTGGTTCATTTGGAGTTTTTTCAGGAGGAATATAATAAGCAAGAAGTTATTAAGGAGTACTGACTTTTCATAATTTAAACCTTGAATTGTGTTTCTAAGAATGCAAATTATAAACTCGCCATTAAATTTACCTAAGACAACTTTTTATAACCATTGGAGATAGGATTGACAAGGCTTCAGATTCTGAGGAATATAGGGAAAGCAAACCTCTAGTCAGCTTTCTGGTGAAACCTGAGCACTTAATGAATTACATATTATGCAGTTGTTTGGAATTTTAAAGCATTGATTTTCATCGTTTGGGTTTTCTTCTACTTCTAAGCTAGTAAATTTGCATTTCAGGGACAAATTGTAGGCCATTACTCTAATTTGCAGAGATGATCAATTACCTAGTCCTTCCATGTGCACCTTTGACTTCTCTTTCAAATAAAATGAAAAAAGATATATTTGCATCTTCAATTTTTTAAAAATCCATTTCTACATGGGGAGAAAAAATATAAATGTTATCTCTTAAATCAGAATACATCATTAGATCAGAATAAGACTTGCAAACCCAGAACCTCTACCAGCAGAAATCAATGTACAAAAGCCATGAACAAGAGAAATCCTAGGTAAGTAATGTAATTAGATAAATGTTACCTGTAAAAATTCTGGAATCTTTGTGTGAAATGAACCAAAGCAATAAGAGCCTGGAGAGGAAATTTGGAACATGAGGACTGTGAGTTTATACGAGGATACGAGAGAAGACTGATGGGTCTAGGTGGAAATTTTTTGTGTGTCATGGTTGTGTCTGTGCAAGTGGTTCTGAGTCTGCCATTAATGTTTTCTGGCACTGGCTCACATTCATCTGGACTGATACACAATCAGAATGCTTCTTGGCATGAATTTGGCCTGTGCCATCCAAAGCTCTGCCCACCTCCCTCCCTGGATATGGTTTGGCAGTTAAACTGCTCTCACAATTACTGGAATAGATAAGGCTGTGCTGCTTTGGCATGATCCTTCTGGCATGGCTCAACAATCATCCCAGCAGGCCTTCTGCCATTCCCCAGGGCATGCCAGATGCGCTTTTGGCATTGCACTGTACAAACACCATTCTTATGAGGGTCTGTGATGTAATTTGCTGATTTTCCACAGTTGGAAAGCAAGAAACAGAGTCTTGGTATTGAGGAGGTTGGAGGTGACCATCCTCCTTACAGTCTGCAAGAAACCAAGTGAGAAAGGAAGTCAAGGTCTGGCTAGATATCTCTTCATCCATCATAGCTATGCCAAGATTGGCTTGCCCCCTTTGCCCAAGACTGGTGATCAGATACTTCCACACACCAAGTAGGTCAGGCTACATGTGTCTGCACCTTTATGAGAGGCTTGGAATCTTCAGCTGGGAGACCTTCCCAAGATTTGGCCATAGGGTATGATTTTAAGATGTTTCCTCCTCCTAAGGACCATGCAGGGCCAGGATGTAGAACCTGAGAGAGGTCCTTGTCCTTTCTTCTGCTTCTGTCATTAATGTAATGTATCCTGGTGGCTGTCTGGCCTTTTCACTTAACTTGAGTGAAAATTACATTCTTTACTCATAAGGAGCTGTATTTTGGGATTTGAACAATGGAGGCACTATCTAAGTGTCTGGAACAGCCAGCACTATGAATTGATTTATGACAGTGAGAGGCTATTAAGAAGTCTCAAATAAGTCTCCCTTGGGCACTTTTGCATGGCTGACAGCATCAGCTAAGGAGAATTTCTACTAGAAATGATCCACAGTAGGGCCTCCTCTCCTGCTGGCTGTGGAGGTTTTCTTCCTATTAAAGAAGAGGGTAGCCAGCGGGGCTTGAGAACACAAGCTGTCTAGTCAAAATTGAGACAAGCAAAGCATTGGGAAAGTTAGATATTTTCATGCACAGAAGCAGTATTTGATGTTTTGTACCCAACAGAGGGGACAAACTTTGATAGGGCTTGGCATGGAGTACATTATTAAATGCATGTAGGGTATACTGATGAGTGGCGTTTATGAAAAGTAGAGGGGAGTTTGAGACATACCTGATGCTAAAGAGATACGTGGCTGAGTAAATAGACTGAGGTGTGTTTATGATAGGTCCATTTCCAACTGTGTTGTTTCGAGAAAGTTCAGTAGTGTAGATGAGTAGGTCTTAGTGACCAGTAACCATTCCTTGCTATGTTTAAGTTGTATCTGTAAAGCCTGGGTTCTTTGCTCTTCTTCTGTCTTAGAAGACAGGCACTCTGCTGGACTGCATTGTAAAGGTCTCTGTGCTGCTGCATAGAAGAGCCCACGCAAGGTCTCTGTGTGCTGTGCAGGATGCAGCAGAATGTGATGCCCTTAATGGCAGTGGCATACTAGTGTCAAGTCTGTCCCTTGGTATCTTCCACTTGAAGTTCTTCTGTGGATCTTAATAGTTTAAATTGGTTGTACGTTGCCCTGTCACGTAGCAAGTGGAGATGGCAAGGAGGTAGGAACTGAGGCCCAGTGTTTGCCACTAATGCAACACGGGTAAATGTGCTGCTAGGAGTTTAGAGCAGAGACTAAGAACTTTATTTGACATAGTTTCTTTAAACAGTTTATTGGAAGGGGTTACAGTAGTGTGTTTGAGACAGGAAAGTCAGATATCAGATTGTATGCTGAAGAGTGTGTGATGGTGAGGCACAGAATCATAGTTCACTGTTGTACTAAGGAAAACTCCTGATGAAATGAAGTATAAATCCAACTCAAAAGAGTGATGAGGCATTCTGTTTCAGTTTTTCTACAACAAAAAAGCAGGACTTCCATCTTGTTTACTTGTTTGTTGTCTTCAGAGTAGTCTTGGATCATGAGACAAACAGCCTGCAGTATTTTTGTGATTCATAATAAAATAGAAAAAAATTGCCAAGATGCCTTTTTTTCTTTTTAAAGAAATACACACTCTTCCTTTAATTTCTTCAAATAAAAAAAAATGACTAAGAAAACTTTTTAGTAGATCAAATCAATGTTGTTTTCTTTTATCTTGCTTGGGACAAATTGTAATATAGAGAATTTAACAGCATTGTTGATCAGAGTCTTTAAGCAGTACATATTTACAAAAATGTCAGTGAATATAAAAAATGGAAATGAAATGCTAATATATTAATATTAATGTCATTAAGGGATACTAAGAAGTTTGCTGGTGATACTAAGTTGGGAGGAGCTGTTGACATCCTGGAGGGCAGAGAGGCCCTGAAGAGACACCTTAACAAATTAGAGAGATAGCAGATCACCAACCATATGAAGTTCAATGAAGACAAGTTCCAAATTCTGCACTTTGGATGGCGCAACCCTAGATGTATGGACAGACTGGGGAATGAGATGTTAGGAAACAGTGCTGTGGAAAGGGACCTGGGGGTCTTGGTTGATGGCAAGTTGAACATGAGTCAGCAGTGCCCTGGCAGCCAGGAGGGCCAACCATGTCTTGGGGGGCAACAGGCACAGCATCGCCAGCCAGTCAAGGGAGGGTATTGTTCCACTCTGCTCTGCACTGATGCGGCCTCACCTTGAATATTGTGGCAGTTTTGGGCACCACAGTATAAGAAGACATTAATCTATTAGAGAGTGTCCAAAGGAGAGCAATGTAGATGGTGAAGGGACTGGAGGAGAAGCTGTATGAGGAGTGGCTGAGAGCACTTGGTCTGTTCAGCCTGGAGAAGAGGAGACCAAGGGGAGACCTCATTGCAGCCCGCATCTTCTTCACTGAGGGGAAGTCGAGAGGTAGGTACTGATCTCTTCTCTCTGATGATGAGTGACAGGACTTGAGGAAATGGCCCAAAGCTGTGTCAGGGGAGATTTAGGTAAGATATCAGGAGAAGGTTTTTCACTCAGAGGGTGTTTGGACAGTGGAACAGGCTCCCCAGGGAAGCAGCAACAGCACGAAACCTGACAGAGTTCAAGAAACATTTGGACAATGCTCCTAGGCACATGGTGGGATTCTCAGTGGTGTCCTGTACAATGCCACAAGGACTTGATGATCCTTGTGGGTCCTTTTCAACTCAGGATATTCTATGTTTCTATAAGTTTAAAAAAATGTTATAAGGTAATGTTAAAAAGAGAACATATTTATGTTTTGAGTTTTATGAGTTGAATATTTAAACTCTAAACATAAACATCAGTACTAGCTGCAGTGTGCATATCTTTTCTATTGTTAATTCTTCACTGTGATAATAATTTTTTGAACTAAATACAGAAAATTGGTACAATTAAACTTGTTTCTCTGTTTGCAGTAAAATATCTTTCTCTGACCTTGTATTCAGAGGAAAAATAGAATATAACAAAAGCCACATAGACATGTTGTCAGTTGACTTTTAAATGGTAGAAAAATAGAAATAATGTATGATTTAATATTTAAAAACACAGAAAGCTTATTAACTAATTTTGATGCTGGTCCTCCCTGTCATGGGTTTACTTGCTCTAAAAAAAACTAAATGGGAATTTTCTTTCCCCTGCTGCCATGTGGGGGAGGGATGTTGAATGGGGAGGATAGTTTTCTGTGTTGGACAGTTGACCTACAAAAAGGAGCTGGCTGGCAGAACTACATTCCAGGCTGATGGTCCTCTCTAAGGCTGGGGGAGGGGGGGTGGCAGTGAGGAGTTTTTCTCCCCTCCTCTCCTTGGAAAGTGGCACTTCACTTTTTGCCTTAAAGGGGGCAAGGTGTGTGCTGGAAAAGCTCTGAGGCCGTTTTGCTCTCGACCTGGTCATCTGGCTGTTCTCTGTCCTCGTCTTGCCTACAGTCTGCTCTGTCGCCAGACGGACCTGCTCCGATTTCATCAGAGAGTTTGTGCTTGACGAGGAAAGGGGGGAGTCATGACCACAGCCAGCTGCAGACCTCATGAGTTTCGTGGGAAATAAACCACCTTCCTTTCCCCTTCTCCCCTTCCCCTCCTTGTTGGGGGTGATCTCCATTTCGGCTCCTCCCGCGATCCGGGGCCCCCACACAGCGCCCCCTGCCGACCGACACCGAGCACTGCAGGCTCTGCTCCTCCAGGGATCCAACAGCGCTCCTGCCCACCGGGATTGGAACCGCGCCAGAGGACAGAGAAGTATCAAACTGTTTCCTTTTTGAAGGGGACTTTTGGGTACAGGATTATTGTTCAGTTGTTTTTTGTGTTCTTTTGGTGTTTTTGCCAATATACATACGTTCTTTAATAAAGGGTTGTTATTTCTTCCTTTTTCCATACTTCTTGATTGGAGCCTCTTAATTTCGGATTTACAATTGCTGAGAGAGAGGAGTTTGGTCTACTTCATAACTCATCCTCCTTAGCAAAACACTTCAGTCTCCTTAAACTGAGACACTCCCGTAGATTTGGAACGTTACCACATATCCAGAAATTCCTAACTCAGCACCAAGCAGACTCCTCAGCAAAATAACGTGCTGATATACTGGTTTAGCCCCTGTACTGCAGTATTATGATACTATTTCTGCCTCTCAGCAGGTTAATTAGCTTGGGAATGGCAGAGTGCTTTTGATTTTCATCTCTAAAATTACTTTGTTCAAAGCTGGTTTGGCTATTTCTGTGCACTGCTTTCATGTCTCCTTAATACCGTTGTTTTCATGTTTTCTCATCTATAATTTGAGCTCAATTCCAATGATCTTATCAGGAAAACATTTAGGTCTAGAAGTTTTTAAGGGATTCTACAGATTATATATAGTCTGTCTCCACCCTTTGGACATTTTTGGGAACACCAAGTGTCAGTTGGGTAGTGTTTCTACCAACTTGTGGAGATTCTTTAAAAAAAATCTCATTAGAAATATTTTCCTTCATAAACCCTGTTGAAAATTTAGTATCCATAAATTTCTAGGTTCTGTTGACTTTGTTACGTAGCCTCATGAATGCATTTAATGATTTGTTTTCATTTTTCCTGAATGAGGGCCCTGATTTATAAGATATTTTATCATTAAATATGAAGTATAAAATTAATTATTAACATTTAAATGATATTCTAGCTGAAATTACACAGGGCTTTACACTTCTCTGTGAATTTAATTTTGTTCTCAGTAGGTAATCAAACCTAGTGTCTAGTGAAACTTTCCACATGCATATTTGTAGTAACCTGCTTTCTTTGGTTCTCCAGTAACTAAGAAAACAGTAATTTTTCCATCAACAACCCAAACTGTATAAATCTATAAATCAGTGATTTTTAAACTTGTGACCATATTTAGATGAAATAATAGATGAACTAAGGCAGGTGTATTACTAGACTTCTTTAGTGATAAAGACATTAATTTCATAGGTAAAACAATTGATAATGAGGATCAGTGCTTAGACTAGCAAATAGCCATATAATTAATTTAAATAATAGAGGCATAATAACGTTTAACATGGAATAGAAGCATTGAAGTTAAGGTGATTAAGGATGGTAAGGCACTGGAACAAGTTACCCAGAGAAGCTGTGGGTGCCCCATCCCTAGAAGTGTTCCAGGCAAGGTTGGGGGGGGCTTTGAGCATCTTGCTCTAGATGCCGAGTGATGGGAAGTAGATGATCTTTAAGGTCCCTTCCAAACCATTCTGTGATTATGTGATTAAGCGCTGATACTTTTAATGTATTAAAAGTTGGGAAAGGACTAAATATCCTGGGCAGATTTCTTTAAATAGTTAATAGATGGTAATATTGATTTATATTTTTCCCAAGAAGACAATTCAGGAAGCTTAACATCTGAATATACACTTATAAACCTAGCAGATGAGTTTATTGTGGCACCTATTTATTGCTTAGGTAACATTTGTGTTCATTCCAAGTAAAATTACAGTTTCTAGGAGGCTAGTCAATGCTACTTAGCTGTTTCGCACAAATATTTCTCTTTTTTTCCATCTTTGTAGCCCAAATTGCATTCTCAAAGACAAGAGGTCTTATTTATTTCAGGATTATACAAACAGAAGTGAATCCCAACACAGGGGTTAGGAGATAAATCTGCAAACTGTTCTAAAAGATGGTGAATTTCCCGATGTCACTAATTTAGGAATGGCTACAAGTGTTCTGGGATATCAGGTGGAATTCAAAACCATTTTGACAAACCGGGGAAATGGCTCTTCCCTCAACGGATCTCAAGGAAGCCTTAACTACCAGCTAGCCAGACAACAGCTTGAAGATGTTTAGCTTAGAGATAAGTAGACTGGAATGTAAATTGTCAAATACTGCAAAGGCTCCTGCCAAGGTGTAATACTGTGTTCTTGTTTTCCATAAGATTGAACAGCAAGAATGAAGACTTTAATCAAAAAATTAAACATTAATATTTATTTTCCTAACAATAAAAAAATCTGTAAAGATAAATCTGTAAGGATCAGATAGAAAGATGTCACAATGATGACAATATAGGATATGCTGTATTTGAGTAGTCTTAATGTTGTGATTCTGGGCAAAGTGGTCTCATGCAAATGAAGATTATTTATTTTCCTCTATCATGGTACATGAAGAAGTGAACACTGAGTAGTGAAATCCGGTCCTACTTGCATTCTTCATACCTCTTACAGCTTATCTGACGGCTATATTGTTGGTTCACTTGGAATTCTTCTGTGTAGTGCAGTGAGAAGCTGTGCAGATAAAGTGTAAGGAAACATTCCCTTTAGCTGATATCATCAATTATATGTGGTATACTTGAAAGCATGCCCAGAGACACAATGACAAACTAATTTTGAGAATTGTATTGTCACCTACAGGTGCTTGGTTTTGGCAGTGAAAATTTTTCTCTTTCAAAAGTGGTGAAGCTTCAGAGCAATTAATTCCTGAAACAGTTCTACAGACCTTGGTGAGCTTTAGGAATTAGAACTTGTTTTTGTTAAAGTAGCAGGGAAGGTAATGGTAAGTTAATTCAGTATTTCAGGTAAGAATGTGATTTAATTGCTTTGAAAATGTCTGGCATGATGCATCTATGTATTTAGTTTTCTTGTCATCTTGTATTTATTGAATGTGCTGAGGGTGGGTTGCTCTCAGGTAAAACACCAGATGTCTTGAATTTCTGTTACTATCAACTCTCCATCATGAAAATGGATATCCTTTTGTTCAGTATGTGGAAATTTTCACCTCAACTTGACATGCTGTTTTTTTTTACTACAGTCATTTTGTTACCTGTCACAAGTGAGATTTTTCCCACTTCTGGGCTCTTCAGCATCCATGTTTATATCATAGGGAAGAGGATGGTTTTCTTTTTAGTATTCACTAGGATACCTACTCTGAACATCTTGGACTTCACAGGAACAGTCCAAACAGGGAATTAAACAAAAGAAAAGAGAAATTCCTGAAATTCCATTGAACCATTAACAAGTTTTATGAATTGATTTGCGATGCAAAAATTCTCATATTGTGTTGAATCCTAGACATGTTAGTGTATCCTGGTCATGTACCTTTCTGAAACAACACATTTTGGGTGTCAGTGTACTTGGAATTGGAGAGATTTAAGTAATCTCTAACATGGTAAGATACTGTTCTATCTGTGAAGGTAGTTTGAAAAGCATGTAGAAATTGCCAGCTACTGTTGGTAAAGGGAAGCCATTACAGCAAGAAATTAATTCAAAGAATGCTTCTCCTGAGTATGTCAGAAGAATCTTCTCTTAACTCTCAGTAATTCTCCACCTGTGTTGGATTGATTCCCTCAATCCTTAATATTGTAAATGTATTCTTATTAATACCTTGATTTTTAATAGTGTGCATAATTCTCCTCCTCTGCCTATCATTTTTTCCATGTTTTAAATACACTTTCACAGAGGTGCCACATCTTTGCTCTGTGGTGGGTCCACTGGAGCCAGTTGGAATTGGCTGTGTCCAGCACAGTGTGACCCCAGCCTCTTCTCACAGAGCTATACCCTACCAGCCTGAAAACCTTGTTGTTTGTACCTAATACAGGATGCAACTGCTTTCACCATTTAGAGAAATCCAGCTACCAGCTCATGGTATTTACTTGAGTACTGTTATTTCTGGAAATTATGATCTCACCAAGGGGTAAGGACGTGGACTATTCAGGCAAACAAGAAATTCAAGTATATTTATATATGCTGTCATGTCACTAATGACCTGTTTTGTTTGTGTATCTGGGTAGCTGTACACATGTAATGAAAGTTGAACTT
This sequence comes from Manacus vitellinus, assembly GCF_001715985.3. Classification (NCBI taxonomy): domain Eukaryota; kingdom Metazoa; phylum Chordata; class Aves; order Passeriformes; family Pipridae; genus Manacus; species Manacus vitellinus. The sequence continues at coordinate 115,101 of NW_021938802.1, forward strand.
TTCCTTATGACAGTAATTTCAGGCTTTAGTATTGAATATAACTCAGGATTTTAGAGTAACACACCTATCAGACCAGAATGAATCTTCACCTTACTGTTCTGCTTATTCTCATTTGTGCAGCTGGCCAAGTGCAAGCTGTTCTTCCGGAGAGTGCAAGTCTCCCAAGGGTTTTCTGACCTGCTTCTAAGAAAACTGCTTTCTAGAGGTATGTGGGTGAACAGTAGGATGCTATTCTCCGTGTTGAGATGTACCACTGCTGCTTTATGCCCAGATTCTTTCAATGGTAGGAACCTTCCTCAGTGGCATACAACTGCAGCAAATGTACCAGAACTCCAGGTTAGTAGAGCACTACGTGTCCATATGTTAACTGAATGTTGTTACCCTTGTATGGTGTAGCACAACTGAACCTCAGCATACTGTACACATAGCACACTGCATCAGTCTAGGTCAGGTCGTTCTCTGATCAGTTCAAATAAAAGTAGTCAAAGCCTCTGACACAAGATTTTCTTTTTTGTGTGTTCCATTCTTGGTGGAAAATGGTGTGATGCAGAGTCCAGGGGCCGTCTAACTACTGAGTTTTATGCCATACTTTTCCCCTCTTATAAAAGAAGAGAAAAGGCTTCTTTTCTACTAGTAGGTTGCAGTAGTCCTGTAAATTGCATTCCTGTAATTATGTCTGAAAATATACCTCTGAAGAAGAAACGTAAAATATTTCTGTGACAGAAGACCTTGTTCTTTATATGCCCTGAGTGAAGAAAACTGAGTACCATCTAACAACTTGCAGTATTTTTAAAACCTGCTTCGTTTCTGTTTTTTTTTTTTTTTCTCCAGAGGGACTACAATAAAGCACATATATTTGAACTGTGTAGAAATAGTGCAGAATTTGACCTGAGGTAAATTGACCTAGCTCTGTGGCCATGCACAGTGGAGATGTATTTGAGTGGCATTTCTTTAAGGAATGACTACTCAGAAAGACATTAAACTTAGAAGGATCTTGAAAAAGAATATATGATACTACAGCCAATAAAAACTTAGTTTCAAAGATATAGAGTGGTAAGTAAGGTTGGACTGGGAATTCTGGATTTAACCTCTCTGTGCTGCTCCAAGATGGAAAGACAACTGTATCACAGCTGGGTTGTTATTGTTACCACTCAGTCAGTGTTTGGAAGCAATGGAATGATAGTCACATGTGCAGGTGATGAAGGCTCACTTTGTTTACAGATGTGGTAGATGGGAAGGAGAGAGAGAGTGTGAGACTGAAATAGTAAACATTACTTCATTCTTGACTGAAGGACTTGGGCTGTCTCTGTCTTGGTATTACCTTGCTATTACCTGGATCATCGCTGGTTTTCTGTAAATATTAGCTGCTGGAGTTAATTGATAATCTCAACAGTGGTACCTGTGCTAAGTAAGGAGCCTAGACGTATGGGAATTTAATTTTGTCAGCTGAAGTGAACTGAAACTGTGTTGTAGAGAAGAGTGATTATTCTTAATAATATGTTGCATCACAAATACCCACAAAATGGGTAATTTATTAGATGCACAGCCCTCTGTAAAAAATTATTATCTAATGGTACAAAATACTACAGTAGCTGTTTTGCCACCACTTATCTAGCTGATAGTAATTTGGGGATTTAAAACTGTACTAATGTATGCTGCCATGTTAATTGGGTGCTGCTGATAAGGCCAAGAAACTATCAATATATATTGGACAGTGACTGTAAGTAAACTAATAACGGTAACTGGATTTCTCACTAAGCAAGGAAAACAAGTAAGTTCTTTTGACTGATTTAAAGGTATGATCAACCTGTTGCTGAATGTTTCTTGAATTGAGCTAATTGATGCAAAATAAACCAGTCACAAATGCAGCAAATGTGGGAGATCGAATGATTAGTGCATGAGTACAATGTGTGGTCTTTGAAGAATATTATTTCCTGAAAAATTTGTTGAACTATGCAATAAACCCATAAAGCATGGAAAATAGACTAATCCCTATTAACACTGTAAATAAAAGAGATTATAAATATTTTATTATTTTTTTCTTCCTGGCAAAATGCTGTAAGAAAACAACAGGAAGGGGCTAAAAGGAGAAGGTAACTTCTAAAAAGTTACAGTGGAAATAAATAGCTGTATTAGTGTAAGTACAGGACATTAACCCCAGTATGTAGACCCTCCCAGTGGAGTTTAATATACAGAATGTACAGGTTCTTTTTCCTCTTCTTTTTCTTGTAAACATGAAAATTCATCCAGTTTTTAGATAACCACTAGCCCTACTATAATCCCATCAAAAAAGGATAGTATTTTCACTAGTCATTACAGTATCTTTACAGAGCCACTAATACCATTAAATATATGCAGTGATTCAACATTAAGTTACTGTACCACGGAAGTGAAAAAAACCAGTTACAGGTATTATGTTTACTTCATTTTTCCAAAATGCTGTATGTTTGCACACCCATTCAGAAAAAATGTCCCAAATAGTTAGATATGAAAATGGTAAACAGAAAAAAAGCAGAAAAAAGGCTTATCCTTTCAGTCTCCAGCATCCTCATCCTTTGAGTCCTTATCAGCTTTCACCTTATCTGAGCTGCTTAGCTTTAAAGTAGAAGCCTGGTCACCTAAAGACATGACATACTTCTTATTGTGAAACAGTCTATGCAGTTTAGCCAGGCACAGTACATCTTCTGTCAGAACTGCTTAAAAAACAAAGAGGCTCTACCAATCCTTTAGCACATTCCTGAATATAATGAGTATCACATCATGTAGATTGAGGAATTGTGAGACTATGAAAGACATTGGGGGAAATAATTTATTAATAGCACATTCCTCTCTGGACCCAGAGGAGATAAACACTTTGATTGCATGTTTACATATATTCTCTTTAATTATCTTGGAAACACACAGTTGGGGTTTTTTTGTGTAGAAATAAGTGTTCTGCTTCCAATTTCAAAGGAAGCCTTACCTTGTACAACTATCTTTGAACATTTAACTGGGAACTTTGCATTTGTTAAGCATTAGATTCTATCTGTGAACTAAAAAGCAGCTGATTGGTAGGGGTAGATATTTTTTCTTGACTGTGTTTTCTGTGAATATGTTTCTTATTTAGCTGTTGAGCTCCAGAGAAATGGAATGGAGTTGTTTTAGCTGAGGGAACCTCTACCTAGTTTTACAGGAAAATTTCTGTTACCACAGCTTTGCATCAAGATGTTTTCCAGTATTGTAAGACAGCAGTGACCCTAACTAAGAGACATTATAAATGTATCATATTCAGGATTTCTGGAAATCTTACTTCTTATTTCATAGCTGTTTTTAGTGGCTTTCAGCAGCTTTTGGCAGTATCAGAGGATTTGTCCAAGGATATTTAGAATGATTTGCAGTATGGTTTATGGTGAAGCGGTAGCCATTTCTTTATTAATAGGAAAGTATAGAAAGTGTGTGATTTATATCTTCTTGATTCCATTTATGCTATTAAACATTCACATTTTCACTAGTTTTGCTGGTGAGCAAATTGTGTTACATAGCTGTTAGCTGGTGCATAGCTGTAGCTCTACGGCTAGCATGGAGCTGACATGAAATGGAAATACCAGTCTCAGTACTAGTAAAGTTAAAGGTAAATAAAAAACATTTAAGTGAATATCATTACTACTGATGTTAGCACTTGCAGATCAAGACTGAAGGTACTCCATCCTGAGAATGATCGCTTTCACTCTGTCAAACAGAGACCAGTAGTGTACTGATGAACCTGTAACTGTGGTGTGCATGTGTGGTTTCTGTGGTTTCTGTGTTAAATGCATTTGAAGTAGAATAAACTTTGAAGAATGATACATTTTTATCTGATCATATGTTTTTGCTCCCTCACAGTTTTATGTTGTGTAAAATCTGAACACACTGCACATCTGATGTCACCTTACTGAAACAAAAACACAAGTTTTACTTCTGGAACATATATTTTAAATACCAGCTCTCTAATTCATCTCTTGCCTCCATCCACTGATTTTAAAATAACCTTCAGTGACTTCCTCTGTAGTGGATTTCAGAAGTAGGAGTAGTGATGGACAGTCAATTCTTGCTGTGACATTTTTTCCTTTCAAATTGTCACTCTTAACAAAAAAAAAGCTTTGCCTGATATTACTTTCAAACACTGGTGAGCTTTGAAAAGAAGAACTCATAGAGCTTATCTCATGTTTAGGCTTTCAGGATTCCACTAGGAAATATTTTCTTGTAATCAAATTCTTGACATCTGAGGCTCTCTAGTTATACCTGTTAGGTTATTTGCAACACTTTCCTGTCTGCTCACGTTTGCCACCTTCAGGTGTATTGCATATCGTTGTTTCAGGTAAGTTTAGTGGTACCAGTCCTTCTGGAGCTGGTCTGGGAGAGATATTTGCAGAAATTTCGAACTGTATTCTGTGTTGCAAATTTTATATACCCTGATACTTAAATCGAGTAAATGAGTTGGAAGAAGTACCCTCCTTCCCACTACTTTCATAATTTTTTAGGTAAATGATCTGAAATATATCAGAGATGCACTTCTAGACACAACCAGAACAACAGGAAAAGGTCTTTCTCCCTCAAGAGTGGCACACATTTACAGGCCTTGGAAAGCAATGAAACCAATTTATATACATAAGTATTTTTATTTCAAGGGCCTTTCAATATAAGAATCTTAAGAAGACAACTGTAGACATCTGCTACATGTGCAGCAGAGCTACTATTTACTATGATCTTCTATGTATTTACAGCTTTAAGCAAAAGGACATATCGGCAATTTGATTTTCTGCACAATAGGCAGACAATGCAAAGCACAAAGCAAGCATTCTGTGTTGTGGTAGGAATGCTCAGTGTTACCAAAGCTATTGACTTTTCCCATTTGGCTTGCAGGCTTTTGGAGAGAAATAACATATGTGGCATAGTGTAAAATATGGACTTAATGAACACACAGACATTATGCTATACCAAATGGAACAATAGATGCAATGGCAAACTACTTAAGAACAAGTCACAATGTTTTGTTTGTTAGTCACGGATTTGCGTTTGGCAGTGTTATGAGGAAGAATGTAGACATTTAATTTCCAGTCCAAGAACAAATAGAAAATGTTCCTAATGTGCACTTGTGTTTAGCTTAAATAGCAATGTCAATATTTTTGTTTAAAGAAAATGGTAGCATTTTTTTGGTTTTGATTTTTCTTCCCCTTTGGATTTTACTTAAGAATTCAGTGTTTTTTATTTGACTTTGACTTTATGGAGACTTCTGTTGGAGCGTTTCTTTCAGGTCTCAAGTGCAGAATTGTTGCAGAAATGTTCTGCAAAAATAAGGGAAAAAAAAAGAAAGAATAAAAAAAAGAAATCCTTCATTAAAGTGCTAATGAAAATTATTGAAGGATCTTATGTAACCTTGAAGTGCTGTGGAATTAAGCCGTAATCCCACAAAGCCTTAAGAACATAAATAATATCCCTGGTCATCCAAATTATTGTAGGTTTAATTATTTAGTATGGAAATTCCAAAGAGAATAAACCAAATAATTTCTGCTTTTGCTGATGAAACTCAAATGAGGAAAAACAATGTTCTGGATAGGTCATTGGGCTGGTAGCCAGAAGGTAGTCTTTCATTTGATTTGAATTTGATTTAGAATCTGGAAAATACATGTTGCTTAAACAATAAAAAAACCCAGCACCTCAAGTATCCAATTTTTTTTTTCCTCTGGCAGCCATTTTGTTTTGTTCTGAGTGAGCCCATCAGTGGCACCCCTTTCTGTAGAAATGTTTCAGAACATTGTTGTTATCGTTAATCCACCAGAATCCCCTTTTCACAAGTCCTGAGAGAAAGGTTGGTGCACCTTTTGTCAGGGAATGTGTGATCTGAAGCTTCTTATTAGTGGTCACTGTCTGTGAACCATAAAAAACTGTGAGAACAGGTACATAACAATTCAGAACCTCTGCTTCTGCTCTAGTATGCTATGTAATCCAATTATGTAGTGTCAAACGGCTGCGTGCCCAGTGAGGCACAGGTCAGTCTTTTCTGATGAAGTGGGAATGATGCGAAACAATTTGCAGAGGTGTGGAACACTGCTGGTATCTTCCTGATCTGAGGGAGAATTTTTGTTAAACTTTGTGTTAGCCATGTGAGGTGCTTGTATTCTGTCTAAATGCCATTCTGCAGGAATGTTTTTATATGCAACCCCTGTCTTTTGCTCAGGCCTCTGCTATATAAAAATGTAAAGTCTGTGCAGAATCTGAATGAGGGGGGCTGGCATAAAAATCTGAACAAATACAATATGTATTGCCCCAACAAAATCTATAAGCCTATGTCCTGATCTGCTTAGACTGTCTATAAGTGGTCAAGCAGCTCTTCTCATGAATTACAGCAAGTTTTAAGCACGTTTTTGGTGTACAATTAAAACACACTTTTTGTAACAGTAATATAACACAATATGTAGAATCTGTAGCAATAGAGCTTAAAAAATCACTGTATTCATAAATTAAGTTGACATTTTGAAAGGTTAACACAAGAGCTGTTTTGCTGCCTGTGATCAATAAAAAAAGGATTTCAGTAATTAAAATCTCTGATGTGGACATTCCTTATTTGGTGCCTGTCAGAAAGGACAAAACAGAGTTGCCATAGACAAGAGATAAATATAGATAAAATAAGCCTTGCTCCTAGGAGTTCTTATCTACAAGAGGAATTAGTGGTGCACAAGTCTTTCCTGGTTCAGACTGCAAATGAATTAAGAACATGGTAAGCATTGCTGTGAATTTTCAAGTTGGTAAAGGAAGAGAAAAACAGGATACACTACACTATTTTCACAGAACTATAGATAAGAAATAACTGTTAGGTAATATTAGATATTGTACATGTCTGATACATGGACATGTTAGTTGTTTAAAAATGTTTAAAATATGCATAGATTCCTGGTTTTTTTGTGCTTATAGAATTAGATGAAGACCCTCTCCTTATTGTTAAAAAAAAAGGGGAAAAAAGGAGCATTTAAACACAATCCTTTAGCCCTTTTGTAAATTTGTTTTAAAGTTACATTTTCATGTAAGTCCTGTTGGTTACTGATAAATGGTGATAAATATTTTGTTATTCGTAACCAAACCATGACAAGACAATAATCTGGTTTCTGTAAAATGGTATCTGCAAGAAAAATATTTTCTGTGATTAGTAGGAGAGAGTAGCCTCATTAAGAAGGCTAAGTGTCACTGATGTGGCTCCAGAAGAAGGAGCAAGTAGGGTTGTTGGCTCAAGAGCAGTGGTTGGATACAGACTCCTTAGGAGTAAGAATAGGAAGGAGAAGAGATTGCATTGCCCTTTATGTGAGAGAGCAACTGGAGTGCATGGAGCTGTGCCTGGGGTTGGGTAAGGAGCCAGCTGAGAGCTTGTGAATGAAGATCAGCAGGTGGAGCAACATGATTGCTGTTGCAGTGGATGTCTGCTATAGATCTCCTGAGCAGGAGGAAGTGATAGCAGAGGCCTTCTTCAGATAACTGGAATGAGCATCACAATCCCAGGCCCTGGTCCTTATGGGGCACTTTAACCACTCTGATATCTGTTGGAGGGATAACATAGAAGGGTTCAAGTAGTCTTGGAGACTCTCTAGAGCATGTGGCTGATGAGTAATTGAGGAACCAAGACAGCAGGGTGCTCTGCTAGACCTGCTGCTTACAAGCAAGGAAGAACTGGTCATGTATGTGAAAGTCAAAGACAGCCTTGTCTGCAGTGACCATAAGATTGTGGGTTCGCCATCCTACAAGGACACAGCATAGTGTTTCAGGAGAGCAGACTGTGTCCTCTTCAGGGATCTTCTTGAAAGAATCCCATGGGATATGTCTACGGAGAGGATAAGAGTCCAGAACAGCTGGTTGATTATTAAGGATCACCTTCTCCAAGCTCAAGACGTTTTCCTCCTGACAGGTAGGCAATCAAGCAAAGGGAGCTGCAAGGGCCCACTTTGAGTGGGTCAGGGATACTGATGACAAACAGCGTAGAAAAAAGGTGAGGTACTAAATGCCTTCTCTGTCTCCTTCTTCACAGGTAAAATCAACCTTCTGAAATCCCAGGCCCTGAGACCAAAGGGAAAGTCTAGAGTGGAAGAGGAGCAGGTTAAGGAGCACTTAATAAAAACAAGCCATGGGGTCTGATGTGTATAAGTATATCTGATGTATATCTGATGGATATAAGTCTATGAGGTCTGATTTTTTGCATCCAGAAGTACTGAGGGAGATGTCTGATGTCATTGCAAGGCCGGTCTTGATTATCTTTGAAAGATCATGGCATTAGGGAGAGGTTCCTGAAGACTAGGAGACAGCAAGTGTTACTCCCGTCTTCAGGATGGGTAGGAATGAGCATCTGAGAAACTACAGGCCAGTCAGCCTCACCTCCAATCCTTGGGACAGTGATGAAGAAAATTGCTCCTTAAACGATTTGCATGGTGATTTGCAAAGGATACAGTGCTGTGAGGCACTCCTAAAAAGCATGATTGGTATAATTTATTTCTACACCACCACCCCCTTCAGAGCCCTACAGACAGTGACCTTACTGATTTTAATTTGGATGCTGTAGTATCCTTTCTAGAATATTCTGGAGAAGGTGATATTGCTGCTTGATTAAAACTTGAAGTGGCCCTGTTAATTTTTATCATCCCTGATATGTTGTAGCTGTTCGTTCACAGGTCAAAGGGAAAAGTATTTGACTGTGTTCTCAGCAGTAAACCTGTGTAGTATCCTTATTTCTGTGTTTTCTTCAGTCTTTCCATGATAAATATGTGTACATCTTGCAAAACTTCTTCAGCTATTGTTTTCTCGTCTGCTTTGTACTTCTGGCAGGCAAAATTTTTTTTTGCTGTCTAAAGACAAGAACATTTTTGCATTCAGGGAACATGGGGGGTAGAAATCGAGCCTTTTAACAAGGATAAACATGACTCTGAAAATGCGGGTCTGACTTGATGGCGACAAATCCCTCTAGTTCCTCATGCTTTTCTGGTAGAAGAATTAGCAATGACGGTAGGTATGACTACACTGTGATATATGGTATTCATTGTTATTTGCATAAAGAGGGTCAAAACTGAAATTTTGACCCTTTTGGCTATCTTGTCACATGTGTTTTAGAGAGGTGGTAAAAGAATGGAGAGGGACAAAATATAAAGCAGGTGATATGTTCTTGAACTCTTGACTTTGAGCAGCTGCATTTTAAAAGCTGTCATTCCATTTTGCTGGTATGTCTGTGAGGCCTTTCCATTATGCGTGCAAACACAATCTGATTAGTATTTTTTATAAGCTTGTCTTGTCTGCTTTTATTACAGACATCACCTTCAGACGTGGGGCTACCACAGCCATTAAATCAAGAATATTTAGCTATTATTTGTAATAAATGTCAGCAGGGCTGAATTGAAGCCAGCAGGAAACGTTCAGGGCAGAAAACACACTGACATTCATTCATGCAAATTTGTACCACTAGTAGAATTAATCAAAAAGAGGGAGGGTAGAACATAAATTGCATTTATATTACTGTTTTGGCAAATTGTGATTCATCATGAAGATGAGGTCTATAATGGGTAAGCAGCAGCCTAGTGACATAGAGCCACATGCAAAGTATAGTTAGGTTGAGCATAACTTCTAAGACAAGATGTTTAAAAACTCTTTTTAAGTTACAATGGTTCAATGTAAAAGGGAAATGAAAACTGCATCTTCTCAAATTTTAACAGGTAATTTCAATCAGAATTTAAAAAAATATTCAGGCAACTTTTTGGTATTTTGTCTTTTCTCTCTCTTTTCACAATGTGGACAGATCTGTTCTTCATACTATTTGACCAGAAAACAATAGCTCTAGAAAGTTTTTTGAAGGCAAAATATGTGAGGCCTTTTTAACTTCAATATTGTATACTCTAGGAAATTTACTAAACATATCTATTCAGAATATAGGGTGAGAATTCTTGAATTTTAATAGCAACAGGGTTTTTTGACAGGTATCTTTCTGCGGTATGGAAATGTTTTGCTAGATTTTGGCTGGAGATCACCACCAGGATTTATATTGATATCCAGGAGGATACCTAGTGTCAGGAAGGTTAGAGGTCCAGAAGTTGCTGGGAGGACAGACAACCTTTTACTGATTTTGAACCGTGTAGCCTACAGAGCTGCCATGGACAGAAATTGCTTCAGAAATCCAGCTATTTAGTACTATTGGACTGATGCAGACTAGGAATTGTATTCTGGTGACTAGTGAATTCAGCTCTTTAAAGTTTTGCTGATGACAACTATAAACAAAGTGCTCCCTTCACCAGTACTATTCTTTGCAAATTCCAATAGACAAAGCAATATTAATTGCAAATATGTTAAATACTTAGCATTTGAAAAATGTGTGATGATATATATATTTAGTAGTTGTATTCCTTTTTATTTGCTCCTAAAAATGTACAGAGAAACTACTGTTAGATTTGGTTGTCACTAGATCAGGATCTGATAGACAGCCAACTGGTAAATCACTACTTGACAGAAGTAAAAAAACATTTTAAACCCATTTAAATGTATCTCAGTGCAATATTTGTTGGAAATTACCCACCTGAATAATCTGTAGAAAAACTGTAATGACTGTTTTCTTGTATAACATGTAGTCCTTTGTAGCAAGCTTTAAGGAATATTATAATGTGAATCTGTTAGTGATAAAACTTAGAAAAGAATTAATATTGTATTTTGTTATTCCTGAAATGTGAAAAACCAGAGGATGAAAGCATATATTTTTTATCTCCTTCTATTATCTTGACACAAAAAGCAGAGTTTAAATCTGTTCTTGAAGAGATTAAAAAATAAACCAGATGACTGGAGCTGACATAAAAATGTTAGGGGAATTTATAGACAATAATTATTCTTCGGTTATTCAACAGTTCTTCAGTTGTAGAATTTAAACAATGAGTCAGAGAGAGCATGAAAACTGAAGTATGATTCATAAAATTAAAATAAAAATCTTTTGTATGGTGATGTCTGAGCCAAGTATAATTTTCAGAGTACTGAATTTCCTGAAGTGCCAAGGAATTAAATGCAAAACAAATATTCCAAACCAATATTCCATTCTCACTGTTTATAATTATTGCATGGAGTGCTGTCTTGCAGAGTGGGGGGACACGTAAACAAAAGCACCTTTTTAAGTACCAGAAGGAGGCAGTGTTAATTGTTTCCTTAGGGTTCTGCTTTTAGTTGCTGAAGTTGGGCAAAGGAGTTGATTTCATTGAGGGGAAATGAATGCTTCCTGTTAAGTGAAATACAGCTGCTTGTCAAATAATTCATTAATTCACACAGCTTAGCTTGTACTGCTCAGCTGTCATTAGCATATTATGATCACTGAAAGAAATCATAATTAGAAGTCACTGGTCTTTTTTTAGGGCAAAATGTTTGATTTTTGTCTTCCATACTGTAAGTCTTAATCAATCTTAAGTTTGTTTGAATCCTGACTACACTGTGCTTTAGGGACAAAAAGTTTTGTGGTATAAATATACAGAACCAAGAGAGTTCATGCTGAAGAAATCTGGCTTTTTATCTGTCCTATGGTTTCAGGATATTTAGTAAGCTTTAAACAGCACTTTTTTTTAACATGAGAAATCTGATAAGCAGTGGTGTCATATTGAGGCTTGGTAAACCCACTATTGTAGTGCTTCAATAAGTTCTGATTTCTTCATCTCAGGGAGGAATGAGGAGAGAAGGAGCAAGCAAAGGCAGCTGAAATGATAAAAGGGAGAGGGAAGCTGCTTTATAGGCAATGACTAAAAATGTTAGAAGTTCAGTTTGAATATGAGAAGACTAAGAAGTATATGATTAAGATTTATAAAGTCTTCAAGGTGGAGCATAAAGTGGATTATATTCACTAGATTACATTATATTTTAAGCAGGACCATGTGCTCAAACTAGGAGGAGAATGACTAGAAAGATGGATGTCATCTAGGACAAAAAGGGACAAGATAAATTAATGAACAAAAGCTCCATAAAGAGGTTCCGAAGAAACAGGTTAGGGTCAGTTCTCTAACACCCATAACATTACGACCTTAGATGTTGTGGGAGTATGAGGGAAATACTCATACATCTGCATGTAACAGCCAGATACTTGTGCTTTTCTTGAATAGCAACTTCTACTGCTGCTATTGGAGACAGAGTCTTAGGATCTGAACCACTGATCTGAATAGGTAAGGCATTTCTAGTGGTCTTAAATGTTCTGTTTAGAGAATCACTCAGCATAATATGTCTTGTGAATTTTTTTCACAATCTCAATAACATTGAGTCATATATAGCAAGGAGGCAGGAGTGAGTTAGCAAAGAAATTAGTTAGCGCTTAACTAAGCACAGGTGGTACTGTTTACGAAATAAGTTTTCTAGTTAAATTAGGTACTGGAAGCAATTGAGAGCCAATTCCTGAATAAACTAAAAGCAAATTCTGGCATGTCCTAACTGTAGGTAGAAGAGTGTGTATATATTTAATTTTTTTAGACTTCTCTTTGCATCCTGTTTCAGTAACAGTACTTTACACCAGTCAAAAGCTACCAATGCTATTAAAGAAGTGAATTACAAATACTTATTCCAAATACTACCAAAAATCATGAGTGAAGTTGTGTGCCTAAAGCAGTGTGATTGGTTTAGAAATCATAAGCTTAAAAAATAATATTTTCTTTCTGGTTATTTTTTAATTTTTGTTATGTATTAGCTTTCTTGGAAATCCTGAGAAGTAGAAGAATATCCAATTTTAAAATAAATGAATATAAACCTGAAATTGTCGTACAGTCTAATAGATGAACTTACAGATAAAGTATGATGTTTCTAAGAATTCTGTCAGTATATAATTTCACTAGTGCAGTTGGCTCATATCTGTTCTATAATGTATGGATCTCATGTACCCTGCAATTAAAAAAGCCCCACCAGATTTACCTTCTTGTTTCTGTCTTATTTCCATGAAAATGTAGTTCTGTGTTGTAGGAGGCGTGTTTAAGGTACAGAGGATGTACCAGGGCAAGAGGGCCTGAGGGAGCATGCGTCGACATAGACAACCTTATTGGTCAAAGAAGTCACGTGGTTCTAAGGGATAAAACCAGCACCAAATTTGAAATAAATCTCTGTTTCACCACCTCACGAGGAGTGTGTATATTCCTTGTTATATAAGGACACATGCCCCTACATATGGCACAGCCGAACTTGGGACTTTGAACTTATGTTAAGTCAGTTTAGCTTACCCTGAATCAGGAAATTCAGCGGTAGATTCCGATTGTCATGTCAATTAATCCGATGCAGGAATCTTTTACTGCAAAAAACACAGACGTCTTCAAGTCGTTGTCTCAGAGTGTCTGAGAAACGCAATCCTAGTTTAGTGAGCTCCAAAAATATTAGGAAAAGTGCACAGGAACAAGAAGAAAAGAAGAAAGAAGAAAAGAAAAAAACGACAGATAGAGGCAGTCGGAGAGAGCAAACCGGAGCGAAAGTGCTGCAGCTCACTGCCGCAGCCTGCCGCTTCCTGCCGACCCCTGCCTGTCTGTGACAACAACGTAGACCCTCCAAGCCGAGGAAAAACCACTCAGAAGCCGCGGAGACCCCAAAGGAAATTTCCGCCGCTTTTCACCGCTTTTTGCCGTCGGACCGGCGCTAGGACTGCACACCGCCAATCGCTGCCGATTTTCATCACTCCCAAACCACCGGAGAACCACCGGACCCTGTGCTCTGCACTGAGCCGCTCATGCCTGTGCTCGCCAGCCCGCTGTCTGAGAGTGAGCTGCTTTGCCTTGCGCTGCTCGCTGCCCGCGCCCACAGCCGCTGCCACCCGCCGCGGACGAGCCCGCCGCAGCCGCTGAGGAACAGCGCCTCCGCCACCCACGCAGACCCAGTCGACCAAAAACCAGGAGAAGCCAGCAAATAGACAAAGACTTTCCAGCAGCGCACGTCTACAGCACCGAGACTTAAAGGTAAAATGGGAAATTTTTTCCCCACTGAAATATCACAGGACACAGATGCACTGGCTATCTTGCTAAAACCATATCACATACAAGCCTCAAGGGCTGAACTAACAGAACTTGTACACTTTATTAAGGCAGCTGTCCCTGAACTGCTCTTAGTTGAAACCCTTCACATAGATATATGGGACAAAATAGGAAACCTTATAAAACTGAAAGCCCAAGGGGGAGACCCCCAAGCTAACAATACTTTTCCAGCCTGACAAGTCATAATGTCTGCACACGAACAGACAACACATGCATCCAATGCCAACACACACACCCGCGCTCACGCTGCTGGCAACAGCCCGACTTTTAGGCGTAGGAACTCAAATGCACAAAGTCCGGCGGGGGGAGGGAGAGGAGCTGTTCATGACTTAAGTTTCGGGTCAGAAACTGGGAACCAGGGGGACGCAGGTCAGTGGGAGGGGACAGGGTCTGTGATGCGAGATCCCAGCACATGGGACCAGCGCAGAGGGCCCCGTAATAGTGATGGGAGGGGTAACCCAGCATATTTGCCACCCTGCACCGCGGATGATCGCTGGCCACGTGCCCGGGGACGGGTGCCACCATCTTACCCACCACATGGACCAGAAACCGATCCATCTCTTCCGGCCCCAGCGCTGCCCCGCCCCACCCATAGGCACAAAGGGGGGGTAACCCCGACCCCTCGCCACCTCCGTCACCCACCACCACCCCCCCACAGGGAACTGGGTTTACTCAGGCCACAGGGGGGGAGGAATGGGAGGATGAGAAGGAGGAATTCGGGATGGTTCTGTTGGGAGGGAGCGAGGTAGCAAACGGGGAAGGATCAGTTGATAGATGGAGTTTATGTAGAGTGGAGGCATTACCAGTGGGGGACTTGCAAGTGATAAATGCATACCCCATTGTTATTGGCCCACGTCAGAACCGTTGATTCCAACCTTCACCACACGAACTAACAAAAGAACTGAGACAACTAATAAGGAAAACTGGCGTGTCCTCACCTAACACCCTTGCATTTTTAGAAACACTGAGTTCCACCTACATTTTTATGCCACACGATTGGAGGACCCTACTAAAAATAAGTCTTACTAACACCCAGTACAACGTGTGGCTGACCTATTTTAGGGAGAATTGCTCTGCTTATGCCAATGACCCACAGGCAGGTGTAACAGCACTTCAACTCACTGGGGAGGGTAATTACCGTTCAATAGACTCTCAAACTGGGTACAGTAGGAAAGTATATGAGGTAATAGCTAAACATGCAATGCAGGCTATGAGGAAATTACCTACATCAGACAGAGATACCAGTTTATCATTTACAAAAATAATGCAGGGCCCAACAGAACCATACACCCAATTCTTGGATCGGCTACAATCTGCCTTAGATAGGCAGATTGAAAATGAGGAAGCCAGAGAAATACTTAACAGGCAGCTGGCTTTTGAGAACGCAAATTCTGACTGTAAAAGAGTTCTACAGACCCTTCCTAAAAGGGAGAGCTGTAGCATTGCAGAACTGGTTTGTGCCTGTCAAGGGCTTGGCTTAATGGCACATCAGACTGATTTATTGGCAGTAGCACTGAGTGCCCAATTAAGAGCACAGGAGGGAGCCAGACCCAGAAGTGGTTGTTACATCTGTGGTGCCCCCGACCACTTTCAAAGAGATTGTCCTAGGAGACTCCTAGCAGTGGCACCCTGCAAGCACCCAAAAGAAAGGAGTGTGCCAAAAAACTGGAGGCGAGGGGCGCTACCGCACACCCCAATGCAACAAACAAATGTGACACAGGGGAACAGGCTGGCAATTTGTGCCCCCCCACCTCAGCCAGTGCTGGGCTGGACTTATCCAACTGGGACTCAGTCTTCATAACTTCCACAGAGGTAGTGCTAATCCCAACTGGGTGTTGGGGTCCCCTTAGCCCAGGGGTACATGCACTACTGATTGGAAGGTCCTCCACTACCAAAATGGGTTTATTTGTGCTGCCTGGAGTGATAGACTCAGATTCTCATAGTGAAATTCTAATAATGGCCTGGACCCCTTCACCCCCCTGTTTCATTTCACTCAACTAGTCCCCTTCTACAGTGTGTCGCCTGCAGGGGAGGGGGAGAGGGAGCGGGGTTGAGGGGCCTTTGGCAGCACAGGACACCCACAGGTTTACTGGGCAGCAGCCATCACAGCCACACAGCCGCTCATGACATGCCAAGTTAATGGGCACAGATTTACAGGCCTTGTGGACTCGGGAGCTGATGTTTCCATCATAAAGGACTCCAAATGGCCACTTGACTGGCCCACTGTTTGTCCAGCTGCAACCATTCAGGGGGTGGGAGGCACACAAAGACCCAGACAGAGTGCCCAAGTACTCACTGTATTGGGACCAGAGGGACAAATAGCCAAGGTAACTCCTTTTGTTGCTCCAATTCCTTGTTCACTGTGGGGGAGAGATATACTCGGGCAGTTTAGCACTGTCATGCAAATTCCTCCTGCAAGCAGCCAGGTTTTTCAATAGGGGCCATTGGTCAGCTGTCCCAAGCACCGATCAAGCTGGTCTGGAAAAGTAACCAGCCTGTCTGGGTAGACCAATGGCCTATGAAAAGGGAATGGCTTGAGCATTTAAAAAAGCTTGTAAGAGAACAGTTAGAAGCAGGACATATTGTGCCAACAAACAGTCCCTGGAATACTCCCGTGTTTTGCATTCCCCAAAAAAGTGGCAAATGGAGAATGCTGCAGGACATAAGGGCAGTAAACAGTCATAGAATCAATGGGAGCATTGCAACCAGGGTTGCCCTCACCCACTATGCTCCCAGCAAATTGGCCCCTAATAATAATTGATTTAAAGGACTGATTTTTTACCATCTTCCTACACCCCGAGGATGCGCCAAGGTTTGCCTTTTCCATCCCGGCCTTGAACAATGCACAGCCCATGCAAAGGTATCCCTGGGTTGTCCTTCCTCAGGGGATGAAAAATAGTCCTACAATATGTCAAACAGTAGTGGCAAACGCTATCCACCCCATCAGAAAGCATTTTCCCTCTGCCATCATCTATCACTACATGGATGATATTTTAATTAGCATGGCCACAGAACATGAACTGCAAATTGTTGTTACTGCTCTGACTGATGCTGTCCAAGAAGCAGGGTTGTAGGTTGCGCCAGAGAAAATCCAACGATCGCAGCCCTGGATTTATCTTGGATGGAGGATCACACAACAAGAAATTTCCCCACAGCCACTGTAGCCCGAGGTAAAGGACACTTTAACTTTACATGAGTTGCAAAAACTCCTGGGAGTCATTAAGTGGTTAAGGCCTTTTTTCGACGTAACCGCAGAGGAGCTACACCCTCTATTTGTGCTGCTAAAGGGGTACTCCAGCCTAACGTCTAACAGGTCTCTGACAGCAGAGGTAAAGCAGGTGTTAGACATTTGTGCCAAGGCAATAGAGAATAGGCAGGGCAGAAGGAGAAATCCTGAACTGCAAATCTGCCTAGCCTTAGTTCCCAACAGGTACCAGCAATTTGCAGTCTTGTTTCAGTGGGATCAGACTGAGAAAGACCCGCTGCTAATTCTGGAGTGGCTCTTTCTGCCCCACACATCACCTAAGACTGTGTGGCCCATTAACAAAATGTTTGCTAAGCTTGTCATTAAAGGCAGAGGACGACTGCAGGAGCTGGAAGGAAGGGATCCTACCATCATCTACATCCCAGCTATGAAGGACAATTTGGATTGGATGCTGGCTGAGGATGGAGGATTCCAAGCTGCCTTGGCAAGCTTTGATGGTGATATTTCAGTCCACCTCCCTAAACAGAGATTGTGGGCAGAAATCGGTAATTTACCTTTAAAAGCCACTACCAGATGCAAGAATGAACCAGTAAAAGGCCTCACAGTCTTTACAGATGCATCTGGGAAAACACAAAAGGCTGCAGTGACCTGGGTAAACCCTAATACAGGACAATGGGAACGAGAGGTACAGACCATGAAGCAAGGCTCTGTGCAGGTTCTGGAACTGACCACCATTTGTATTGCCTTGGGGAAATTTTCTGAACAACCTGTTAATATTGTTACTGATTCTTGTTATGCTGCAGGGTTAGTCTCATGTCTGGAATGTTCGTTTCTTCGAGATGTTTCTAATCCTCATCTGTTGTTTGAAATGCATTCTATTTGGGTTCTTATCAATCACAGAAAGTTTGATTTCTACATAATGCACACCAGATCTCACACTGACATACCAAGGCCAATAGCTGATGGGAACCGGGAGGCCGACAAAGCAGCAATGTTTAACACAGTACCCAGGGTCCTAGAACAAGCAAAATTGTCCCATTCATTTTTTCATCCGAATGCACGCTCTCTAAAGAGACAATTCAAAATAACGATTAATCAGGCTTGAAACATTATCATGACATGTCCAGACTGTCAGAAAATCACACCCATGCCATCTCAGGAAGGTGTTAACCCCAGAGGGTTAATGGCAAATGAGATTTGGCAAACAGATATCACACATATCCCCGAATTTGGCACATTAAAATATGTACATATAACTGTAGACACACATTCACAATACATAACTGCTACAGCACATACATAGGTGAGAAAGCCAAGGATGTAATGAGACACTGGCTCAGTTGTTTTGCTACCCTTGGTACCCCAAAACAAATAAAAACCGATAATGGACCAGCATACATCTCAGAAAAGGTAAGAAATTTCCTATCAGAGTGGGGAATTTCACATGTCACAGGAATCCCACACTCACCTACCGGACAAGCAATTGTAGAAAGGGCACACTGCACACTAAAAGAAATGTTAGCTAGACAAAAAAAGGGGGAGAATCTGTATAGTCCGCAGGAATGTCTGTGGAAAGCCACATATGTTATCAATTTTTAAAATTGTGACAGTGCTGAAAGAAGCAGGTATGAAAAGCAGCACAAATCTCAGGCGTTTGCCTCTCCCAAACCACTAGTCATGGTAAAGGATTTGATTTCAGGACAACAGACAAGACCTCCTAGATCTTATGACTTGGGGGAGAGGTTACGCCTGCGTGGCTACAGGAAAAGAACTTAAGTGGATTCCTTCCAGATGTGTAAAACCCTATTTAGGTACACAATCACAGCAGCAGGAACCAGAGTAATGCAGAAGTTTTAAAAGAGTTATGTTTATGTTTCAAGTTTACATTAAGGAACGACCAATGTGGTAAAAAGCAGTCTGCAAAGTATCTGTGTGTGTGTGATTGTGAGTGAATGACGGCTGTCGGTGAATGAGAAGAGTGAATGAATAAAAGAGTTGTTTGACTGGACAAATATTAAAACACAAAACACCTCACAAAATAACATTACCTCCACCACAAGGTCACTTTAAGAGAATTTAGTTTTGCTAAGCTTAGCCTGTTTTTTAAATAAAGTTGAACTCCCCAGTTATTTAAAAACCCTCAGGTTAATAAAGGTTATAAGTTTATACATGGTTGGGCTAAGGCCCCTAAGTTAATAAAGTTATTTCTCCAAGTTGCACTACCCTATAGGAATATAAGAAAGTTTTAAAAGGTTTACAGTAGAAGTACAAGGGGCCAAAGCAAGCAATGTGCTGGGTCATTGCGAGCTTTGGTGATTTACAATGTACTGTTCTGATTGTTTGCACTGTTGTTTTTGCACTGTTTTCATGACTTCTTTAGCTAATTAAGAGGGGAGTGATGTAGGGGGCGTGTTTAAGGTACAGGGGATGTACCAGGGCAAGAGGGCCTGAGGGAGCATGCGCTGACATAGACAACCTTATTGGTCAAAGAAGTCACATGGTTTTAAGGGATAAAACCAGCGCCAGATTTGAAATAAACCTCTTTGTTTCACCACCTCACGAGGGGCATGTATTTTCCTTATTATATAAGGACACATTCCCCTACACTGTGTCTGACATTATAAAGGGGAAATAAATACATACTAGTTTTTCCATGGCTCCTTGCCTTGTGCAGTGTGGAAATTTCTTACCATATAATTGTGGCATTCTTGGTGCTTCTTTTTAAGGATCCTCTGGTGTTAAGGCCAACTGACCAGTGTCTCTCGACAGATTCCTTCTCTACAGCATTCGAAGACAAGGTAAAGCTAATTACTTTTGTATATCCTGGACTGGATGCAGTCAGATCACATAAATACATGTGGTACAGTATAAAGGGACTGAGCAGTGGAGGCCTAGCTAGCAAACAGAACATGCTTGGTCATTTTGGTTCTTATTTCATTGCTTCAAGGTTACATACTGCCTTGGTAAGGAAATGCTTCACCCAACAGAATGAATATTTTGATTGAGCACTTCTTTGTAATTGTTTTTTAAAACTTCTTTGTAATTGTTTTTAGAGGCTGGAATTTCCAGTAAAATGCTACATTAACTGTAACTCACTAATATAAGAAACGATCTCTTCTGAAATGTCTTGTGGTCTGATATTGATGATAAATGGTTCTATTGACCACATTCTACAGCCATGGCTTATGAAAAATTTAAACAGTATTAAACAGCTAATAGGGACAATATATGGCTTCCAGTTTAATGATAATGGTGCTATCAGTCTTTAAAAGCCGTGGAGCACATGTTGTTACTTGGTCAAATTATTTTCTATATCTGTACATTTTACTCTGTGTATTTATTTAAATATATAATAACCTATCTTCAGTATTGAGGAGTGAAACAATTTACAAGTTTATGATTTTGTTGCCTCTATATGATGACCCTGATCAAAGATGGAAGTTATAATTTTCTAATATGGCTAATTAACAATTAAAAAACTGAAATTTAAAAATATTTGTTAAAAAAATGCTTTTTCTGTGTACCAGAAACTAAAGAGGATAACAGTCTTGTAACTCTATAGATTTAACATTTATTTTTTCCAGAATATTTGTATTTAAACATACAAATTTGTATGTAAACTTAAAAATTTGAGTGCTTTTTGGAAACTATGAGAAAGTTAAAAATGGAAGTGTGGTCTGTGCTCATATAGTCTTATAGTTTTAGGGTGTATCTTTCTCTTACCCTTTTATAGTGAAATTCTAAAAGCAGTTGAGGCCATTTTAAACATTTTGGGTTCCTACTTTTAAATTTCAAATGTTAGTACTGTATGGGAGGCCCTCGATGAAAGGAAAGGTGCAAAGCTTGGTGTTTTGTGATGCAAAGGATGTTATACTTCTCAGTTAGTTAATACTTAGTCAAGTACTCTTGTTTAGAATTGCAGGGTGCTTTCTGCCATTTAGCTGCATAATAAAACTGTGTTCATGATAATTTTTTGCCACTGAATATTTCATGCACTTTTTGCAAGAATAGGTTTATTCATTCGATGGTCCTTGGCTGAACTCCAATTGCAATAATTAGATTATGCCTTTTATGTCACTTTTGAAGAAGTATCAAGTGTATCTTTCCTTTCTGTTCCTGAAGTGGAATCAAAAGAGCTTTGTAATTGCTTTTTTTTGTGTTGTGGGGTGTGTACCTGAGAGACTGAGAGAATGTGCATTCAAAATCTTTTTGACCTATCAATGTATTGAATCAAAGTAAGATCAACAGTATGGCTGAACATATCTGATGTAACTGTGTTGTGAACACTTATATCTTACAGAACACGGATAAGTGTCTCACTTAAAAAAGTCTACCTATAAGTGGAAACACACAGTATTTATTCAGTGAATTATGTAGAGGATGCTGGAAATAGTCCACAGAGGAGTTCTGTGGCACAGAGAAAACACCCTTCTGATACGTGGCTAGTTCAGCCCAGGTCTGCCCTTGGGCAGACTCTGGGCAAGATGTGTGATACTGAGTTTTGGCCTTCAGTCTGACGCTGAGACTGTTCTTGTAGGCAGTGATTTCACAAATCTAGAGAAATAAACCTGGAAGAACAGGCCAATCCCTCCAATTTGAGTACAACTAGTAATGCTCTTTCCTAAGGATTTTAAGAAAACTTTACTGCATATCACGCTATGAAGTTTACTTTTCTGTGCTTGACAGATCTGTTACAGTCCTGTGCAGGGTTGCTACAATGCATTTATTTTACCTGTGAAGCTTGTGTGTTTGTCATACACATTTCCAAAAGTGTCTTTAATTTTTTTTAGTACCTGTGTAGAATAAGAGACATGCTAAAAAATGGACACATGGGCTTGATAATTGTGCAAGTTTGGAGGTGGCTTCCCACCAAGTCTCCAAAACTCGACAGCAGAGCCTTGCTTCCCAGAGATGGGAGGAAAAAAATGAACAACAGGAAAAAAAACTGAAAGAAGTTTGAACGAAATGGGATTCTATCAAAAATATATATATTTGCAATTATATACAATTTGAATATATTATCCACAACAGGGAGCTCCCAAAGGAGAAAAAGGGAAAAGGGAGGGAGAAACAGGGATAAAAAGAAACCTAAACTGAAATATCTCCTAAATATACCTGTTAATAGTGCTAGTGAATAAATATAAAAACGAATTAAATACTTCCCTGAGCAGGACAGCAGAGCTATGCAAGGCAGGAGCCAACTTCCCCCATGCCTCCTGGAGAGACTGGACATAACGGCAGGTCAGAGTAGGCAGGCTTTGGCCTATACAAGCAAAAACCATCTGCGAGAGGGACATGTCGTCTTCAGCCACCAGAAGAGAGAAGAACCATGATGCTTGTGATAACAGAGAAGTTTCCAGATAAAACACAGACTGTACCATTGTAGAGAAAGCAAAAATATAGTGATGTAAGTACTCAGAGTAAAGTTTGTGATATATAGCATTATCACAAACTTAACTCTACTCTGCGTACTTACATCAGTACTTACATCTCTCTACTTACTACTGTATAGTAGAGAGATTCTGATTATATTTTAGTTTATTGAAAATTGTATATTGATTAGAGTTTAAAAAATTGTTGTGATATGTTTAATTTCGCATGAGCGAGGGCGTGGAGAGTTGTGGTGGGGAAAAAAGTGTTTTTTCCCTCTGGAGTTAAAAAAATGGTAACCCCCGAGGGGGTGGTGTCTCTCTTGGCATTGACCCAATCACGCCAAAACGGAAAAGAAGGATGATGAGGTAGTTGAGGAGAAGAAGTGGCCATGTTCTGAAACCACGAGGAAGGGACAGGAGCCCCTTCCACGGCCCCCCAGCCCCCGGCTGGCGGTTGCAGAAACTCGGAAACAGTGTTAAACTGGACTGAGGTCTGTAACAGAGAAGCTGGGAGTCTTTCTCCACTGTGAGTGGACAGCAGGAATGGCAGCAGAGACAGCAGTGAATGGAGGCTGTGACAGAAAGCCAAGAGATAAGAGGGAAGCAGCAACGCACAGAGATATCCTGCAAGGAGAGAGAGAGAGAGCCAGCGACGGAGCAGAGAAAGCTCAACAGAGACAGTTTTGGGGGTAAGAACTGAATCAAAAATCCCGCAAAACTCCTCTGAGACCTCCTAGAGAGGAGGGGTGGTGGACTTCTACTTGAGGGAAGTCTTACAATGCAGCAACACCAGAGAGAGAAGCTAAGAAGCTCAGAGATGTCCTGAAGTTGGATCAGGACGGCCAGAAGGAATGCGGAGGAAGTGGCCTTGTACGCCCCAACTGCTGCTGCCAAGGTGGTAGCCTGAGACGGAGCACAGGAGCTCTAGTAGAACTCTTGAGGCAAAGACTTACAACTGAAAGCTGCCCGAGACGTTCTGACTCAGAGGTAAATCCCCTGAGGAAAGGGACCGTCACGAAGACCCCTGCACTTCGTGATATGACGTGGTGAAGCGAGCCTGTCCCTGCAACCGCAGTCCACGGAAGAGAAACCTTCACTTGGAGTCGAAGGGCTGAGAGGGGCGAGAGGAGACCCCCTTGTGTATATTGGAAAGAGATCCAACTACAACTGCTGCATTGAGGAGGAGAGACTGCTGCCCTGAAGGTGGAAGGGATCTTTCCTTCTTCCCTCCTGGACTTTTTTAGGAGACAGAAGAGATTTGATCCAATGTAAATACTAATTTATCATAGGAGAGATAGTTAAGATTATGTATATGATGTATTATAATATTTATTTGTGTAGTGATTGTAATATAATTCCCTTCCCCCCATATTGAGTCTTGTGTTTTGTCTGGACAACCCCTCTCACACTGGGGTGAGTTGTGGGAGGGGGGCTTGGACTCGGGAATTGGATTTTGGGGGTCTCAAACCACTACAATAATATTCCAAGTAAGTTACACTAGCACAGAAAAACTATATGAATGAGCATGTCTATGCTGTAGTTAATTCTAGTGGTTGCTTCAGTATAAAATGATGGATCTATCCATAATTTGAAGTGCAATGTGATACAGAAACTACTGCGGACAAAATCAGTTTGCTGCATCACACAATATAACATTAGGTAGGGATGCAATTTTGAACCTCAGAGGTTCTTTCTTTGTAGGATTTTAAGCTTTCCTGTGTAGGAATAAATGAGTCAATCTCTAAACAGTTTAGTATTAATAATATTAAATGCTTTAACTGTGCTTATCAGGACATGCATATCATACCTTTTTATGTTTTTCTTTTTTATAATTCTGATGTGTTCTAGGTGCTACAAAGTTCTTGAAATGTGTGTGTCTCTGATAATACTCTGTAGGTATTTTGATTCCTTCTCATGCACAACTGAGGAATAGCTGCCATAGATGAGAACAGCAGTCAAAGCAATTTTTTCTTTCTGAAACTAAATGTATTTTCATAGATGCCCATAATGCTAAAAGAAAGAATGCAAATCAGGAGTTCTTTAATGCCTAATTACTTCAGAACTTTGAAGATAAATGTAGGGACCTTTAATTTGACTTCTAAGTGACTGAGAAGCCAATGGAGAGTAGAAGTACGTGTGCATTATGGACCTTTAGGTTTCACTTTATCAAAAAACAAAAGGCAGAAGTGGAGTGTCTTTCTTTTTTGTCTAATGAAAAAGCAATGGAAGTCATACAATCTATGAAAAATTTATTTAGTGGTAACTAAAAGGAAGATGGGAAAAAATAAAAAAAAATCATAAACTTGATCTTAACATGTGATATAAGTGGTTACAGAAAACTGTTAAAATAACATTTTAACTCCTATTGGAGTCCTTCAAGTTTTAGTTCTTGGCTTCTTCCCTTTGCATTGTGTATTTATGATATTGATCCACTCTTCTGAAATGCAAAGTGTCATCTCTGTGGGGGTGGCACAACTATTTATAGGTCAAATAAATATTTACATAGCCTTTTGTATCAAACTCCTGTGTGAGTTGGCTAATTTACAAGATTGTGATAAATGGGATAATGTTGTTTTAAATTCAAACACAGAAAGCTTGGATGTTTTGGTGTATAGCTCTGCATGGTTCTCTTTTGATGAATCCTTTTGTTTTTGTTGTACATTTAGAACAACTTGGGATACAGTTAGATTAGGTATTAAAAACTATCATTGTACAGAAGACAGAGTTCACAGAATAGGTGAATATAGCTAGGATTATGTTCTGCAAGTAGAACTTGTTTTAATTTTGCAAGCAAGACAAAAGTTGCAAAGAGTGTTTTATTGCATTTTATAGACTATTTTAGGCTGAGGTATTTTAATGATAAGATACCAGTCACCTTCCATTCTTGAAATGTGCATGTTTTAGATAGAGATGTATAGGATAGAATATAAGCTGGTCTTAATTGTTACTAAATAAAAAGAATTTCAGAGGGGAAAAGGCAACTGCATTGAGGCCAGATCTTGTAGGAATATAGAGCATGGAGCAATGAATTCTGCTTCTTTCAATGTCCGTAGTTAGGTACTGGATGCTCTCTCTTTCTTTATGTGACCAAGAGTTCAAGTGGCGTCTACTAGTGCAAGGATCTATTAGTGAGAAAGACAGTCTGCAAGGAAGAGAGTTTGTAGAAGTTCAAGGATTATCAAACCTTAAATGATTCCTAGTGTTCCTAATGGATCTGGAAGGTTGTAGATGGCCTCTCAAATAGTATGATGCCTAAAATACACTCCTATTGTTCTTCATATTACACTATACAAAACCAGTGTACAAACCAGTTTATGTGTATGATTTTGTACTTGATTTTCCATTTGAAAATATTTTCTGCAAAGTTCTTTGCAGAATACATTCCATACTATCATGGATTTCTGTATGCTGAAATCTGGCTTCTCTGAAAAAGAGGCAAAAGTCACACTGACTTTAATAACACCAAGATTTTAATACTTTTCCGAAGCTATTACAATCACTCATCGCCATAAATACATTTTAGAGAACTTCCAGATACATATTACAACAAAATGCTATCTCAAGAGGAACATAAAATAAATCATAAAAAATTGCGCCTCCAAGGAGGCAGAGGAGAATGGGAAAGAAAAGGTGTCTTGTCATTGCATTAGAGGCATCTTATTTTCTGTTTGCATTTGGCTTAGTTGCCTGACAGCTCTCAAACACTCTAATTTTAAAACTCTATAATGTGATCACCTGCATGGACAAATAAAGTAATATTCTATATCTTCTGGAGAGCAAATAAAACTCTCCAAGTATAGAAAATTTCTTTTTAATGCTGTTGATGTGCAGACATTTTAAGTCCATATTGTGCATAATCATTATTATCAAGCTTTTAGCAAATTTTCTGAAGTAATATTCCTTCCTTCCCTTCTACTTTACACACTAATAGTATCCTTTAATTTTTGACTCCAAGTCCCTACAGAGAGATTGTACATTCTCATTAAATTAATTCTTCTCAAGCTATGTCCTTTCTGAACAATTTATATGGATATAATAGAACCTATTGTATCCTATCTCAGCAGTTTTTTTCCACTACACCTCATGTCAGACTACATCAGACCCACCTTGTTAATAACCTTAAGCAACTCTTCTTTGTCCTAAGAGACTGTAGCTGCCAGATGATCTCCCTGTGTTTTCCTTTTATGATGCCATTATCTGTTGTTGCTTGAAAAGGATGCTGGAGATGTTATCAGCTAGATGTATTTGTAACGCATACAATACACGTAAAGAAAAACACATCCAAGTAGCACAACTCTGAACTAATTTTGGGTATGTGTTACTCTGGAAAGAACTGCTGAGTCATATGAGGGAAAGCAGCATTACTTCATGTTGGAACACCAGAATAAATATAAAAAGACTATTCCAGTCTGCAGTTTTAGCAGACAGAATAATTTACTATAAGTCCTGGTTAATATTAATGAAGGTACTGAAAAAAATCCACCCTTTGGCACCAAGGTCAGTGCAGAAGGAGGGGCAGGAGGTGCTCCAAGTGCCGGAGCTGAGGCCCCTGCAGCCCATGGTGCAGACCATGGTGGAGCAGCTGTGCCCCTGCAGCCCAGGGAGGACTATCGGGGTGCAGAGGCCCACCTGCAGCCCATGGAGGAGCCCATGCTGGAGCAGGTGGATGCATGAAGGAGGCTGTGATCCTGTGGGAGGCCCAAGATGGAGAAGGGTCCTGCTGGAGACTTGCAACCTGTGGAAAGGGAAGCCCATGCTGGAGCAGGTTTTTCCCGGGTAGGACTTGTGGCCCCTCTGGGCGACTCACAGCGGTACAGTTCATTTGTGAAGGACTGCACCCCACGGAGGAGTGACCCATGGGACAGCAGTTTGGGAAGAACTGCTACCTGAGGGATGGACTCACGCTGGAGAGGTCCATCAAGGACTGTCTCCCATGGCAGCAGCCCCATGGGAGCAGGGGAAGGACTCCTCTCCTTGAGCAGCGGCAGAAACAACAACTGACTGTAACCCCCATTCCCCATCCCCCTGCACTGCTGAGGGGGAAGAGGGAGAACATGGAAGGAGTGGTGGGGGGAAGGTGTTTTTAAGACTGTTTTATTTCTCATTCTTTGGCTCTGTCATGGTTTGAGATCCCCAAAATTCTAATTCCCTAGTCTAAGCCCCCTTCCACATCTCAACCTAATGTGAGATGGGTTTTCCAGACAAAACACACTTTTCCCCAAAATGGGGAAAGGGAATATATTACAATGACTGTACAAATAAATAAATATTATAATACATTATACACACGATCTGAACTATCTCTACGATGACGTAAGTATTTACAATGGATCAGATCTCTTCTCCCCTCCAAATAAAAGTCCAGGAGGGAAGAAGGACAGATCCCTTCAAGTCTCTACTCCGAGCAGCAGTATCTTTTAAGGCAGCAGTCATCTGTCTTCTTCACATGCAGCAGCTGATAGCTGGATTTCTTTTCAATACACACAAGGGGGTCTCCAAGCCCCTTGGCCCGTCGTCTCCAAACAAAGGGTCTTCAAGACACAGGGGGGTCTCCTTTCACCCCTCTTGGCTCTCCTTCGACTCCAAGCGAAGGTCTCACCTGTGGACTGCCAGCAGGGACAAAACTTCCTTCACCACAGGCATATCACAAAGTGCAGGGGCATCTTCATGAAAGTCCCTTCCCCTGAGTCAGAACATCTTGGGCAGCATTCAGTTGAAAGCCTTTGCCTCAAGAGTTCTACCAGAGTTCCTGTGCTCTGTCTCAAGCTGCCACCTTGGCAGCAGTGGCGAGGGTGGGGGGGGAAGGCCAAGGTCACCCCCCTCTGCATTCCTCTCCGTCCTGGCCCAGCTTCCCAGGATGCTCTGATCTTCTCAGCTCCTCTCTGCAGTGCATGTCGCACTTCACCCCTCCCTTCTAGGACATGAGGGGTCTCCAAGGAGTTTGGGGGGGTCTGGTTCAGTTCTTACCCCCAAAACTCTGTCTCTCTGCTGCTCTCTCTCTCTCTAGCTCTCTCTCTCTCTCTCTCTCTCTCTCTCTCTCTCTCTCTCTCTCTCTCTCTCTCTCTTTCCTCTCTCTCTCTCTCTCTCTCTCTTTCTCTCTCTCTCTCTCTCTCTCTCTCCTTGCAGGAGGTTCTTTCTCTGGTGCTGCATGCCTTTGTTGCTGCTTGGTCTTATCTCTCCTGGCTCTCTACCACCTTCTCCGGCCAGTGTTGCTTCTGCCGCCACTGCTGCTGCTGCTGCTCACAGTGAAGAAACAACTCCCAACTCACAGCTACAGACACATAGTCCAGTTTAACACTGTTCCAAGTCTCTGTAGCCCCCAACTGGGGCTGAGGGGGGGCCCAGAGGCCCCCCATAGGGCTCCTGCCCTCACTACTCGTGGCTTTCACAACATGGCTACCACTTGTACAACCAAACTACAACTAACCTTCTCTTCTGTTTGCTTGTGGTATGTTTACATTTCGAAGGAGCACAGATTGGACAAAACTTCAAAACTTCCAGGGGTCACCACCCCCTGGGGTTTTACCATTTTCTTAGCTTCAGGGGGAAAACCTGGTTCAAACCACTACAGGCTCTTATCCTGTTAGTAATAAATTTAAGTACTATCCCCACTTTGAGTCTCTTTTGCCCGTGAAGGTAATAAGTAAGTGACCTCTCCCAGCTGTTATCTCAACTCATGAATCCTTAGCTGGTTTTTTTTTTTTTTCTCTCTCCTCTGTCCATTTGCAGAGGGAGAGTGAGAAAGTGGCTTTAGTGGGTACCTGGCATCTGGCCAGGGTCAACCCACTACACCATGCCAAATGTGAGTAATTTATCATTAGGTATATGTAAATTGAAAAGAAAAAGAGTTAGTAGGAAACTGACTAACTGATGTATTTGGAGTTGAGGGCATTTTATTGAGCAATAAAAGAAGAAATCCAGTTAGTGTTCACTAAGAAAACCTGTGAAACTGCAGAGCAGTATTCTAAGAACAAATAAAAACCCCCCATCTTCATTTAAAGAATTTTGTACAAACGTTTCTCATTTTGGTTAATACCATTTTGCAGGTGTCCTGCCTGAAGCAAGAACCAAGTTTGCTGTGGGAATAGACGGTGTGTTTTAGCTACTGAAATAGAAATCTCCTGTGGTATTATGCTATATTTCTGAAGAACTGTAAAAATGACCAGATATGCCACACAGAACTAGCCAAGATGAAGTATCAAAAGCAATCCCTTTTCCATTCTTGAGTATGGTACTGTCCCTGATGTTTACCCATCTATTTTTGATAAGACTCAGACGGCAAAATAATTGGCAGTGTTCTCTTGCACTTGTTCCGCTTAGCGTCTAACAACGTGGGTCTATTTTCTCCTACTGATAATGCAACATTTAGGACTATGTAAAAGTTTCAGTGATATGATGAGTCAATTGCATAAGGAAATTGAGAAGATATGTTCTTCAGTATTTATTTCCATAGACTGCTTTTTCATCTTCACTCTGCTCTCTCTTCCTCTCCCCTTTCCCCAAAGTAAACTCCAGCTTCTTGTTTATATGGGAAATTCTGTGGGGTTTAACTGATTCCCACCAAACTTAGAAAGCTAGCAACTTTTAAATCATATAGTCTGTCATTCTGCCAGTGTAGCTCATTTTTGACAGCACATTTTCCTGTGCATTGTTCAACCAACTTTCAAAAGTTCCGAGCAACGCATGTTTTACCACTTTGCCTGGGAAATTGTACTCCCATTTAATTTCATTATCAGCAAGAGTGAGTCATGTCCACATGGGATTAAAATGGCCACAAATGTTACCACCTTCCAGACTAAATGTCATCCCAATCTATCTGCTACAGCTTTCCTTCAGTAACTAAAAAGAGCATTGCAATTAATAGCTGAGTAGCACTACAAGGAAGAAATCTACATGCATATATGTAAATATATCCAGGCTATTGCTGCTTTGATTGACTTGACCCAGAATTTTTGGATGTTGTTTTCTTTGTCCAGTCCTTTGACATTCTGGTGATGGCTGCAATTAAACCAGCTAGCTAGATAAGAGAGAGGTCATAATATTGAAACATGTTTCTATAACAACAGATGGAGTACCAGCCATAAATGGATCCATGCAGGTTGCCTAGAGAAAGAACCCTGATTTTCCACCTTTTTGAATTGCCAGGGCATTACATTAGTAACTGCACATTAGTAAGTGCTAAGAGGAAAAGACACTTGACACTATAGAAATAGTATTAAAGATTAACTCTTCACTAGACAGTGAGTTTTGAAAGTCTAAACACACAGTATTTACATTATTTATATTTTAAAGTGTTATATTATTGACATGGTGCTGATACAGAGACCCAGCTGCTCTGGTTGTTGTGCAGATCTAGGGGAAAGGACATTCATTGTGACTTACAAAAAGGGTATGGGGTGTCCACAGAGACTGAATGGAGATAAAAACAGGTAAGGGTAATAGTAGGTCCCGATTTTTTGCTTCCAGGTTACTGTCTTTATTTGCCCTAACTGTGGATGGTGGTAGAGAGAAGAACGGTGGAAAAGTAGGAGATGTGTAAACTTACATGTTTATGTTATTCACATGCATGCTAATTTTATACATTGTGCATCCATGACAAATTTACTCTAATGGCTGATTAAATATCTGTTATTCTTTTGAGAAAGCAAAGAAGTTAGCATTGACCTTTAAGAAAAATCTTTGGAGATTTGTTTTTAACTTTCTCCCAGGTCTCTAAATGAGATAGGTCTTTTGACAAAGATAATGAAATATATTTGATATAAAGAAATAAGAAATTTAAAGTTGTGGTTGAAGCTGGTTGCTGCAGCTGGCATTTTTTTTAATTCAGTTTCAGAGCTTGTGGGAACCTCAATATCAAGCTGCCTGCAGAAGGAAAACGTAATAGAGGATTTGTGCTTTATCACTTACATTTGCACTAAACTTTGAGACTACACACAGATATATGTCCCAGTAGTAATATTCAGAATTAGTGAAATATCACAGATTTAACCAGAAAGTTTTTTCAGTTTATGTTGTAGCTTAACTACTTACCTTTTCTTCTCATTTGAAATTTGCTTTGACTACTTAATGGACAGAAGGACTTTTCTTGATGTTCTCTATGTTTCCATAAAACTAAAGTAGTTGAGTGATAAAGAAAACCATAAAGGAGATAAAATAGCCTCCCTCTTTTTATGGCCCCAATACAGATTTTTCATAACCACATGTGTTAAGAGTGTCTGCAAAATTTCTTAGTGTTGTCTAAAAAAGGCCAACTTATACTTCTAACTACTGCTTTGAAGTCAAAGACTGGAAATGCCAAGAGACCCTAATTCACTGCTGAAGTAGTGCCTCAGTACTCTGAGCAAGGATGCAACCAAAGCAATTGTGCTTTTTTGAGACTCTCCGGGTTGCAACTGGGTTTGACAGAACTTGTATACAATGCAAGAGTGAGCAAGTAAAAACTTTCCCACTCTGGATTGTGTAGGTTGAGCTGTTACAGTCTCATTGCTCAGACATTTCAACATTCTTCCATTAATACCTTTTCACTCTCCTTGCCTTGTGTCTGAAACTAGACAGAGATCATATTTTTCTCCTTGCACCGTGAGATTCTTATTTCACACTTGGGAACTGTAACCTAAATAAAGGCACAATTGGTTTGCAAACTGGTTTAGAAAGATGGAAGGGTGAAAAAGCAATTTTTCACCCTTATGAATTTTTCACCCTTCTTATGAATGAAGCAGAGTCAAAGAACTCCCTGTGTTGTTGTTTGGAATCCCATGCTTAGAGAGTTCTGAGACAAATGTAGATAGGAAATTAAGAGTTAAAATAAGACATTGACTATGACAATTTAACTTAATAAATGTCAAAACTTGCTGGAAACGTTTGAAGCAGTTTGGCCAGGTTTTTAAAGATTCTCAAGAAAAATCCATGTAACCACTGTGGACAAGTGATCCCAGACAGGAAATGATCCCAGAGTCATATTCTAGAACAAGGACAATCTACTTGAGGTCAATGCATTTGGGAGTTGTGTAAGAAGTTTTGATAGTAGCAGTATTTTTATGAATTCTCTTGACGTTGAAATACCTACTATATTTCTGAACATTAGTGATACCCTAAATTCAGCAATAGCTTAAAATATAATATTAATTTAAAAGTAATAGACTTGAGGGCTGATAAAAAAATGCATATGCAAAAATATATGACATGACAATTTGTAAAGGTTTGAATCGGTCAGCATAAAGAACAATTTTTCATTTCCACGATGTATTATTTTGTCTTTGTCTTTCACTCCATTACTATTTCTCTCTGCTACATTAACACTGAGCAAGTTGTAAATGAAGTAATCTGAAGAAAGGGGAAAAAGACAGGCAGTTTGGCCTCAATAACTTTCTGAATTTTTTCCTCTGCCAAGCCCATCATCACTTGCAGTGCTAGATCTCCACAGAGAGAGATCTTTGTAAGATGTCTGCAGCTGCTGCTTATCCGCTGGTGACTTTCTAAAGGTTTATGTTGTTTTTATTGCTGAAGCCTCCTCACTCCAAGTATACATAAGCTTTGAAGGGAAATTTAAGCCCATCCTTCTTTTTCTCTTCAAAGTAAATCCTTTCACTGAGAAATCAGAAGGAAACAGTCCAGGCATAGTTTGAGAATCACAGGAGTCAAATTGATTATGTTGTTTGCATTTATTGGTACTTTTTTGGCATCCTCTCTACACTGGGAGGAAAAATTGAAGTACAATAAAATAAATACTGGAATAAGAAATTCAGTCAAATCCAATAAAGACAGACAATTGATAGTGAACTTAAATGCAACTGATACTTTATATAAAGTGTGGAAATAATGAGAAGGAAAGATGCAGCAGTGTGCAGCTGCTTTAGAAAAAGTCCTGCAAAGTGATCTTCTAACCTGTGCATCAGCATATTGAGTCATGATGTTCAGCATGCATCTTATTGACAGTGATTGGAGGAAAAAGTTGACAAATCATCTGAATGGTTACACCTTTCTGTTTAACGGAACATGTGAAAGTAAGGGGTGTTTGTATTAACAGTAAAATAGTCCCACTGTCTTTAAAATTATCTATATTTTTATCTATACATGGAATTAGAGATCACTCTGATGATGACATATAGGAGGCTAAGTGAGGACAATTTCACGTTTTAAAACTAAAGTCTTACTGGATTAATTCATCATTAATATACTTTGTGCTAGTGGTCAATTCTTGCTCATGATACATAGTCAGAACATATTTAAAGCTGTTAGTCTTTAGCAGTCATATTCTAAAAGAGCTGTGGGTGTACAAAGTCACAGAGCTGCTGCAGTATAGTACTGATAGCTATGAGCCCTAGGAGTTCTTAATTGCAAATGTCAAATTAGTCAACCCTGACAGGTCTTTGATGACAGAAGTGGGTTTATCATCTTCTGTTATTTTATTCCTTGCTTGAATCTGAGATTCTTGTACTGTTAACTAGCTCCCATGCAGGGGGTTCTTCTCTGCTTCTGATGCTGCCCACCTTATTTTATTTTGTCTTGATGGTTATGTGTCCTGTGCATTTGGGAAGCTGCCCTGCCTATTTGCAGTTCCTTGTGCTTTCTCTGTCTGGTAACTTTTTGCTGCTTAGATACGACCTGTTTGAAACTCCAGGCATCTTTATCTGCCTAGTTGGTGATCACACTGTTCACATATGTATGCGATTCTCTCTGGTTATACCATCTCAGTATCACAAAATAATTGCATGCTATCCTTAATTACACCATTTTAGTACAGCTATGATCAAGTTAGTAGCCAGTTGAAACTTCACTTATATAAACAGAGGTAAAGAAATACATGTATTATAACTTAAGATGAGTTGCATGTGAAAACTGAAGCTGTGTGGAACTGGGGTCCTTCTATACAAGATCAAATTCAAAGATTTCAAGGAAAGATGGAACAACGGAAGAGGTGACAGGACCGACAGAAGATTCTATGTTGGAAACAGGTTCCAGGTGTGTGCACCTGCACAGTGGTTTACATGACTCATCAAGTCTACTTTCTCTCTACGTACACAATTACTCATCTCTAGTGTTTTCATGACATGCTGTATTGTACTTTCTTATGCAGCCCATATATGATCTGAGTAATAAAGGATGGAGATTTCTGAAGCAATTATATCAGGGTATTTATTGATAATTTCTGCCTCATGCATGCCATGGTAATTCAATTTTAATGGTGTTCTCTGCATTTCCTTTTGCCCCAGAACAGTGTGTCACAGATGGCCGGAACCTATTACACTTTAGGTGCAGACTTATTCTTTCCTACTACCAAATGTGAATTATGTCCAGATATTTTAACTACTTTTGCAGTATCATAGAACATAAACACTATTTCTGTCCCTACAGAGGACATAAAGAGTCTGCTTTAGTGGCTCTGTTTCCAGAGGTGGTTAGTCATCCCTAGGTACCTACAAGAAACATACTTATTGTTATGCTACACCAGGTTTTCTGTTTAAAACTATTTTTATGTGAATGCATTGATTTCATACAGCCATAGTTAAAATGAAGCAGCAGTGTGTGGACATAAAACACAGTGTACAGCTCTGCAATCTTCAATTCAGTCTGTGTTGCTGGCCAGAAGACATCTGGGAAAATGAGCTTTGGCAAACCAATAGTTACATGGTGTAGACCAGTTCTTGGTATAGAATTGTCAACAACTTTCCACATTCATTAGAAGCTCTGACTACTGGTGTTTGGGAATTTTTGTTGGAAAAAAAGTGGGATCGTGTCAATGCTGATGAATTTTTTAATTTATTTTTTAAATACTGAACTTTTTCTGAAGTACTGATTTAGTTTTTGTTATTTACCTTCACACCCACACACTCCAGAATTCTAGTCCCTGCATTGCTAACAAAGAACTGTAGAGAGGAAGGATTTGTCCCATTTAAGTGCAATCAAAAAAAATTTTTGTTTTGATTGGAAAAATCCTAATATTTTTCAGATTATTTGGAAAAATCTGAGACTAACTTTTTTTCCCCCAAATTGAAGTTTGAAAAGGCTTTCACATCTTTGAAATACTCATGGATATAATAATAAACATTTATGGCATGTCTGGTGACATAAGGCAGATTCATAGCTGTCTCTTTTAGAAGGGTAACTAGCATACTAGCCCTCTAACACCTGCTTTATATATTCTTAGACTGAGAAGGAACAGTGTCTTAGTTGATGACATTATTTTACTAGTTTGTTAATCTCAGAAAAATATCATCCATGAGCAGATGTTTTCTCCCACTTTTTTTTCTTCTCTCTCTCTGTCTTTTACATTTTATTTTATTTAAATTTTCCTTATTTAGTGCAAAGTCAAGACTTGTATTAACAGTCTCTGTGACTACAGCTTCTCCATAAAACCAGTAATATGCTCAAAATTGTGAATTCCTTTAAATTTCCTTTCTGAAGATATATTCCTGTCAGATACAGAAAGTAAAACAATAATTCTGTCTTTTGAGATATTCAGTGTTCCAAGAAATTCTCTCTTGTAAAAAATTCGGACATCATCCCAATATTTTGCATCCTTTTAATAAGTGATCATAGGAAAAATAATCAAAGAATAATACGTGAACTTTTATCTCCCCTTATATTTTGACCAGACCTGGCCTGGTTCATCTCCCTGGATATTTCTTCTTTTCCAATTGGACCTGTGCTTAAACTGAAGAAACAAATATATAAAAATAAAATCGACAATACCTATTTTAAATAATGTGATGTTTCTAATTTTTCAGGACATTCAAAAATAGATGTTTTCTTTCCCTTCATTTGAATGACTAAGTCATAAGAAAATAGGGGAATATAAAAGAGAAATCTGAATCGTAAAATTAGTCTGGAAAACTGATTAGAAAAACTCTGACTTTTTCACATATAATGCCATACAATGTAATGTGCAATTTTGCTTACAGCTTTGTGTGGCTTGAGATGTGTGCTTAGGCATGTAGAGATTACAAGCCTGCTATTTTGGCAGCAATCAGAACTAGGAGCTTTGAAGTGAGGAGCATATGGCTCAGTATACAGGATGGGTAATTGAATAGTGGAATAGATATCCTTACTTATAGAAATTATATTGTCTTTTTTAGAAGGAGTTTTGCCCTTTTGAGGTCTCTGAATCATGATAATTTTGGGCTCTTAGTTTCTTTTGTGAAAGCATAGAATATGCAGAAGAAAAAGAACCCTGCAAAAATATTTCCATTTTTTTTTATGCCCTGTATGAAGCAGTAGCTAAATGATGCTGTGTGAGAGCTTATTACTCTTTTTTTGTGTGACTCATATAACTCATTCACAGCTTTCCTCTCTATGAGCAATGTGGCCAGACTAAACGAACGTTGAGAAAATCTTTATATCATACTACGTGAGTGAAAGACCTCATTTAGTCATGCTGCTAAAGGTATTGCAAAGCAAAGAAGATAAGTAGCACACTGCCCATCACTAGCTTCCACTACATTTTTCACAGACTCCACTTAATTGTATTATGTCACTGTATCTAAGTTGCTTTTCCAAACAATAAGCTATACTTCCAGGCTAGACTTCCTCTAGCAGAAGAAATTTTGACCTACAATTATTTATTAAGAATCGTTTTTACTGCAAAAGAATACTCAAACTACTGCTAGCTCAGGATGTAATTAAACAGAGCTCTAGGGTTTCACTTGCTTCCCAACAGTAGACTTTCTTAGGGACACAAAGTTAATATGTTTTCTCCCTTTCCAGTAAGAAGTAGAGAATATTTATTGCCTCAGCTCTTTTTCACTTCCGTGTTTGGACACACGATCTGGTTTAATTTACAGCTCCTATATGTAAGGCTTTCCTTCCTTTCATAAACTGTCTCTATATCTATTCTGGTTTAATTTTGTTTCACACCATCCAGATCTTACTTAACCTTAGTTTCTCTGTGTTTGTGCTGCCCCTTTCATTTATCCTACTTTCCTTCCTCTTCATTCTTCTCATCCTTTTTCTTTCACTGCCCAACCCAGTTCCCTCAAGTGATTTCCTTTTCTCAGTTAGTGCACTGTCTAATCTGTACAACTATTTAAGCACCTCCCAAGACATGGAACCAAAGGGATAGATGATCTTCTGTTCTGTCCTCATTACTGATGTAAGTTCTCAGTATGTTCTATGTAATGTCAAGTTTCAAATGGCACTGGCCGCATTTTTTACTGAAATATTCCTTGTTCATTTTGTGTTCCTAGTAAATATTATAATACAATAAACCTTTTTTTTTTTTTTTAAACACTAAAAGTGATGGAACTCAAATTGTATGAAAGTGTTGCTTTATTTTCTACTTTATTCATGTGTTGTTAAGAACGGATGTAAACAAATATAATGACAAAGTTTTCTCTCCCAGCCATGCTGTGAGTGTGGAAAAGGTTACGTTTCTGTACATTCCCCTGTGATTTTTAATTAAAGCACTTAGTTGCTGGCAGGTATGTAAGAGTATTGTTAGATATTAAATGTGTTGCTTAATTGTTTATTCTTTCCTGTGTTAAAAATTGAATGTATTTGAAAATGTTTTAGTGTGAAAATGAGACTGAAAAGGTCTGTTCTATAAAAGTCTTCATAAACAATCCTCATTCTCCTTTAGAAAACAAAAGAAAATATTATTTAAAATGTCTAGTTTTACTTGCATGAAATATTGACTTTTACTGGGATGCAACAAAAACTGCTTCAAGTTTGAAAATTTGAAATCTCATTGGTCTATTTGCCATAAGCCTGTGAATAGACCGACAAGCTCCAATTAATATCATAGCCTCATAAAAGAATAATAATGAATAACGAGTGCTGTTTAAATCAAAGATTAATCGCTTAAATAGCCAAGTTAAACAGTACAGTTTGTATTACATCTCTTTGGCAAATATCTTTCATTTGTGCATTTCTGAAACTCAGGAAGAAAGCCAATTTAACCTCAATTAAGTTTTTTTTTTACTTGGCTATCTAAATGCCTAAACTGTTATACTGTAGACTCATAGAGAAATGTAGATGGAAAAAAAGACCAATGTGGTCTTCTGTGTTTGCCTCCAGTCAGACCAGAAATCCACCCTTTGGTACTATCTCGGTAGCCTTTGCTGGCTTAGTTGGGTAATGATGGAAGTGATGTGCTTGCAAGATTTTGCTGAGGTTCAACAGAACTCTGAATTAAGTGTTTTCTATCTGTTTGAGCACTTTTTAATTGATTTTTCTCCATTTTCAAAGATTATTTATAATTCCTACAACTATCATTTATATAATATTCATAGTTTCCCGGTACTTGCACCCTCTTTTTAGACAGCAGTCATTTTCTATGCCCAGCCCCTTGATGTTTCAGTTTTAATTTTCTACATCCTGCCCTCCGTTCCTCATACTGCCTTTTATGATAGTCCTGAGTCATGAAACTTGAGATCCATGATCCCTATATTAAGGTCTTTGACACTTTATTGCTTTTTACAGAACAGATCAGATCACATTTAGATCTATTATTTCCTTTCCCTATGATGAAGAACTAAGCAAAGAAAAGAGGATACAGTGATGATTCACAAACGAAAGTGTTTGTGACTGCTCAGGGGTTAATAACTTGGAGCCTGTCTGTGACACTTATACTCCCCTGCTCATCCCCAGCTTGCCCTTTAAAATGCTCTTCTAATAAA
This sequence comes from Manacus vitellinus, assembly GCF_001715985.3. Taxonomy (NCBI): domain Eukaryota; kingdom Metazoa; phylum Chordata; class Aves; order Passeriformes; family Pipridae; genus Manacus; species Manacus vitellinus. The sequence goes on from NW_021938802.1 coordinate 154,294, forward strand.
CCTCAGTACTTTAGAGTCGGTAGTAAGGGAGATAGCAGCTAAAAAATCAATCCTTTATATGTACTATGTTAAATTATAAACTTTTAGCCATTCTATCATTAAGTTATTTTACTGGTACCAAGGACATTCAGAGAGGAGGATGAGATAGCAGGCACAGAAGGGATCATATGCTCACACAACGTTAAAACAGTAGAAGAAATCAGCACGGATGGTAACTCATCATCTACAGTTGCATTGTTGAAGTATCTTTCTTACATACTGAGCTGAATGCTCACAATGAGTGATATGAGGTCCATGTGATTTGACACAGAAAATGTGCAGCAGCAGTATGTGCAATATACAATTAAAACAACTATCGATGAAAAGTCATTCTCACAGGTGTTACTCTCTAATCAGACTACTTTCTTGCAAGACTGGTAAGTAGCAGCTAACTGGTAAGATGAAAACACCCCTTCCCCTCTGTACTCTTTATCTTGGCATTGCACAGTGCCAAGGTCTGAGCTTCGTCATGCTGAAAGCAAGAGTGACCTTTTTAAAATACAGGCCTCGGACTTAATTAGGAAGTAGCAGGAACAGCACCTGAGCTATTTGTGAGCAGCGGGGGCTGAGCAATAAATTGGAAGTTCTGGGTCAGGAGTCCAAAAACTCCAGCTTGTATTTTCCCTCCCTCTTCAAGTTGGTACCTCTTTTTTTTATCTGGATTGTTGGCACAATAGTTCCAAGACAAGCACTGCTTTCTGAGGGACTTCTGCTCTTGTGACTTCATTTTGTATTTGCAACAGTGATTCTGAAGGGCCTGAGGGCTTTAACTCATTGCCTTACCTTCAGCTTTATTGAGGATAAGGGTTTTCTTTGTCCTCTGCCTTCATTCCTCAGTCTCTGTGAGTAACAAAGTTTAAAAACTAAGAGAAGAGTGAAGATGCTGGAAGAAAATGTACTCCTTCTGCAACTGTATAAAGCATTTTTGTGTAGACCCTTCTAGTTCTTCCAGTGTACTTAACATGGCAATCTCAAGGAGCTTTGCAAGCATGAAGGAACCAGTATAATGGGTCTGATAGATTGTTTTGTCCTTCTGTTTAAGAGGAGAATGAGATTTTGGAGCTGAGCCTTTTGCTTGGAAATATACACATGTGAAAACAAGTGGGGAAAAGTTTCCTATCACAGCTTGTTTTATTCACAGAAAAAAAAATTGTAGCACTGCCATCACTGGATAAGCACTTTTAAATGCCTTTTTACTTTGAGAGGGCACATGTACAATACAAGTAAAGCATACAAAAAGAATTTAAAATATCCTTGTGAATAATAATGGAATTCTATGTGAATGTATTAAAAAAAACAACAACCCTGTGGTAATAGTACAAATGTTTGCAAGGTTTCCATTTTCTTTTCATTACTCTCCATATTTTTGACACTCACTATACAAGATCATATTAACTGATGATATAGCATCATGCTGTGTTTTAAATGATTGCTACTCTTTGCTTGAAGACCTGTTGTCAGTTTTCCTAGTAATGACTATATTCCATTTGAAACTCTAAGGGCAGGAAGTGACATGTTCTCAAAAAATCAGATACAGAGACATACACACCATTACAGTTCATTTACAAAGTGTTGTCCTTGAAAATACATTGCCCACCAAATTAAGCTTGTTAAGACCTGTTAATATGATTACAACTTGTACTCAGGTAATGGAATAGCAAACTCCTTGTTCTTAGGAGACACTACACTATATACAAGCGTAAAAAATGTCACATTTCTCTTCTTTATTCTTATGTTTCTACATTCCTATCCTGCATTGAACACAACGTACCATAGAGTTTATCAACAGGATATTAGTGGAAAAAAAAAGGCGGAAATAATTAAAAGAACAGTATATCTGTTGAGAAATCTGGGAAGGAAATGGATGTAATTATATTCTGCAGCTTCTTTTTGCATTTTTGAAAGAACTGTTTCTTTTCTCTACTTTTTTCATTACATGTGGTGTACCATAAGCTCTTCCTATTTGTATTTGTGATTCATTGAAATGTTTCCTTTGAGACCAGGACCTGATTTGGTCCAGGCTTTCACATGCATCAGAATGACAGAAATTCCAAATGACTCTCTGTTGCCCTCTGCCTTTTCACCCTTCTGCCTACAGATTCTGGAATCTGAAATTATTTGTGGGTAGTGTCAACTAAACCTGTTTGTTCTTTACAAATTTTCCACATATTTCCAGGTAGATATCTGCAGAGGCTTAGGTCAAGCACTTAAACATTCATTACTCTTTACTTTGTCAGGAGACTCAGTTGTCCTGAGAGCAACCTGGATGGTGACTGAATGAAAAAGATGGCTATAGGCTGCTGTGTTTCTGCCATGGCACTGGGAATATATCAGTGGACAGCTGGAAACAAGTTCAAGTGAGCAAAGACCGAGATAAAGCACTGACTGCCCACCTTTCATAATAGACCAAGAGATTTGCATGTGTATCAAAAGTCTTGCGTTGTACAGAATGGTCATCTTGCAAAGCATACCTTAGTTAGAGGAGAAATTTGGGAGGACTGGTACTGACTTTAGAGATGTAGGCAGTTGGACAATACTGTTTTTGCAGAAAATGTGTGGTGTGTCATTATTCAATAGAAATGGATATACTTCTGTTAAATGTGCTTATCTGGGCATACTTTTTTATTCATCACCAACTTTAAAGATTATATTCTAGGCAACTTACTATATGATGCAGCAATTATATCCAATTTAGTATGGAACTGAAAAAATATGAGTCACTATTGAATTGTCTTTCTGAAACTGGATTCCTTTTGGGTTTTAGCATGGAAATCCCAAGGAGGGTAAGAATAGGACTGAATAATAAATGCTTAGTGCAGCCTGACTGGTTTAACTGAAATAGCTTTAAAAATAAAGGCATTGAAGAAAAGTAAAACTCTTAAAAGAGAAATTATTTGAAAAACTAATTAACTGTGGCCTTTCAAGTACATACACATTTCCTCGAAACATTAAAAAAAAAGTAAAGTGAAGGTTAAAATGCAATTTCTTAATTAACTGGAGTTAAATTCAAAACTATTTAATGTCATGTAACTTAACTGATATTTAACATAGTCAGGGAACAGCTGTGTGTGGAAGGCACTTTCCTTCCAACGCTCAGTATGCAAATTTTAAAGATTCCAACACGATATGGTTAAGTGCAGGCAAAACTGATTCTGATGTTTGTGGTCTTACTGGGTTCACTCAGCATGAAGGGCATTGTCCAGATATTGTTTGACCAAATAGATCACTTTGTTAGGTCAGGATTTAAGTAAGGAAAATTGGCATGAACCATGTAAAATTTTGTGTTACTGTGTTTTTCAGTGGTTTTTGGATTTGTATGGAGTCATGCAGTACTTTGAAATATCTTAGTAAAGGATTATATTATCTTTCCTAAACTCTAATTCTAAGCTTGGTAGACCAAATCATTTAGAGAGTCATGGATTTACACATGTTGTGTAGTGAGTAATTAGGGACCTTGAGCACTATTGCTTTCTTAGTAATTATGTGTGGCCACTGAGTTCCTGGGCAAAACATCCTCATGCAATTTTCATTTAGGGGAAGAGCTGTGGTTTTATTTTCAGCATGGTGTGAATGAATTTAGCTGCATGACTCCCATTAATGATAATAAGTGTTGTGCATCGAAATAGCTGTGCATTGTACTGAAAATTTACCTCTTGGTGTGCTTAGAGTAGAACAGTATGTGTTTGAAGTCATCCTTCCTTGAAATAACCTGAAAATCTAGTGAATGTGGAGGTGGTGGGAAGGCATTCAGAACAAATCAAAAAAGAACTAGAAGGAACCATGGGGAAAAAAAAGGAACAAAGAGATACAAAGCAGATCAAACCATTGTAAAGTCAAGCAGAACATGTTGGAAGCAAATAAGAATGTTAAAATCTTAACAAACCAGACATAGGAATTGCAAAAATGCATTTCATTCAGGTTGTCATTTAAAAAAAGCATTGTGTATCAAAGCACATTCTCAAAACCAGAAATCTTTTCTACTGATTAATCTGACTCTCAGACTTCTGTAGCTGCTGATAGTTGTGAATTGTGGTATGTAGAAATACAATGGCAGTACTTTTATTCTTTCACCTCAAAGTAAATCTTAGGACATCAGAGTGATTCATGCTCTTGACTTTCACATTGGGAAGTCTAAATGTATACCTTTCTAATTTTTTTCTTCTCCTTGACACAGAGATCAGGAGTTTTACAGTGTCGTCCTGTTGAAATGCTCACAACTGATGCACATATAGTGCAGGCTTGCAGTAAGCTAATCTTTCAGCAAACTGGCATATTTGATCTCTAGGACCTGGGAGGAAGGAGATGGAGAAAGAGGAAAACATGCTACCTTTATATCCTCACATTTGCAGAGTGGGGTGATGTTGTTGACCATCTACCCAAGATGGAATTGCAAATTCTGTAGCGTAGGTCAGGCTTTGACCTGGTGGAACTGAACAGTACAAGGGCTTCCAGTTATAAATAAAATGCAAGATTGCCAGGAAGTTTGTGGGTACAATTTTCTCTGCTAGGTTCACCTTTATAAATGCCAAATATTTCACTCATTTTCCGTGAAAAAACAAGTATGTAAAATTATAGTCATAAAGGCTTGATGGATAAAAGCCCTCTCTCATTAATAGTTGATATCCAGTATTCCAAGAAGAAAAAACTCTTCATTTAGTTGAACACGCCAAAATATTCTTAAAGAAATAATTTTTTTTAATAGCGGTGAATTACAGTATGCTCTTGCGGTATTTATTGTGATACTGTTAATCAGAGGTGCTCTGTAACAATCTTTATGCTACTCTGAGTACCCAGTATTGCTGTAGTGCTGCCCCGCATTCTGTTTTAGGGCTATCTTTATTAAAAAAAAAAACAAAGCAGAATATTCCTGGTGAGCCGTATGAGTTTGAATTAATCTATTTGACATTTTCAGTTTTCAGCTTAAGAAACCTGCCTTGGGATCTCATTAAAAAGTTGTGAAAATTGCTTTGTCATTTGTCTATTGTTTCTGGCAGACAAACTGTATTAGAATTTTGACTCTCTGCTCTAGATCTCTTCTTTCTTCTCCTTCCTCCCTTGTACATTTGTATACACGTATTTATAGATGAGTGAAGCTGCCTTGAGGGAAAGAGAGGTCTCATAATTAAAAAATAACCATGCACCTCTGTGGTTTTCAGGAAGAGTTAAGTACTTTGAAGAGCAATGACTATGTTACATACTTTCCTTCTGCAAATGTACTATAGTGGCGAGCCATCTGCTGTCTAGATGGTGTGGGGAAAGCTTTGGTTCTGACTTATTTAATCTGCATTGTGGCTTTGCTTCAGTGTTTTACCTTAAAGAATATAATATACAGCATTAGTGTGTGACCAAATTTAAATAAAATGGATCAAAAAATGAAAGTAGTAATAAATTATTGAGTCTTGAGTGAATATTGTTTATCTAGAGAGTAATTTATCCTGGAAAAATATCAGTCTAGAATTTTTGAACATTCCAGGCTTAGTGAAATTAGATATTTGATGCATCTATATAGGGGATTAAATGTCTTCCTGATGAAACCCAGTAATTATTTTATACAATGGAGCATGTATATTGATTACCCTTTTAATTTTATTTTAGCTGGTTTAATCTAACTATATATGCTATTTCTATTCATAAATGTTAAATGTTTTTGTATCTTACTACTTTCACTAACGTCTGGTGGTATTAAGCTCCACAAATTAATTATATGATATCTTCTAGTACCCCACCATTTATGCATTTTAAATGTGTAGCCTTTTCTATCAGAGTGTCATGGTTTAATCCCAGCTGGCAACTAAGTTCAATGAAGCTGCTCTCTCACTCCTCTGCCCCACAATTTGCCTACCCTCCTCGTGGGATGGGGAGGAGAATCAGAAAAAGCTAAAATCTGGGGGGTTGAAGTAAGAAAAGTTTAATAGTAATTAGAAAGGACTCAGAAAGTGCATTGCCATATCTGACTTGGCTGTGCTGATCCTCATTGAGTGAGATGATCAGTTTAAGGAACTTGGGGGGACAACCTAAATGTTCCAAAATCTGCCATAGATCTTTTCTGCTCACAGTATCAAAAGCCTTGGTGAGGTCAACAAAGGTTACATAGAGACCTTTGTTCTGTTCCCTACACTTCTCTTGCAGTTATCTGAGAACAAATACCATGTCTGTGGTGCTCCTGTTGGCTCTGAAACCACATTGGCTTTCAAGTGGAATTCCTTCTGCTATAGCAAGTATTAGTCTGTTCAAGAGTATTCTTGCCAGGATTTTGCCAGTAATGGAGAGCAGAGTAATACCATGGTAATTTGAACAGTCTGATTTAATTCCTTTCTTCTTATACAAAGTGATGATGACTGCATCATGAAGGTCTGATGGTAGTTCGCCGAGTTCCCAACAGCGCACCACAAACTCGTGAAATTTGGTATGGAGTGCAAGGCCCCCATGTTTCCAGACTTCAGGTGGAATTCCATCAACCCCAGCTGCCTTGCTGATTTTCACCTGCTGTATGGCCTTAAGAGTTTCTCCCATAGTAGGGGCAATGGCCAATTCATACTTCACCGGTTGCTGTGTGATGGACTGAATTGCTGAGTCTTGGACTGCACGGCTAGTACTGAAAAGAGTCTGAAAGTGTTCAGACCATCAGTTCAGAATGGAGGTTTTATCTGTGAGAAACATTTGGTCATCTGGGCTGAGTAGAGGGCTTTGGACCTCATATGTAGGCCCATATGCTGTTTTCAGGGCCTCATAGAATCCTCTGTGATCACCCATATCTGTGCATAATTGAATTTTTCCTGCTAGATTGATCCACCACTTGTTCTGGATGTCACGGAGTTTCTGTTGGAGCTTGCTGCATGCAAGACAAAAGGTTGCTTTTGTGACATTGCAAGATGGCTGAGCAAGGTGTGCTTGATGAGCAGTACTCTTCTTCCTCAACAATTCCTGGATCTCTTGATTAAAATGAAGCAAAAAATGTTTATAATAATAATAAAAATAACAACAATAAAAATAATAAAGGAAAAGAAAGAGGAATAAACCCTGAGAAACAAGTGGTGCGCAGTAGAGTTGTTCACTACTCACTGACTGATGCCCAAGTAGTCTCTGAACAGTGCTCAGCTCCCCTGTGGGTAACTCTCCCACCTTATATAGTGATGTCCTGTGGTGTGGAATATCCCTTTGGCCACTTCTGATTAGTTCTCCTGGCCATGCTTCTGCCCAGTTTTTTTGTGCACCTTCTCACCAGCAGAGCATGAGACACTGAGAAGTTCTTGACTTGGGGTAGGCAGACTAGGGTGGTAACACTAGGGTAGCACATTAGAGCTGAAACATCAGTGTGCTATCAACATGATTCTCATACTAAATCCAAAACACAGCACTATACCAGCTACCAAGAAGGAAATTAAATCTATCCCAGGACATGTTTTTGTTACGACTCTACATTATTTACAGGTGCCAAGGAGTTAGTGTAATACTATCAGACATTTTAAGAAAGCATATTGCTGTGACATATTAGTTGTTCATTGTTCTGTTGTTAAAAAATTCTGTTCCAGTGAAGGAACAGAAACCTAACCAGCATGAATAGTATGTATAGTGAATAACTCAAAAACCACCTAAAAATTTAGTTATTTATCTAAAAAAATTCAACTAACAACTATGAATAATAGATATATATTTCAAGAAAATTGAGATAAATTCCATTCATCAGTTTGCATCTTTTAGTATGAAAGATATAGTCATAATTCCTAAAATCCTAAATATTTTTATTCATTCCAGGAACTTAAATTTCAGAGCAGTGTTGGTCTAACTGGGTTACTAAGCAAAACATTTGACTCGTGTTCAATAAAAATAATGAAAATTTAAATTATCAAGTGCTTACAACAAGCTGTTGATAGATATATTCCAGACTAATTTATATTAAATACATATATTTTTGAATGTCAGTACTTTCAGATATACCATCAATCCTACACGCAGGAAGCTAACTAGGACATTTTGTGTGAAATTATTTGTTCAGATGTGGTGTTATTCTGGCAGTTTCAAGATCTGCTTTGTGTCTTCTATCAAATTATAGAAGTAAAATTAAATTATCAACCTCAAAATAAAATGCATCTGCATAGTTCAGCAGCCGCAATAAAAGAAATGTCAAACTAAGGATTTTCAAAGATAAATCCTACGTTTATATTTGTCAATTACAAATTACTGTGGTTTAAATAAATCCAGTGTAGCTGCAGACTGGGGAGAGAGAAGAGAATCCTGTTTAAGTCCTGCATCCTAGTCAGGTAAATCAGACATCCTTTTCATCCATAATAATAGCTAAGTAAATTCTAAGAAAATATTCATACATTCTGGTGAAATACCAAGAAGCCTATCATATCAGAAAATCATGGAACCCATAGTTGCATTTGATTCCAAGCTATGATTTTCGACCAGATGAAATATGACTATTTATTGAATGTCCACAGAGACTGTAACTGGCTAGAGATGGGTAGGACTATTAGCAGTTCTCCCACTTTCCTACAACTTTCTAGAAATGTAGGAAACCATGTAGCTAAATCACACCCCTATGTAAAACTATTTGCCTTATATCCGTGGAGAGAAGATGAATAGTACTGTTATTGTTATTCTTATCTTCACAAAAACCTTGTGAAGATCCATGTCCTTCTCTTCCAATTATAAAAACTAAGACCGTCTTCTTCTTTCCCATATGTAGTTAATAGGCAGATATTTGACTCTGTGTTCAAGGTTTCACTTCCTTGATTACCAATGTGCCTTCTGTTATTGTAAAGACCCAGGGACTATTCTTGTGTTTCTCTTCTTTTTTTTTTTTCTCCCCTGGGATGAATACCTGGTCTTGTGTGTATTTGCCATTATTTTGTGTACTCTTATTTTATATTTTATTCATTATGGTTTCTTAGCTTCATTTAGACAGAATCTAAAAAACAGAGTTTCAATTTCCTCTGCCTATTTTTTCCCATTTTTTGAATATGAGAAGCATTGCATTGAGCTGTGTGTGGTCTACAGGACAGCACTTGGAAGCCTATTCTAAATGCTAGGATTAAAATGCAGTGAGGACTACAAGGCATTCTTGCAACTGTGCTTGGAAGTGTGATTGCCACAGCCTTCTGTAGACTGAAAACCTTGAGACACAACTTCTCATGTCTCTTTTCTAATTTTGCACTGCCTGCAAATCGTAATTCAGCCCTTAATAAGCTAATTGTAGTGGTGATCTGAAATGGTGGATTGGAATTTAAACAAACAGCAATACCTGTATGGGAACAGACCAGTCTTTTTTTGCTGGTGGCTTGTACCAGATGTTACAGAGAAAAGCACCAGAGAACACGCAGATTTTGTTCACTAGCATTGCATTCTCTGGAGAATAAGTACCCTGATTGTTAATTAGTTTTATAGTTTATAGTTTTATAGCACTTAACGAGGTTAAATACTGCTGCTGCAGAGATAGAGTCAGTGATGAAATGAAGGCAAGACCTTTTCTGTTGTATTTTCATCTCTGGTTCAAATGAAAAAGTAGAAAGTGCGAAGGCAAAAAAAAGGGAACTGTTCCTTTCTCTACAAATCTTTATTAAGGCCCAGATACTTTCCATGACGGATAAGTAAACTATGAGAGAAGAAAATGCTTGAGAAATATCTTGTTGTGTCTGAATCAATTCAAGGTTTTGGTTTGGGGTTTGCTATTGGTTTTCTTTAATTGTTTGTTATCCAAAATGCAAGGTACAGATGCAATGAAAATAGTATGCAGAGAAATATCAATGTTTATAAATGCAATCAAGAAAGCCTTTCCAATGTCTTTATTTGAACTGCTCAGTTTCTTTGACTTTACACTTACTTTGAAGTGTAAATTTCTGTTGATAATTGGATTTAAAATGTGTTGGCATTACTGACAATCTCATTTACAGCTCCAGGAATCCTCATCTGCAGAACTTTTCTTTCTTAATGAAATTCCGGATGAACTTCTCATGGAGTTTCTCTGCTTTTCCCATCTTCAGATAAGATCCAGGTGTCTTATAAAAACAATCACTCAACAAATATTGACATATATTGTGAATAATTTGTTAATTATTATGAATAATTCATTAATTTTAAGGATATTTAAATGCTTTTTCAGCAAAGTAAGACAACAATGCCCATAGACGTCCTGAAATATATTCACCTCTCTGTACCTTTTTTTCAATGCTGAATGGGTTTTCTTTGTGTAATCTTCTGTAGAGTGAACCACAGTGACAAGGGGTGGTGGCAGTTTGTCAAGTGGCTTTGTTTTCTACCATGTGAGAAAAGAAAAATCCTTCAGTCAAAAAGTCCAGTGCTGTAATATCTTGCCAAATTCTCCCAAGTCTACCTAAGCCTATAACTTTGAAATCATCAAATTCTTGCTCCTTAGCATTGCTTCATGTTAGTAGTTCATTTTCTATTCCATTATGGATCTACATGATGCCTTCCAGTCTGTATGTTAAAACTATTGCCTAGATTCCTGCTTTCTGCAACCAACAAAAAATGTTCCTAAGTATAAATAGCCATAAGCAAATCAAATCTGTGATGGAAGGCCCAGATACATAAGGATAAAAAGGATCATACATTCAACAGTTTGCTGTTGTATTATGTTGTCTAGTGTTCTGCTGACAAACCAGATGCTATTTTTTATCCTGTGAGACTAGAAGATGAATGAAATTTGTGTCTATGGGAGGGAAATGTCTATTTCTTTAATTATCTTCCCTTTCTTCCTGCATATTATTTCTTAGTTGTTTGTTTAAAAATCCCTGGTTATTTTCCTGTATTGTTGCCTTTGCTGACTCACTACAAAATACAAGGTCATACAATTCATGAGCAGTTGGGAAAGTATTTTTTATGATAATAGTGGTTCTTTTCACTCACCAGTAGTCAGATTTGTATAAATTACTTTTTAATTCTTCCTAGATGTGCATCTGGATAAAAACATAATATTGCATATGATTGTGGAAAAGATTTGTAGATTTATGGCTTTACTAATTTTACAATAATGAAACTTACATTTTCCAGTGGAGTTTCTCCTGTGTCTTCTTAAATAGGATACATTAATTATGATTAAATAGCCACACTAAGGTGTTTTGGGTTTTTTCAGTTAACACTGTCATCACCCCTTTTTGCTAAAGCTTCATGACACTTTGTATGTGTGAAAGCAAATTTTAAAAAAGATCACCCTTATTGTCATATTGAGTCACCAGTTAGATATAGAAAACATTTAATAGAAATTATCTTGCTGTTCAGAGACATCATGGGGTTTGTTTATCATTTAAGTGTTATGTAAATCCTTGAAATTAGGCTGAATTTCTGCAAATGCTTTGTGCATGAGGGTGAATTCATCCATTTTGAATGTATGTCTGAGACTAAGTACTCCTTTCACCACATTTTGGGGAGACTGAGGATTCAAGCTTCAATCTGCAATTGTGTCCTTAAGCCTCATTGTTTTCCAGGTTCCCCCAGATTTGTGGAGTGCTGTGAGTGGTTAACGACCAAAAATTTGTAGTAGTTGATCATTTTGATTAATGCATTTGGACATTCTGTCTGGTGTCATGGAGTGTCTCCTTAGCGTGCAACAAAGAGTCTTGACCTTTGCATGCACAGAAGTAACATTGACATCAGCACAAAAAAAAAAAAGAGCCAGTGTTCAAGGCTGAAGTCATTGAGTAGTGTCTGTCCAGAAGGCAAATTACAATGAAACATGATACACAGAAGAATTAAAGTAGCTGTTAATTTTAGATGTCTACAAGTTTTAGTTATGAGAAAGAACTTAATTAATTTCAGTAGAATTACAGGGTAGAAATGAACAGCTGTTCTCCTGCTCTGGTGGGATTCAGAACGAAACTTTTATGTTAGAATAGAACATTAGGGAATTTTAAGCAGAAAAGAAGGCTAACAGAAATAAGGGCTATATGGTGATTAGTACCTTCTTGGATACTGTCAATGTTTTGTCTCGGGGAAGCAGGAAACGCTAAAAGGATACGCTGTCAACACATAAGCCCAAATCTTACTTGTGATAGATTTTATTCCACATTTGCTCTCAATCCAAAAAACAATGAAAACTTGGTTCAGCCTCTGGAGAGAAAATAGTGTAAGTCTCAAAGCTATTCTGTCTTCCAGTGATTGGTAACAGCTCAGTGAAATAAGTTTTCACCTGTCCCAGTAAATGGGCTGTCAGGATTGGGGAAATGACTGGCACATATTTGTCTGGGAACAGAATTATAAGTGTGTGAAAGGCTTCTTCCACATTCAAAATGAGAGAACAGAAATCATTCTACAGAAACACCTCTGCTCCTTGCAGGTTTATATAGTTTCCCTGACAGACTTTGATCTGAAAGAGAGAGAGAAAACACACCGAGAAGCAGAATGAGGGTAAAATTATCAGAGAGGGCCTTCCAAAAGCCAGTTGAGAGTAAGAGTGTAATATTAATCACTTAAGAAGGGAATTATTCTGTTACACTATAGCAGTAAAAACCACTGTTTGCAGTGGTTTTTACTGCTGGTATGGGAATGCTAATCTGTGACATGTGAAATTGACAGTTTAATATTTGTGATTTTGGCTATGAAAGATTCAATCTGTTACAAACACTTTCAAGTTGCAGCCATGAACAAAGCTAGTTCAATCATCACTTTTTGAAAGTGTTTGCTAGCATCACAAAATATTTCAGTTATTAAAACCTAAACAAATAACATGTGAAAGGGTAGATCTGAGCATTTTAGATAGGTTAATGCTGCAGCTGAATGCTGGTGACCATGATACTCCCAAGAGCTGAGTTTAGGTGTTCAAAGTGTGAATACCTTTGAAATGTAAGAATTTGGTGTGAACCTTACCTAAAATTTGTCTCTATACTCAGTAAAATATTCGTCTGTCTTTGTAGCAGCAGTGTCTGCACTCTTAAAAGAAGGATCGAGTCCATATTTGTTGTATAAATGAAGGTCATCGCAAAACATTGTTAGAAAGATATGCAGTACATACAGAGCACAAAGATTTTGGGACCATCTCTGTACTGCATGTCATTGCACTTTTTACTTTTATTCCTGGAAAGACAGGCTGAAAGACAGAGCTAGGAGAGCACTGCGACAAGGAAACTGTGAATGTCCATAGCAAATTTACCCTTAGATCCAGCCTCAGTACCAGTTTACTTGAAGGCTTAGCTGAAGAATCCAAGCGCACTGGACAGGTACTCTTCCAATGTACATGTTTTATAATAATTATTAAAAAAAAAGACCAAAAATTTAAATGATACTTTTGGAGTTTCTGATGTTATTTAACAATATAATAGCTTTTTTTTTTTCTTTTTAAAGTTCACATTCAAAGAGAACTGACTTAAAGAAAATATGTTGACCAAAAAACCAAACAGAAAAACTCTGGCGAGGTATTTGTAGGAGTTAGCAGTAAAATTCCTTAAACTGGAAAATGTTTACTTTTTCATCCCCAGGTTTCCTCCCTCGGAATAATAGCAGCCTTTGAATCACAATTTCATTCTTTAAGCCTAGGATCAAACCGAGAGCCAAGTAGCTACTGCTAACTGGATGTTCCTGTGAGATATAACTTGTACTGCACAAAGATTTAAAAACAAAAAGCAACAAAAAAGAGGACCCATAAAAACTTTTAATAATTTGATAGCCTTGTAAAAGCTTTCTATAGAAATTAACTTTTAGGACTTTAGCATTTATTTTCCCGTAACAAGGGTGAATCGATTATTGAATGGTCGAATGCACACAGTGCATATTGATCTGTTCATGCATAGCAGCTTTCTCCCAGCAGGCACTTTGCTGCCTGTAACATATTTTAAATAGGATTTCTACTCATTAAATTACAATGACCTGTAGCAATGGTCAACAAAACTGAAATTGCCTCAGTTCATTCTGGTTTGGTTCACTGCCATTAAATTTCAGTGGCTGCGTTTCCCTAGAGTAAACAGACCTGAAGAACATATATGGTTGAATGCTTCGACTTCTTGTATTTAATCAAATAAACCTAAAAATGTAATACCTTTATTTGGAAGCTAAGGAAATGCAAGGAATTATTTTTCTGTAGTTTTAGAGACTTTAAAACCTGGTTTAGGTTAAAACATAACAATCTTTAGCTGATGTGATACACAGGGTCCATGCCATGCCCTGATACATTGGTTTCTGCACGCAGGGGACTTTGTTTTGATTTCAAGTACTGTTGGTCTTGCAGTTAAATGAGGCCAGGATTTTCCATCTAGACTGTTTGACCAAATTTGTGTTTCTTAGTTTGAGACATGAGCACAGAAAAATGACGTAGAAGTCTGCTTAATTACACAGTGGACAGTATTCACTGTAGTTTTGCTACTTGGGATCCCAACACTGAAGGATAATTCAAGTATCTAGGAAAAGAATGCTGTAAACATCAAGAAGAAATCAAATTTAAAAGTGGCTATACTAAAATTGTCACTAGAAAATGAAGGCATATTTTATTCTCAGCTACAGTTTACGGCTGCTAATTTGTTCAAAATCCAGTTTCAGTAAATTTAGTGTGTGTTTATATTGATAAAACAATAAAAGGGAGTCCTTCCAGAAGATAAAACTGCCAAGTAAAGCAACAACAAATGTATTTCTATATTTTGGTTCTCTAATTTAGTTTTTGTTATTCTGCTATGAACAAATGCAAATATTGCTTGGCAGTTGGAAGTTACAAATAGCTCTCAACTCTGTGATGCTTTTGTTAAACTGATGTTGAAAGGATTTAGTTTTTCATTTCACTTAGATAATAGTAGTTTACATTTTTGTAGAAAACTGGTGCCAGCGTAGTACCTCAAAGAGACTTCTTTCTGTAGCAGAAAGCAATATGATGGTCATTTATGAACATGAGTAATAATGAATGAGGGGAAACATTCTGATTTGGATGGACTGAAGAAGGGATAACTTATACATGGTAGTGTCTCAGTTGTTTTCAAAAGGCTGAAAAAGTTTCATCTTTGCTAACCAGCATTACATTGTAAGTCATAATTTAATTTCAAAAAGAAGTCAGCATTTGTTATCAGATCCAGGGATTTGAAATGCCTGGATGTGCTCCACGTTCCAACATAGAGGAGTCCTGATTGAAATCTCAGCTGATGATGAAATGAGAATGATGTATTGGCAGAGACAAAATACAAAGGATTCCAAGCTGGTTGCTTTCATAAATGTTTCAAACCTAATTACATCTGTAAATTTCTAGAGATCCTCTGTTTCAAGCTACTGTTTTTAAGGGTGGAGTTGATCTCTTATCTGACAGAGGAGACACTCATGGGTCTGTCCAAGAGACTTTTCGAGACTTTCCATAAAGCTGCTTTAACATGGACTCCTCATTCCTTTTGCTTACAATGGAAACTGTGCAGTGGCAGTGGTCTTTTCCTCCCCTTCTCTCTCCCAGTTCCCCTAGAGGACACACATACTTGATCATGTGCTGACTTACACTGTGCTCCTAGACTAAGGTAAAAATATGGGAGTAATTTATATTTCTTTATTTAGTGATGGAACTGGAGGCTGCCACCTACTGTCTTCCAATTAACCCAAAGCTAAATTATTTCTGAATTTTTCAAGAATAAAGTAATTGCCTAATATTTGAGATATTTTTAAGACAGACAGAAACTTGGAGCTATTTGCAAAGACAGTGGCACTGTCACCTTTTATACCAGGAAGCCAGAGATGAAACCCAGGCAATATAGCACCTGGAGTCAAATTCTCTTTCAAACTCAACTGAGAGAGAATTCTGGATCTTCTGTATAACAGAAAAGCATCATAAGTGCCAAAGGTAAAAAGAATTATTAAAAAAAATTCTCACATAGAGTATTTTGGTGATCTGTGTATCATACTGCAATTACTATAATTAATATCTTTCTGACAGAAGTATGTATTATCAGTGTTTAAACTGTTGATTTACTTTCACATGAAGACTTGAAGTTGAGGTTTGATAGAGAAGAAAGGAAGGAAAGGAGGAAGGGAGGAAGGGAGAAATGAAAGAAGGTTGATTTTATGCAGGTAAATGCCCCTTTTAGAAAACAGGACCTCTTTCATGCAAGTACATTCTATTCCATACTGCCATTAAGCTTTTGTCTGTGATTTGCCAACCACTTCTGTAATGTTATCTTGTGGCTTTTGTGATGTGTTTCTAGAACTGCTTTGAAAAACAAGTTGAAACACTAGTGGACATTTCTCAGTTTTAGTCGAATCTATTTTGGATTTACCCAAACACGTATTTCAATCTGTTTTTACCGTGAGTGAGAGTTGTAATGAGATACATTGAAGGAATGTGTGATGATTGCAGAGTGAACATCAGTCTCCTTGCAGTCACATTTTCACCTGCTTATGTGGTATGCACCTGTACCTTGTTGGCAAATAAAATTGGTATTTTGCCACACAGCAAATTGCTCTCGCAACTAATGAAGTATGTTTTTGTCAGTTTGCCCTTTCAGATGATACTGGATGTTTTCTAATAGATTCTTTAAAATTTTATGCTTCAGAATTGCTTTCTTTCACTGTCATAATTTAGCTTGACTAGTCCAAATCCATGTGTAATGGATAATGCAGACATAATGCCATTAGTTGCATCTAAAAAAAGCTTTGTGGAGAGTGAAATGATTTGCCCAGTGAGATTGAATTCAAGCTAATTACCTACTGTTAGTCTCCACTAGACAAGCAGTCAATAGCACAGTTTGCAAAAATAAGAGAAGAGTCTACATAATTTCCAACATATTCCAAGATGGGGGGCTACTAGATGATGCACGGCAATATCTCATAACAGATGATGTCTTGGTTTTAATTTTTAGTTCTGCTTTCTAACTTAGCCTGAAGACTTCATTTTAAATAGATATTCTAAAGAGTTCTTTAAAACTCTGATTTTAATAACAGTAACCCATTAATGTAATTTCACCTTCTGTGCTTATTGGTTGTTTTCTTTTTCTGTAGAGTCTTTTCTGCTAGCTACAGTGAAGCCTGAGGTTTGTTGTCCATGTAGACTCTGAATATGCAGCTTCTCCTGTCCTAATTTTTCCTAATTGTATCCTAATTTTTCTGCAGAAATATTTTGTCATTTACAAATAAGTAATTTGGCATAGAAGTTTGAGATTTACAGATGAAAAACACTGAGCTCAAAGTAATGAATTAGTGCATACATTTCATTTTAAATTAACAGAAAAATAAAGACAGAAAGTGATTGCCCAAGTGGATAAATATATTAATGTAAGGACAAAATAATCTTTATACTCATGGGGCAGATCATTTCCAGTTGCAGTTGGCTATGTATTGATGTATTTCTATGTGCCACAAAGGTACCAAAGTTTTGTAGTAACAAAGAAAAGATAGGAGAAAATTATAAATACTTAAATCTATTCCTTAAAGTAAAATCTCACTGGAAATCTTTGTTGCTTTTAGCTTTTAATTTCTCTGGAGGATGCTTCCACCTAGCCAAGGGCATTTGCCTAGGGGGTGGCAAATGTGGGATTAAAGGTTTTGTTCTATAGCTTCTTCAGAACTACTGCAGCTCTTACAGTGATATATAAAAATAGGAGCTAATTATCTCCCTGGCTATGTGTCAGCTATATATGGAGCATTTGCCATATATGATTCTTGAATGAGATGTTATCTGGTGGTGTGTTCATAGCATACTACTCAAAAGATTTAAGTGTCTAGCATCTGGATCATCTGATCAAGGAGTTTGGGGTGGATTCTGCATGAGACTGCAACCATAGGTAGGCCAGAAAAGCAAATGAATGCAAACTGAACTGAGGTGCCTCCAGGATTTGGCACAAGACATCATTTCAATAAACTTCTTGGTTTTGTTTGAATGAGACATCTAATACGAGACTAATATTAGGTCTCATGTTCAAAATGAAATACATGTTTAGTCTGTGCCTACCTTATGGTTTGATGGTATTTTGAACATGCTTGACTTTAGACTGTGGTAAGAAATGGACTATCTGGATGTTTTCTGTGCTTCACTGATATTCAGAGACCAGGCTTTCTCCACTTGAGTAGAGAACCTGTTATGTATGCATATTCTGTCAAATTCCAGCTCCTCAAACATTATGCTTATAACCAGCCCTGTCTTTTAAGAGGTGGCCAAAAGGGTAAATAATGGCGTTGAGGCCTCCTTTTGTATAACCTCTGTCATTTGGTCATTCATAGAGGAAGGAGACAGCTTTGGTCTATTTTTCTCTTCCAACGAGAAACTCACATTTTGATATTTAGGGTTCTTATAAGTGTCACAACCACTAAATTATTTGAACATATGTCAATGCCTACAGGATTTTTAAAGTTCTGTGAATAAATGGGGGTAAGCACCCTCTTTTAAAATGCTTATAGTGGATGAAGACTGCTTTGAAATTAGAAAATTTGAGATTTAGGAAACTTTAGCCTCCACATTTTCTTATGTGATAGTTGTTTAGACACATTGGTTTTCGATGTATTGACTCAATTGTTCTGTCTTCCTAGACAAACTGTTTTCAATTTTAGATTTAATTTTGAGACAGCTGACATCCTATGCACTGTAAAGAGGGTGCAGAAACTTAATACAATGTTAAGGATTTCACTTTGAGCCAGAGGGCTTGAAAATCAGGTGACATGGAATCTATGCTAAAAGTGTGTAGGTCATTTCTTGAACCTAATCTGAACTATTTTGCATCGTGTTGAAATTACTCCTGTGACAATAACTGATAGGTAGCAGTATCTTGCAAAGCATAGCAGTACAAAGATTTAGCATGAATGAAAGAATTCCACTAAAACCTTTGAAACATGCTGACAAGGAAGTTGGATTGAGAGTATGTGCTGGCAGTTATTTTGGAAGTTTCATTTATGTCTTGTTTTTTTTTGTTTGCAAAATATTGCTAAGCTAAAGGGACTTTTGCTACTTCCAATACTGATTACTGAGCTGCCTCTCTCTCTCTCACCCTTTTTTCTGAGTCTAACATACCAATTCACAGGCTTCAGTTAGAGTGAAACACTGCAGCAGGGACAGTAAATCAAATCTGTGATTTGCCCCCGTCATTTCTTGTGCTGGCTAGCAGTTTAGTGACACACCAATTTTGAGTTTTGTTGCTGTCTATAAAGCTTCCCTTCTCCATTACATGTTGGTAGATTTCTTTTGCCTGAGTATGGGATGATGCTGCACAACTTGTTTTTCTAACTAAAGAGAGTTTCTAGGGCCCACTGGCATCTTATATCATCCTGGAAAGGTTGTTTTTGCTCATGTTTTAGAATTAGAGAGACTGTTTTCTTATTTAACACAGATTTTGAGATACTTAGATCACATGCTGTGTTTTATAGTGGTAATGCCTTTACATATCCCTCCACATAAACAGCACACAGCAGCATGCATGGTACCCTATTAATATAGTGATTACTGAATGATGGCACTTTTCTCAGTATTCTTTAACTATTTAGTGGATGCCATTATATTCCACTTTCTTCTTTCCCTCTGAGGCCTTATATGCTTATATGATTTTTTTTTAATAGGTTTGGGTTTTGTTGCAAAATATGTATGTGTTGAAATGTAAACATTTAACAGTTAATCACCAGATTTGATACCTCTTCTACTCCTGAAAAACCCCAAAAAACAACAAACAAACCCAAACCCAACCAAACCAACCAACAAAAAAACCAAAACAACCAAAAAAACCCCCCAAAACACCTAACCCCCTCCCCCCCCCAGACCCAACAGTTCTGATATGTTCAAAACCTGCTTTTAACATGTAAGTTAAATAATAATCAAAGCTAAAACAACTGGGTTTGTGGAATCTAAAAACTCCTTTCATCCCTATGTTTCAGTTTAATGACAGTAGATGTTCTCACTCTTTCCCTTCAGTGTTTTTTGACATTTCAGAGAACCTTAGGGTAGAGCAGAACTATGTTCAAGTCTCTTCACTACAGTGACATCAGTCGTCTTAAATGGAACAGTGGCAGAGAACATCTGCAGTTACTGGGAATCATCTGCTTATATGTTTAAACTGTTAAAATGGCATGCCTTTTGTGTTACTAGTCAGTGTTCTCACAGGTGCTTGAGGTTCCTGTTCAGGAGTTAGTGTGATCCAGGAACCATTCCTGGACATTTGCACATGGTACCTCCACACTGAAAGCTTGGAGAGTTTTGGTAATGTGCACGTTGGATGTCATGTGCCCGTTGTCCTAAGGTCAGAGGCCACTTTCAGACAACTTTAATTTAATTGTATTTTAACAGGTCAATTGTATCACACAAATAATTCTGTTAGTAGACAGAAATCTGTGTGGCTTATTTCAAGGTTTGGTGTTCAATAATTTTCTGAGTGAGGTTTACTGAAAGCCAAACAATCCCTGAGTCAAAATGATTTATAATGTTGTGCATAGAAGAATATACAGCCTGACAACAAAAAGCTTTCTTAGAGGCATTCCAACTCTTTTTAAAAAAGATGTAATGTGAACTCCAAACTCAATAGGTAGGTAGTGACTAAAAAAAAGGTGAAGTGAGTCATGTAGCAAACATAGCATGATGCCATTTTTCCCCCACAGTTTTCAGCCAAGCTTTTGACCTTTCCATCAAAGACATTTAGTTTCCTTTTAAATGATTATGAGGGAATAAAAATCTGGGGAATTAAATAGTTCTTTTTCATGGGACAGATGTCTCTGTGGTGTTCAGTGTTCTGCTGGAAGAATCTACTAGAAAAAAAGAGCAAATGGACCAACAGTTCGGGAATGCTACTAAATCTAGCATCCCTTCTGAGTGTTGTGTTCTGTGTTTTAAAGCAGGACTAACCAGGGAACAGTTGTAGTAAATATATTAAAGCTATTCTTGCTTTAAACTTCTGATCTGTATGTATTCCTTTAAGTAAGCAAGTAAATTTTTTATATAGCTTACATTCTGTGGCAAAGAATTTTTTAGTCTAGTTATTTACTGCTGCTATCACTTTATATTTTGTTGCCTTTTTAATTCAGAAAATGTCATGTTTTGATTCTGGCTATTATGTCCTGTAAGTATTACTTTTACAGTGTATGTGTACCGAATATATAGAGAAAAATACTCTATGCTTTGCTACAGGTTGTTCCTCATTTCCACTTTGTTTCGCTGTGGACAGGACTCCTAGAAGTTATTTAACAGCTGCTTTTGCTACTGCTACTTGTCTACAGTTTTGAGCCATATCTTGATGAACATAATTTTGCATTTGTCTTAAAAAATGTGTGCTACATAAGTGAGGGGATGCTACCACAATGATCTCTGTAATATGATTATTAAAGTAGCTGGATTTTCTTAATGAGGTCAAAAGTCCACACAAATGGGTACCCTAATAAGAGTACTATATAATATTTGTTCCTGCAGTTTTGTGAGAGAACAAAATATGTGATGTTCTCAGCTGAACAGATTATGTGAAACACTGACATTGGAAATTGAAGGATTGCCCTATAGAAGTGGAAGCTCAGTGGATCTTTATTGATCAAAGTTTGACTGAGCATCATAATTCTCTGAAATAATCTTTTTGCAAACTTTTTCAAGGAAAAAATGAAAAATATTAATGTTTGTAGGAAACTGTTGCTTGCTACACTGCTAAAACCAATCTAGTTTGTAAACCTCATGTCTTGGAACATGTCATTAAGGGATGGTCACCATAACTCAAACTAGTGTTTGTTCCCAAATTAAAAATTGTGCCATTAACTTACAAAAAGTAATTATGATATGGATAGCACCACACACTTAGGGTGCATCTGTGGATCATAAAATTCCCGGTCAGATAATGGGAACAATGGTGTCACATTCCAAATGTGTTTGGTAATCTCTCTTCACTTAGTCTGTAGTTCCATTGTTGATCTAGCTGTTGGGGTTTGTGCCTACAACTTTGCATCTATGCCTGACCTTGTATCTACCTCTTTCCTTGTATGGGCTTTGCAGCCTGTCAGCCTTTTTGAAGAGATTTTTAATGGTAATTATACTTCTCTTTTTGTTAAATTTCTGATGAGTTCATATGCTTTTCAGTGTTTAATGTGTGATGGGTGGAGCACCACGGAGTGGGTAGAATGTATGTAAGAGGGACCCAGCTTTAGGTGGGTGTTTATTTGACACTTAAGTTATTACAGGGATTGCAAACTTGCTATTTTGCAATCTTTAATCATTTAATAATTATTAATGTTAGGGACCAATCTGTTTTAATTTTTTTTCTTGTAATTAAGGAGTTGTGCCACTATACTCATGCTTGAATAACGATAATTTCAAATGGCTTATATTAAGAAAAGAGAAAAATAGGATTATTCTTGTTGTTTGGGTGACAAACAAGACATAAGCAGAACTTGACAGGAAAAGGCTGGGATTCTGGCTGCCATTTTTTCCTCTCTGTAGCAGACAGGATGTGTGTCTTTGTGTCTGTGTTTCTGTATTTGTGTGAAGGATATTAGGTAGATATTCCATGTTTTTTCACTGGAGACTTTCAAAGGGAAAGCAAACTACTGATCTTTGGGAACTAGTTTATCAAACTCTGCTATCTGTGATGACTGATATGTTACTTGGCAAAGTGGAGTTTACAATTTTATCTTAAGGAAGCACAGAAATGAATGTTAAGAAACTTGGTTCTACTCCAGGCTATTCTCAAACACATTATGTGACCTGGCAAATTCACCACTTTCCTTTCTGTGACCCACTCATCCTTTGCATATTAGACCTTTATATTTATTTTTGAATGGTCACAATAGGCTGCTACCCTGTACATTTCCTTAAAGTCTACAGACCCTTCTTTGAATGATTGTTATCCACATCCAGATCTCTTAGTTAACTTTCCCTGTCTTGAACTCTTAGAGCCAAGCTAAGAAATTTCTTTTTGCTATTCAGAGACATGATTCAAGTCTCTGCCCCAAATGTGCCCTGCTGCCACCCCAGGATTTGCAGAGGTTAATTTAGGTTGTAATCTGATCCTGTAATTGCACATGACTAACTGTACAGAAAAAAATGATAGTAAGAGAGCTTTCATTTTTGTCCCCAGCCTGAATATAAATTAAAGACCAATTAAGTAGTTGTGTAAATGAATCTTTGTCATTGCTGCAGGAATGGACTTGCAACCCTGTTCTGAGCAACTCTTATTTAAGTATCACATTATTACCACAGTACTATAGTATCTGAAGATGTGAGAAAATTCAAAGTTATAAAAAAACTTACTCCATTTAATCAAATAGCAACGCAAGAAAGGGAAGTGCTTACAGAACTCTGCTTATGTATACTTGAAGAGAGGTGCAACAGAAGTGGAAAAAACTAGATCTTATGTGGATTTCCTCTGAACCATGTGCATGTGTATATATTTACAGCAAAAAATATCAGATCTTGTTTTCCCAGGGCTTCTCAGCCAAAACTGACTTGAGCAAATACAGGAAAGATCTTGTGCAGTTTACTCTCAGTATCACTATCTTGCTGCTGAGTAACTCTGATTAGAACAGCGTATCAGTGGATTTCAGTCCACATCATGTTGTCATCTCTAGTGGCAGGGCAGATGCAGTTCTCTTACATGGAAAAAGTCCTTAATTGTGCTTATAGTTTAAGAGAAAAAAATAGCTCCACATTTGAAATCTTCAGAGACTTTATTTAGCATATGTATGAGGTAGTGTTATGTGAGGCAACTAACTTTTGGTCACGATATGTTGTCATCACAGCAGTCAAAATATTGAGGAAATTAGGAAAAAAGATTTTTTATAGCATTAGTCACATTTAAAATATATAAATACTTGGAAATTTCTGTTTTGCTGCCCCTGAACATGAAATGGATGTTTTGCTGCCCCTGAACATGAAATGGATGTTTTGCTGCTGAATATAGGTTTTTTGTCAAACAATTTGGGTAAAAACCCAAACCCACTGGTTTTCTCTGACCAATGGTAGCTGAATTTTCTCTAACTGACAAATTCTTAGCTTTACAGTTTCAAGGTGATGTACAACAAAGGCCAGGAAGGCTTTTGAATCACCCTTTATACTAGGAAAGATGCCAACCAGCCTTTGCTCTAATTGTACTTTCTTTTCCTACAGTCATTCACTCTCTGTATTCATAAATAAAGAGATAACACAAAAGTATGTAATTTGTTAAAATCTGTCACAGGTCATTAGTGTTTCTAGCTTATTACCATCTAATAGATGGTCAGTGACCTAATGTGGTGCACTGACCTTGGCTGAGTGCCAGACTCCCCACCCAGCCACTCTCTCTCCTCCAGCTCCTTAATGGGACAGGGGGAGAAAGAAAGGTGGAAAAGCTCCTGGATTAAGGTAATGACAGGGAGATCAGTTACCATTACTCTTGGGCAAAGCAGACTTGACTTGAAAATTATTTTATTGCCAATTAAAAATAGAGTAGGATGGTAAGAAACAAAGACAAAATTAAAATACTTTCCCTGTTGCCCCCACTCTGCTTTCCAGGCTGAACAACTTCTTCACTTCATACTCCTCAGCCTCCTCCCTCTGAGCAATGCAGGGGGCTGGAGAATGGTGGTTGCTTTCAGTTTGTAACAGTTCTTCTCTGATGCTCCTTCTTCCTTATACTTTTCACCTACTCAGGTGTGGGTTGCTCCTATGGCATACAGTTCTTTAAGAACTACTCCAGCATAACTCCTTCATGCAGTGCAGTCTTTCAAAAACCGACGGCTCCAATCTGGATCCCCCAGGGGCTACAGTTCCCACTATAAAACCTGTTCTGTGAGCGTTCTTCTCTATGGGCCACTGCTCCTGACAGGAGCATGTGTGGGCTCTCCACAGGCTGCAATTTTCTTCATGGTATCTCCACCTGTGTGGCATCCTCCAGAGAGGCAGTTTGGATGCCAGCTCCAGTGTAGGCCTTCCTGTCTAGGGAGACAATCTGCTTAACCACCATCTTCACCATGGGCTTTCAGGGGAATCTCTGCTCTGACACCTGGAGCACCTCCTCCCCCACTTTCTTCTCCAGCCTTGATGTCTGCAAGTCTGTTTCTCACACCTTTTTTTTCCTTATTCCTCTCTCACAGTCTGCTGTGCAAGGGTGTATTTTTTAAAAAATACACTTTGTCAGAACTGCCATCACCTAGGCTGCAGGGCACAGTGCCCTGTGATGGGTGTGTTGGAGCCCTCTGGAAATGTCTCTTTCTGGGAGAGAGCAGCCCCAGCCTCTCCTCACAGAGGCCACCCCTGCAGCCCCACACTGCCAGCACCTGAGCACTTGTACCCAGTAGAGCTAAATAATTTGAGCTTCCAGTGGACAAGGAGTTATTAACAGAGATCACCTCTGCAACTGGCATTATTGAGCCTTTTTACAGGTAGTTTCAGTGGAGAAATCAAAGACTGAATGGGAAATGGATAGTGATTTACCTATCTGTCCTTGAACTGAATCCTGCAGGTACTTTATCAGTGAAAAATGTTGGTAAAGCCAAGTTCAGGCAAGGGCAGTACCTGCATCTCGCATCACCTCCGTCCCTGGGGGAAAATGGTTGTTGAAGTCATTAGGTTCTTCACATGACAAGTCACATAAAACAGTAACATCTGTTATGTCATTATGTTGTTCTCAAGGCAGACTTGCTTCTTGTTCCCTCTGTGGGTGAAAATGAGCTGTTTGTAAGTTGGGCCTTGTAGCCTAAACTAGTCCTCTTGCTGAGGTGACTGGGAAAAAGAGTAATCTCCAAGAGTATTTCATGCTGTCTGAGGGTAGAAGTCTTAGACAGAGGTGACATGGCAAGTAGATAATTCATTTAGATTATGGCCACTAACCTCTTGATAGCTAAAGTCAGGCGAGGGAAAACTTGTCCTGAACTGCCATTTGGAATAAGCCAGATGCACAGAACCCATGTGTTGCCATGATATTTAGGAACTTTGAGAGAAAGACTTTTTCTGAAGACTGTGGTAACGTTGCAGACATGGATATAGTCCTTCAGGACCTCGGGTAGAAACCTGGAGACTGTGACAAATGCCTCTTCATGTTTTTATTTTTTAATATGTGCTCATGTTTTTCTGTCTTTCTGTGTCAAATGTTCATTCCTTAAGAAGTAATTTTTTGGGGATGTAATTCTGGGACCCTATAAAGCAGTACAGTGTCTGGTTTCTTTAAGTTTTCCAAGTCATGTAATGAAGTCTTGGATAAACGTCCTAATTTTTAATACCACTTCAACACTTGGGCAGTAATAAAAATATTGTTATGCCTTTTCTGGGACAGATTAATGTCAATATAAACAACAACATCCCACACCCCACCCTCTCACCCTCCACTTCTTTTGAGTTTGTTCTTTGATTAATTGCAAAAATATGTCCTCATGCTTGGTATGTAGAAAGTTTGTTGTCTGTATATGTCAATACACAAGTTCTAAGGCTTTTCAGGGACATCATGGCTGGCATTCATAGAATTTCACTTACATTTGTTGCTGTCTTATGGCTGTCACTGTTTCTCACGTATTCCCCAATCAATTTCTGTAATAAAGTGTTGAAGCACATTTTATTGAAGTTATCTGAATATACAGACTGGTTATAAATACCTATGATTAATAATGAAAAAAATTACCATTTTATCATTAAATTACACTTTTAAGACAGTTTAGCAGTATTCACAATACTTAGGAATGCTTTTGTGTGAAGCTGTGAGCACAGATAAGCTAGACAAGCATTATATAATATATTTAGGAAGTGTTACTAAAGTGATTTAAGTCGATTTTTCATGCTCTACAGAGTCAAATATTCATATAATGTAATTTTGATGTTTACGGGGTTAAATTTGTATGATTCTTTCAATCAATTGTTGCCATGTACAACAAGAGAATGTGTGTGTGCATGTGTGTGTGTGTGGAAGTGTGTGTGTGAAAATAAGCTAAGAGGAAAATTCTCAACATTCTTATAGGGAAGAACAATATAAATTAGCTTCTAGAGCAGAAAGGATTATAGCAGAGGTAAATAATAAATCAAGCTGGTAGTTTTTACTCTGTAGACAAAACTACCACAAAAAGGTAATTTTCAAAATTCTATTTCTTTCTTTACTTTAGCAGTTACAAAACATGCCTAATAAAACAATCTGATTCAAATCAAAGCCCAGAATCCTGGTATCAGCTGGGACAGAGTTTGTTTTCTTCATAGTAGCTGGTCCAGTGCTGTGTTTTGGTCTCAGTGTGAAAATAGTGTTGAAAACATACCAATGTTTGGCTGTTGCTAAATAGTACTTACCCTAAATCAAGGATTTTCTAGTTTCCCATGCTGCCAGTGAGGAACTGCACAAGAAACTAGGAAGGAATATGGTTGGGACAGGTGATCTGAATTGGCCAAAGGGATATTCCAGATCACAGAACCTCATGCCCAGTATACAAACTGGGGGCAGTTTGTACAAACTGCCTGGGAGGAGCTGAGCACTGCTTGGGGATGGTGAGTGGGTGGTCAGTGTCTGTATTGTGCATCACTTGTTTCTCCTGATCTTTATTCCTTGTTCTGTTTTTTCTATTATTATTTTTATTGTTATCAGTAGTATTAATATAATTAATATTATTGCTACTCTTGTAAAATTTTGCTTTCAATTTTTAAACTGTTCTTATCTCAATCCATGTTTTTCTATTTGTTTTACTTACACTCAGGATCTGGGGGAAAGTGGGTGAATGTCTGCACAGTACTTTAGTTGCTGGCTGAGGGTCAGATCAAATTAGTGTTTACTGAGTGGGGAAAGTATTTTACAGTAGAAAAAATGGAAATACACTAAAAATAATTTAAAGCATAACCATGCTTTACTGTAGTGGTTTGGATCTTGTTTTCCCCCAGAGGCTAAGGAAAGTGGTAGACCCCAAGGGGTGGAAACCCCTGTAAGTTTTGAAGTTCTGCCCAGTGGGCGCTCCTGCAAAAATGTAAACATATCACAAGCTCACCGGAAGAGATGAGTTGTAGTTTGAGTTGTTGAGGAGAGGTGACCATGTTGTGAGCCACGAGGAAGGGGCTCTGAGCCCCTTGGGCCCTCTGGGGCCTCCCAGCTCCTGGTTGGGGGGCTGCAGGGACCTGGAACAGCATAAAGCTGGGCTAGGTGCCTGTAGTTATGCCGGGAGATCTTTTCTCCATGGGCGCAGAGCAGCAGCCGGCACTGACCAGAGAAACGGTGGCAGAGAGCCAGGGCAGATACACCTGAACCAGGGGAGCAGCAGAAACAACATGCAGCACCAGAGAAAGGACTCCTGGAAGGAGAGCTGGGAAAAAGAGAGCCAGCAGCCTGAGAGACAGAGTTCTGGGGGTAAGACTGTACCAGATCCCCTAAAACTCCCTTGAGACCCCTCTTGGAGAAGAGGGAGATGGACTCCTATTTTGGAGAGCAGTTTTGGACATGCAGCACCGGAGTGAGAGAGGAGCTGAGAAGCTCAGAGTGTCCTGGAGCTGGACCGGGACGGCCAGATGGAATGCGGGGGGAGTTGACCTTGGCTCCCCCCCCTTGCACTGCTGCCACGGTGGCAGCCTGAGAGACAGGGCACAGAGGCCCTGCAAGGAGCTGAGTCTCCTGGAGATACCAGACCGTCACGAAGACCCCCCTGTGTCTTCGTGATATGACGTGGTGATACGACCTTGTCTGGGGTTACGAAGCCCACGGAAGACCCCTCGGTTGGAGGCGATGGGGCCGAGAGAGGCTTGAATACCTCCCTCGTGAGTGCTGGCAGAAAGCCAGCTATCAGCTGCTGCATGTGGAGAAGACAGACAGACTGCTGCCTCAGAAGATGCTGCTGCTTAAGGACTGAAAGGGATCTGTCCTTCTTTCCCTCCTGGACTTTTATTTGGAGGGGAGAAGAGATCTGCTCCACTGTAAATACATATGTCATGGTAGAGATAGTTGTGATCGTGTGTATAATGTGATATGGTATTTATTTGTACAGTCATTGTAATATATTCCCTTTCCCCCACTTTGAGTCTGGTGTGTGTTTTGTCTGGAAAAACCCATCTCACATTAGGTTGAGATGTGGGAGGGGGAATGGAGCTAGGGAATTGGATTTTGGGGCCATCTCAAACCATGACAGACTCCACATTTTGTGCCTTGTTTTGTAGACTGAAACACATTTGTAACCCCAAACCCCTTCTCTTCTGTCAAAGCTTTTTAAAAATGCAATAAATTTATTGCGTGATCTAAGCATTTCCATTTCTCATGGGAATATCTGAGGATTGTGTGATACTGCATAACTATTGAAACAATACCTAACCAGATATTTGTAAATAATCTTCTGCAATACTTTTCCCCAGTTCTGTTTTTTTAGGTCCTCCACAAAATTTTTGGTGCTAAGCAACAAATACTTGGCTGCAACACCATATGGCTGCATGGAGCTTGTTAGCATGCCTCCTCATAGTGCAAATATATGTGTATAGGAGATGTGTGAGAATAAGGGAAAGTGTGAGTGTTGAAATCATACTGACGTTGTGATCTTCTAACTCACACTGTTTTGCATTTTTTTTACTGCATGTTAAGTAAAGGGAGAGAATACTCTCCGTTTTTGAAGTTCAATGAAAATGAATAGTCTGTTATTGAAATCATGAAATACGATTTCAAATAATTTTGAGCACAAGGGAATTATTTCTTTCAGTGGAAGCCAACACTAAATTTCCAATGCAAAAAGGATTCTTGCTATTTAAGTGAAGGGAATACAGCTTTAGAAGAATTGGGTGGTCTGTCTGTATTAAATTTTAGTGATATAGAAACATCCTCTATAATATTCTCCAGAGCACTGTGACATTCACTGGATTATGAATACAGTATACCCTGTCTTCTTATGCCTTTTTAGGTCAGTGTAGAGTTTATAGCCCCTGCTATTAGAAGCCTGGCTCCTGCTAAAGAAAAATTTTGAAAATAATGCATTAATTGTCAGATAGGACCCTAAATTAACACAGAAAGATGTGGGAAACGTGGAAGAAGGAGCTGCTCTAAAATGTCCTGCAAAATGAAGAAAATTGTTAAAATGGAACATAATTATCATTGGTCAGAATGGCAGAGGAAGTGTCCTGTTTCACAGCTTCTAATATAATTTAGTTCCTTGCAGCTGAGTGTTCTAGTTAGGACAACTGAGACCAGTTCATCATGGTATGGGTGTAACCCAAAACTGTGTATTCTATAGCCTTCCATGCCATTTCCCAGAAATTGTTAGCAGTAGAGGCCTGTAGATGTTCCTGTCCTCATACCCTTTTATGGAATTCCCCACTCTGAGGGAAGGACTGAGCATTCCTGCCTGAACTGGAGAATATCTAAACTTGGAGTTTCGGAACCTTTTTACCACTCGTGGGATCCAGAGGAAGACTGCAGCTCACCGCTCTCAACCAGACTGAAACCACCACCCTCAACTGGACTGTGATCACCACTCTTGACCAGACTGCAACATCTCTCCCACCAGCAGGTTTTTCCCCTCTCCCTTTACTTTGGACTCAGGGGGGAGTCCAAGGAACAGCACTCTGTTCATGCCCCAGGGTGCTGGGTTATACATTTGGGTTTTGTGGGTTAAAACCGATTGTTTGTTTGTATAATTGTACTTATTGTATTATTTTATTAAATTGTTATTCTGACTTGTGGTCTCTCTTTTGAGTTGAGTTCATTTCCCCTGTTGGTTAACTTTTAAACCAGCACCTTGTAGAATACATTTGGTGTCGGTAGCTCAGTGTGTACCTGCAGTGCAAGCTGCAGGTTGAACTCTGGGTGGCAGGAGCCCCAGGCAAGAAGCTGTGAACTGGTGCTGACCCTTTGTACAACTATGGGCACAGGGACCTGTGTGCCAGTGAGGTGGGGGACACTCAGAGACACAGCAGCAGCCGAGGACTCAGCAGGAAGACCCCAGATTTTCACGCATTTGCGCTGTGAGGATATAAAACCCCATGATTTCCTGTGTTCAGGGTCCCTCCTTGGAGGTACCAGCTCAAGCTGTTGTGGCACCATGATTAAATTATTGTAATGATGCAGAGGTCTGAGACTCTGCTATGGAAAACAGAAGGTCAAAGTGGTCAGGAGACTTGGTCTGACTGTGTGAGAGTGGGGTTTGGGGAAAGCCAAATGGGGCTCCCATCAGCTCACTGGAGCTGTCTGCCATGATAGGGTTTCCTTCCCAGCTGTGACAGTCTTGGGTAGTGGGAACGTAACTTAGAGTGGCTTCTGAGTGGTCAGACAGGGAAGTTTCCTTAACACATACATCTGTTTAAGGTAACTGGATGAATAAACTGAACATATTCACATGTTATTAATCCACATGGTCAGTTTGGTATCAATCATCAGACCATCTTAGATTCCTCAAAGGAAGAGAAATAAAAGAAGAAAGATTATATACAAGCCCAAAACAGCTCTGACACTACCGTGATTAGCTCAGCTTCAATGAACTTAGTTGAACTGTGCCCATTTGCTGCAGCTTGGGATCTTGTCCTCTATATCTGTTTAAAAATGAGACAGAAATCAATGATGTTATCAAAGCATAATTTGATCTGTGAAACAACCTGTGATCTGGAACCAGAAAATATCTGAAGAGGAAGGCTGAGGATTATGAACTAGGTTGAAAAGAGTTTAATTACATCACTGAGCATTCAGCAAAACTAAACTCAGGTTTTTAAAAGTAGATTTAAAATTCATCCAAGTAATACTTACTGCACCAAATTAACTTTTATTTAACAGATTTCAGGACAATTTTTTTTTTTAAATTTTCCTTGCTTTCAAATTCATTACTTCATCTTTTTTGTCTAACTAATAGAAATGGTGGACCAGTAGGGTTAGGTGTAAGGCTCTTTTGAAATGACTATTGCTAATTTCCCAAAGTATCGGATGGCTGATGTCCATATACTGTGAGGTGACATCGACTATGCATTTCCGCTCAGATAATTGAAAATTGACAATTTACACGTTTGTGGTTAATTTCCATGTAATTTAAATTCTGCAACCACTTCTTTCCTTTTCCCTTACTCTGATTTTTTGTTCCACAGATTATGCCAACATGGACTATAAAGCACAAAAAGAATCAGTAAAATCAGATTGCATAGCAGGATCGCTAACACATATCATGGCATTTCTTGGTCTTTTATACCTTCATGATTAGAGGTTCTGTTTGTTTATGCTAATGAGTGGACATTTTTAATTATACATCAGTAATTTGTCTTTCAAGTTGTTATCTCAGTTTCACATCAAAAAGAAATTTCCATTTAGCAAGTGTCTCATCTGCATGCACGTCACAAATAGCAGCTCAAAAGATATTTAATAAGATACCTAGTATTTCATATCTAGCTATCCTTTGCAGCAATCACAGCCTTTGCCATGTTGTATAACAATAAAATGCAGATGGAAAGAATTAGAGGTCTGGTTTAAATTATGTAAGTTGATTTTGGAATTCTAGGAATGGATTAGGAAGTAGGGTTTTTCCCAATATTTGATTCATGCTTCAATATATTTCTTCATTATTAAATTGTTGCAGGTTCATGGAAAAGCTTATAGGCTGAGAATTCTCCTGATAGCAAGAGGCATGAAACAGCAATAAAACTAAAACAAATACTACTAGTATTATGCAGATAAGTCTGCTTTAGCTTGCATTAGATAACACATCATTCATCAGTACAGGACTTCTGTATAGCTGTGAGAAGACTTTATTGAATAGAATACTTAAGCAGCAAAGAAGGTCAATATCAACTGCAAACTTTCTTTGCCTGTGCATCAATTCTGGCCTTAGGTATGTATGATTGAAAGCTCTTGCAATCTCATATACAGTACAGGTTTTCATCCTAATCTTATTGAAGCAGCATGTCAGAAGTCTAAATACAGCATATCAGGAACTCTATGTACTTGTCACATTCTGTCATTAGAGTTAAAAGGATAGATTGGCTGATTAGATGTGATCAGATTCAATCAAATGAATATTTTTGACATATGAACCATGAGAATAATGCTTATCAACATATCAATGGTGATTTTAGCAGAACTTAGGTATTGGCACTACTCTGTCCTGACTGACCAGAAACCACATATGTAGACTTTGCAGTATAATGGTCTGCAAGCATGTTGCACACTAAAGACAAGTTCTGTTTGGAGTAAAGGCAAGTTCTGTTTGGAGTAAAGACAAGTTCTGTGCTTCCTTCTACATTTCCTGTTGACATTGCTGTTACTTTTATAGCTCTGTTTTTTTTGTTTGGTTGTTTCTCATATAGAGAAAGTATATAAGGAAAACTCGTATGAAGACACAGCTGAAACATTTAGCTGTTCTTATTATTTGTGATCCCGGCATGTTTTTTGTAAAATGTTACTTTGTCTTTTTCTGCTTTTCACTTCCATATCCCATACAATTATTTCTTCTCAGATGGAGTAAAGGGGAAAGCAAATGAACAGGAAAGGACACATTTTCAAGGGTCCCCAAAGGTCTTCTTTGGGCTAATCAAATTTTAGCCAGTGAGGCCACTCAACACTGAGGAGCAAATTCAGTCTTGATATGTGGTAATGCAGTCTCATTTCCTTTCATTTCAGTAGATTTAATAAATAATTAATAAACTACTGAGTTTATTGCTCATTTTATCCAGGAAGACAATGTCTTACTGTTCTTAATAAAGTTCTTAATAAAGATCTTACTGAACTTAGCTATTCAATAAATTATTGTGATATTTGGTGTATTGACAAGACAGCATTGTTCTCCATTTTTACTTTCCTTCCAGGATAAGTTCATGTGGGCAATATGAGTTTCCAGGTTTGTATGAATAGTAGTTCTTCCTTTTCTATTCAAAGAAAAATTAGTGTTTAGCCAAGGGAATGGTGAATTGCTGAGTTGGTGTTCACATGAGCCCTTATTTCTGCTGCTTGGCAGTGACTGGTAAGGAGAAAAAAAATTAAAGTATCTTAAATACAGGGTGAGTCCTTAATTTAGAGTAAGCACTACTTAGCAACAGGCAAAATGTCAGTGTGATTTTCATGATTCTCTCATGAATCTCATACTGAATCAAAGATACCGCACTGGACCAGCACTTAGAGGAAAACTAGGTCTGTCTTGTTCTGGAATCAGGACAATCAGGAGTATAACGACTGTATTAGAAAATAAAAATTAGATTATTTCCTAGTGCAATAGATATAATGTAATAATAAAGTAGTTAATAAATTCTAGTATTTTCCAATTTTCTACCGTATTTATGTTAAGGACAAACTAATTTCTGTAAAATCTAATCTATAGCTTATATTAGAATATGGTTTCTTAGCAGAATATAGTAGCTATACATTATGGCCTGTAAATTAATTTATAGAGCAGTTTAACTTATTATGTTGTCAAGGAATTACCCATGTGTACATCAAAGCCTCCAGACAGTGTGGAGAGTGACTGGAAAGTACTTCTATGAAACAGGTTTTGCCTATTTATTGCACTCCCACTTCACTTTTCTCTCCTGTTCTCTTCCTTGTTCACTTGCTCTCTGAGTCTTTCTTTTTTCTCTCTCTGTCTTTTCTAAGCAGACCCTAACCACACAGACATGCACACAAGTGCTCCTGCTCCTGAATATTCCAGTACACTCATTGCTTGTGTTTCCACCACCTTTAGAATTTTATGGTGTTGCTAATTGGGTCCCAAGACTATATAAACCACTGAAAACAACAGCATGCCTGGGGATCAGATTGCAGGAGTAGCTTGACCTTCAAAAAAACAAATTAGCACTGGAGGTTTTGTGGAGTCAAAAGGAAGATATAAAGAGGAAAGCTGCAAGTTAGCCATTAAGATGCAAAGTGAATATCATGGTCTCACAAAAGACTGAAAAGAGATATTTTTTCCATCTTTCTACTGATTTAGTTGCTTAACAAATGATTCTTAATTGTGGAGATTCAAAGAAAAAATAAAAACACCTTAGTAATGTCAATTTTCATCTCTATATGATTCAATACATTTGGTCAGTATTTAATGTTTTCTAAATTAAGTAAGGTCAGCTCTAGCATGTTTACAATTCACCTAAACCTCCAATATTTCAGATGAAAATTTATTATTTACTCACATCAGAGAAATTTCACTTAATTTCTCTGTGTATGCTTGGTCATCTAAAGTCAATAAAATAAAAGTTGGGTACTACAACAAAATTTTAAGGGTTTCTCCTGAATGTGGAAATGCTGGTCTTCGGAAATATTTCTCACTTGGGTTTTTGGCAGTGTAAGATCTGTGGGCAGATGAAATATTTTCGTTCACTTGACTCTTGCTGGAATACTTACCCAAATGTTCAACCACAGTTACTGAGCATGGGATTTTAGGTAGTTTCGAGTAGTGTCCCACTGACTGAAACTGTCATGCTGACAAAATCTGGTACATATGTTTGGTATAAATATAAAATTTTTCTAAGAAACAGTGCATTCCTTGCACTGTACTAACATGCAAATCTTCAAGGGTTCATTTCTAGATAAATGACTCTTTGCAACACAAGACTGAAAAATGCATTATGGCTGGAAACCTTCCCTTTTCAAGCATTGAGGCTCAGCGCATGAATGAAACTTGGATAGCCCTCCATGGGCAGGTTCGGTGTGAACTCATACTAATAACCAGTTGCATATATATAGATCACTTGATGGGCACTACCACATGAGCTGAAGCACTTGGTATTTAGATATCTGTCAGTGGCCCTTACTGACTAATACAAATTAAGGAGTTATTATCAGAAGATGATGGCTTGACCAGTCAGCAAGACATTCAAGCAAGGATGACCTATATAGCAGTAAGAAATCCCAGCAAAATTCAGAGATCTGACAATCAAAAAAAGGAATTCAGTAGAGAAAGAGATATGGTTTGCAGGGTCTCAGGGATTGGAAGGTAGTAATCCACAATACTCACAGAGCGTAAACTGTAGAGGAGATCTATGAGGATTATTTGAGTCTAATAACGTAATAATGTAAGGCAGAGACACTATTTTAGCCTGTAAGAAACACACATATTGATGAAATTATCCAAAACAGTACCTATCCAACAGTGACAGGATTTCAAAATCCATAAAAGAAATATATACTGTAAGACTGGCAACATCATGGCCTGGGTATTTTTGTTTGTTTGAATTAACACCTAACAAAAGATAGAATATTTTACTTTTTCCAAATTTCCTTTTCTTTTTTTTCTTCACTTCTCCCTCATGATAAAACTAATAATCTATTCTTTCTCTGTATACTATTCTCACCTAGAAACACCAGTAAAATAATCTTTAAATGACTGCTGATAAATATGCAAAAGCAATGACTAACCAAAAAAAACCCGCACAAACAAACAAACTAACCCACGAAACACATGAATGTAGCATATGTAGCCAACCATTTTCTATCCCTTGCCCTAATCAAAACCACTCCCCTTGATGCTCAAGTGTCCAATGTCCAACTTAGCTCCACGACTGTTTCAATAACAAAAAGCACAGATATGTTTCTAAAAGATGCAAAGAAGCAGAGAGAGCAGTGCATATCAGTTTATTCTCTATAAAAGTAATTTAGTGGGAGTTGGAGAAAAAGGCATTCCACAACAGGAGTGTTTGAACACTTGAATAAATCTAAAAGGAGAAAATAAAAATAGTTACAAGGGGCTGGCTACACTCCTGAGAAGTGATTTAATCATTGAAAAGCTCACCAGTTTTTTAGTATCAGGAATGTAAAGTAAACAGGATCTTTGTATTAGTTTGTTTTTAAGTAGAACAATATTAGCTTGAAAAAACACCTGGGTCAATATTGATGCCTGCATCTCAAATTCAAAGATATTATCTGTCATTATAACAACATAAGCATTTAAAAACATTTCCTTCAAACTTTTATTTTTTTATCTCTAGTACCTCAGAAATAGCTGTGTAGATGATGCCAAGAAGACATATATTATATATCTTTTCACACTGTTATTTTGCTATGTCTTTTCTTTCCAGTGGTAGCGTGAAGTTTTCTGGAAAACAATTTTTAGTGGTATTGCTCCATTGAGAAAGGCAATGTTTTTAACTTAGGAGCTACTTATTTGTACAGATGCATATTTGGAAAGAAAAAAAAGATGCCTGATGAAGGAATTGGTCTGCATTTTTATGAAGAGGGAATGCATTAGCTAATTATCTGACTCTGCATTAGATGACAGATAATTATCACTGTTTAAGTGTTAGGCAGCCTACAACTATTTTGTCAGTTTTATTTTTTAAATTTTTGTTGGCTTAATTTTTTTTCTGGCATATATCTTCTTTATTTTGAATATAGGCAGATTGTAACTGAAAAAAAAAGCATCAATGTGTAATGTTTCTTCCAGATTAAGAAGTAACTTTACTTTTTAACCTGCTTGAACATTTTAGATGCACCCCCCCCCCACCCATGGCTTTTATTGTATTTTGCAGGAGATAAGAAGTCTGTATGCCATAATGATTTCCTTTAGTCCAAATTGTGTTTTGATAGAGCATCTCTAGAAATCTTTATTGAACATAATTAATATCATTTCCATACAGTATTGAAGGTATTAGAATGACACTTTGATGGGCATAGATCTAAGTCCAAACAGAGTGATAATGATGTAGCACATAGCAAAACAGTTGTGCTGTCAAACAAAATCTGTAGTAAAGGCTCATCAGCCTGTAGCCAAGAAGTGGTATATGAACAGGGAAACAAAAGGAAATGAGAGAGAACTGGGTGGACAGTGGGCTGTATATTGTAAGGAATTTCGAGAATTCCAACATTGGTTTAATTTTAGTTGGGAACGAAACCATAAGAGACTGAAATTCTAGCTGCAATTTGGGAGAACAAGTCACTTAAGGAGATAAAAACATTTTGATAGGGCATGCTGCTTCTCAGTATTTGAGACTCCATGAACAGACAGAGCTTGGTCTCCTTTTGACATAAAGGCAGGAGACTGTGAAGTTCCTGTCTCTGAAGTAGCCACCAGATTTCTGGTGGTCAAACAGCAGCTTGCTTTGGAAAATTACTCCATATTGAAGAATTTGAATGCTAGATAGCTTTCAAGGTGAAGATTACTGTGGGTTTCCTGAGTATTACCATACCATTCAACCGCCATGTAGGCTGTGGATTGCTCCAGTACAGTAAGCATCCAAAGGCCTTGTCAGTGATGAATAAATATGCAGGCAAGTAGAGAGTATCATTTGGTAAACCCTCCTGTATTCTGTATGATGCAAAATATATGCGTCTTCATCAACTATGAGTTTTAGGGAGAAGAGGCGTCTCAGCAAATGTGCGAATGCCAATATATTTTTAGGAATTTTCCGAATCAACTTTGTAGAAAACCAATGACTGGAGTCTAGAGAAAATAAAAAAAAAGAAACCATGTGTTGTGAAAATGGTAGTCTAATTACAGACGCAGACCTATTAAAGTAACAGGTGCCAAGGCATTAAAATATGTAGTGTCTGTTTGTACAACTGATTACCCCAGAAAATATAGTGTTAAGTAAATATAAGAGACATGATAAATGTACAGGAGACAAAAAATTATTTAAAATGGGTAGATCAGAATTTCTACTCTGTCTTTTTCACAGTTAGTGAGGTTTCATCTGCCCAGAGAAGTTGTTGATACCTCATCCCTGGAACATTCAAGGTTAGGTTGGCTGAGGCTCTGTACAACCTCATCTAGCCCCCGCTCATTGCAGAGGAGTTGGAGTAGATGACCTCTAAAAGTCCCTTCCAACCCAAACTATTCTATGATTTTATTCTGTGATAGAAAGTAAAATCTTGTGCTTCAGGATTTTACACAGTACTTGGTTATTGTAATATTCACATGTCTGTTAAAATATTTTCCTGTACTTCTTTTATATAGCTAGCCCCTGTTGACCTCAGGATACTAAATGAGATGGGATGAAGACGTAATCCTTTGTACCACTGCCATGAGGTCAAGAAATAATTAAATACAGAGCTTAGTTAGAATCTAATTAAATCCTTGTCTGTCTTCTCCCTCAGGCTCTGGTTCACTGAGAGCAGAACAGCCATTCAGGCAAATATCAGTAGATTATTGATTTGACTAAAATCAGTAGGCTTTATGTTTAAAGTTAAGCACATATTTAAGTGGTTTCCTGAACTGTATCTGCAGCTATATTTAAAAAAGTCAGCAATGTATCAAAACTCATGTGTTTATGGCTCTTAAAACTCCAGCAAAACATCTTCACAAACAAATGTATCTTTTGCATCTAGAGAAGCAAGTGCGAAAATATCTTTAACGTGATAACATTTCCGGGTCATTTCTCCTTCTTCTTGCAGCAATGTGCTGTCATTCTTTGGCAAGATTCAATGCCTTAATGATTTCTTCAAGTTATGCTCCTTTTCAACAAGGTTAGAGTCATCTCGTCAAAGAACTGAAATCATACTGCGTTTACAAGCTAAATAGAGCATAAAAATATTTGTAGATTAGGTGACAATAAAGGTCTAATGGACACTTATTGAGAAATGGATTGTAGATTAACTGTAAAGAGAGAGAGGCTGCCTGTCTCTGCCAATGTCAGGCGGAAGTTCAAGGTGTCCAAATTTATTTTAGAATATACTCCCCACTGATGATCTCAAAAATAGTAAACAAATATTAAATATCTTCTACATTCAGTAACAAGGAGTACTGCTTCAAAATAGACTGGTCTGCTGAGTTTGGTTGTATTTCTCTGCACAGCAAATACTAGTGTCACACCTATAGTTTGTTTGGTCTTCGAATATGATTGTGCCTATAGTCATGTTAGAGAGCTGGTGACATTAGCCTCCTGATCTGAGACCTGGGTCAATCTGTAATTAAAAAAAAAACCATAAAAAAGTCAAAAACTTCCCACCTGAGATATCAGTTATCTTCTCTTTCCCATTTGTCTTAAGACCAGCTTACAGGTTTGTCTGCTTAGGAGACATGTAATATTCTAAGGACAAATACGATTCTGTTGTACATGGGTAGATGACTTTAGTGTTAACAAAGAAAACTAACAAACAAACAAATTGTCTTGGAAAATAAGGAAAGCAATAAAATAACAAGTACAATTGTTCTGCCAAAGGTAAATAATTTCTAAATGTGGCACTTGTTAAATACTTAAGGCCATGACAATGTTTAAAGAACACATGTTATTACTTGTTCAGTTGTTAGAACTTCCAATGGCTTATATTAAAAAATCATAGTTTCTCTTATGCAGTTTGTGCAAAAAACAATTTGTAGATATCGAGTTGTTCAGACTTTATTAATAAAGCCTTATTAAAAATTCTCTTGATGCTCATTTTTATGACTTGAAATTCAAATGATATCATCATCCGTGTCTTGACATAATTCCATGACTGCAGCAATGATAGAAGAGCTTGTCAAACATCAATATTGCACAGCAACACTACTGTGTTTTTCTGTCTGATCACTGCAATATAAGTGACCTCCTTCAGGCAATTAATAGATTCAAAAGAATAAGGTTCTCAGATTTATATAATATATAATTCATATAATAACTTCAGAGGGGAAAAAAAGAGTGTCTCAAAAATGCATTAAAATGAAAATGAAAATTATTTCCAGAAGTCAGGATATTAGAATACATATTTCCTAAATTAATAGGAGGAATAAACTTACAGTATGACTATAGTCCAACAGAGTTTGCATATTGAAGAATGCTTTTTGGAAAATACTTTTGTTTTGTTTTGATTTTGTTTGGGTTTTTTTGTTTGTTTGTTTGTTTTAATAAGTGTCAGAAAGGAGATTTTATTGAAGGAAAAGAATAACCCCCAAAATCTATATTAACATATTACACTGAACCAAAGCGTAAATGTTTGTAATGGAAAAGTTCTTCTAAGATGACTTATATCAGGAACTTTGAAACTGCATTACCTGCTTACTGGACTGTCAGTTTGTACATTCATGCTTGAGTTGTGGCCCCTACCCCATATTTAATCAATGACATTTGACAGCAATAAGATAAAAAAGTATTCCCGACAGCTGGAGAGTTGTGCAGATGAGACAGTAAATGTTAAGATCCAGGCTGTCTTTCCTTCTTCTGGACTACTTCTCACTCTAATTTTAAATAGAATTAATGAATATTTGATGTCGTATCTGATTATGACATCTAAACAAAAAATTGAACAGTATTAAAGCAACATAAGATGTGAGATTTGTGCTTGAATTTCTTCAGCCGCATCTATGTAATCTGGCAATTTTTACAGCTGTCAAGTGGGATTCAAAAAGTGATAGGTAGCTCTTTTTAATGCAAGACACTGGAAACTGGCTTAAGTTTTCTTAATGACAACACAAATGGAACATGACTTTATCTACATCAATGAAAAAATAAATAAATATATCAATCCCTTTGCAAGAACAGGTGACACGTAAGCAATAAAATCTTTTCCACTCCTCTAACAAAGAAAGACAAAACCATCTAGCCTGATTGATACTATTTCTTACTTTTTATGTGTGCTGTGAGCATGTCTACAGAAGCAGAAGATTTCAAGAATAAAAGGGGAAATTACTTAAAAGAAGCCATTTTTTATTACCAATATTGGTTTGGGGTTTTTTAAGCATGTGTTGGGTTATCTTTTCTTTTTTTGAATAGTAGTCTTTGAGGACAGAAAATCATCCAGGATACATTCTGTATTTGCAACTATATTAGCAGGGAAAGGACAAAGTTTCACTGAAGAGTTAATGGAAGTAGAAGTACAAGAGCCATAAGAAACCAGTAAGTTCCTGTAAAGAACCAGTGGGTTGTGATTTTGTTATTCGTATATTAAGACATATCTTTTCCATTGGCTGCAGTCAGTCTTAGTTTCAAAAATTTGTGGGAACCATGGACTGGCTTCTGTGTTTAAATGTCTGATTCTGTAGTGGTACTCAGTCCATTACACAGAAGTTTGCTTTGCTGCAGCAGTTGTGCCTGAGCCTAGGAACAGCAGTGTGCACCACACATCATTCTCTCCTGCATGCCCACTCCTCTGTGGGTAGGAACGGACATGGGGAATAAGATTTCCTATTAGTCAGCTACATTCTGAGGAGTCAGATGGACCAGCTTCTCCTATTAGCTCCCCTGCTGTACCTGTCAAGGGACTGACTTTCTTAGAATTGCTGCTGACCTGATGAAATTTGGGGTCGGGGATAGGCAGAAGGAAAGGATGGTGCCTCATGCACTCCTGTGAGTTTGAATCATGTCAACACTTACCAAACTGCAGTATGTTAATTTTGTGGGCCAGGCAGATCTGAAAAACAGGAAATTTACCTCAGCTGCTGTCTAGTAGCAGTATGTGAAGCGTGGGTCTGAAAAAGCTGAGCTGCTCTCGATGTGAATGATTGAGCCATGCCTGTGTGAGGCAGTGACTGCAGCAGGGAGCTGAACCTGGGTTAATTGAAACATAGTACCTGTGGTCTGAGGTATACATTAGCCATGGAGCAAGCAGGAAAATGTGAGGGTGTAAAGGCTAAAGAATGTGAAGATTAGGCCTTCTGAGACATTGGCATATGCATGCTCTTGAATGCAGACTATTAATAATGGCTGGAGCCCAAGAGCATGCTTAGTTGAGTTAAATAACTGAATGAAGATTAAAAAAATATGAAATTGATAAGAATATGGTTGCCATCACCTCAAAATATGAAAGAGGAAGACTTGTAGTATGAAGAAAAGGTATTACTAGAACATGTTGAAGGGAAATTCAATAGGGAGAATAAAGTATACCCTGTACATGTATGTCAGCTCTGTGCTCTATGAGAAAATTAGTCAGCTACCCACAGTTCATAAAATGAAACTTTTATGAGTTGCCTTAATAATGTACTGAAATGCTGTCTGCATCAGCTGATTGTGACTTGGGACTGAATCTACCTGATTCTTGTGATGATTCTGGCCATCAGAGGATCTTGAAATAGCTGGAGAGGAAACTAGTAGAGGCAAACCCTGTGCAGAGAAGTTTGAATAATCTCTTCAGGTTTGAGGAACCTATCTCAACTGTCATATCACATAATGGATTCTGTGTTTTCAGTTCATGGTGCAGAGGGGAAAGAGCTACATTGCCTAAATGGGTATCTGCTAGTAATTGATTAAAATATTATTTTTACCTCTTATAGTGGAAGAATTAATTGACTGTAAGGGAAACTAAGTATTGTTAATCAAAACAGGAGTTATGTCAGCCAGAGAAAGGGTCCTGCGCTATGGGATGCACAAAATGGAATATGTGCACAGATTGGACATTCATGAACAGAGGGTTTAGTGAAATGTATTGAACATGGGACTTCAACAGTGGCAGAGACCATCCTTTCTGTGCAAAAAAGATTGTTAACCACTTAGACAACAAGTGGTAGAAATATGGTAGAGGGGTGATAATCAATTGAATAGTATTTGATGTGTTGTAAGAAACAGTGATATGTATGAGAGGACTATGTCTATGGTCTATGTCTGCTGGACAACTGTGTGCTCTCTACTAGTTGTTGGTATATCAGTGTTGTTTTTTGCCTTGTAGAACTAAGTGGGATATGGAGTAATTGTGGGTGAATGAAGCTGAACTATTCTGCTGTTTAGAAGGATCAAATCTAAAACAGATTTAAAGGCAGATATATTTCTGGATGTTAATACTGGGACTAGGTCCCTGAATGCCAGCAGGAGTTTGTAAATGTATGTGATGAAGGTAGATCCTGGAAGATATGCTGGATATAGTGCATTTGTGCTTCTTTGGACGTAGATACAGAATAAAGTGTGATATTAGAGCACAAGAGATGTAGTCCTAAGTGGCAGTAGGATAATGAGGAGCCATGCTGGGCTATGGGAACTTTGGTCGGTTGTCACTAATCATGTGATCGAAGTGTAATGTTGTATTTTCAAAGTCCTTACTACAATAAGAGAAGTTGGAACAACTTTTCTCCGCTTATTTTTAAAGACTTTGATGTTGGAAGGTAATGTGATTTTTGTAAGCTTACTTTGGCAAGTTAAAAACAAGAAATGGGCTTGGCTGTTTATGCTACAGTGACTTGCAATTCCTGTCATATAACTAGTTTGCCCTCAGAGTAATAAATGTAATATTAGAATACTCTCAACAATTTTTTATTGTTTTGATATTTCCCTTTTTACACAGGAGATAAGATAATTGGGTCTGTGAAACTAGTTAGGGCAATTCATCCCCATTGTATCCAGCAAGATATTATCATTTAGTAACTTCTGAGAAACTGGTTTGTAATTCTATATTATTTCTATCAGTAAAATAATTTAAAGTAATTAAAGTAAATGTTCTTTAGCTTGGCCAACTAAGAACCTTCCCGTGAAATACCTCAAATTACTTTTACTGGATCTTGTTTTTAATGGAGGAAGAATGGAGTTACAGAGGAGAAATTATATGGATGTGATCAGGAGGGCATTTATTTTCTTATGATTCTACTGCAGATTTTAGTATATAAGTGTAAATGTCACTTAACCTCCCTAAATGTCAGTTTATGCAAGAAAGGAATGGAGTTTTCATTTC
This sequence comes from Manacus vitellinus, assembly GCF_001715985.3. Taxonomy (NCBI): domain Eukaryota; kingdom Metazoa; phylum Chordata; class Aves; order Passeriformes; family Pipridae; genus Manacus; species Manacus vitellinus. Next base: position 198,567 of record NW_021938802.1, read on the forward strand.
TCTGCCTGGCAGAAGTACTCCTAGCCATCAGTATAATTAGATACATGCAAATATATAACAAGTGTTATTAATTTGAATTAGAATCTGTGAGATTTATAACCAAAAGCAGAGTCAGGAATGGTGGATGAGCCACTTGGCTGAGATTTTGGGAAGGGCTGTTTTAAAGAGGGCAAGGAAAAATGATCACAGAATGGTTAAGTTTGGAAGGGACATGGATCAATGACACAATGGGTCATCTGCTCCAACCTCCCTACTCCAGGGTCATCCTGGAGTACATTGCACAGGATTGTGTCCAGACAGTTCTTGAATATCTGATAATGATACTCTGAAGTAACAGGACTAGTAAAATTGTCCCTGGTTTCCGTGTGAAATTGAAACATTGTTTAACAGAACTGAAGTGTGAAAATTACTCTGGAAAGTGGAAATAGTTCAGGAGATATATACAAGTTGAAAGATCAGGATACTGAAAGAGATATTATCTCTGTTACAGTAAATCTGATTCAGAACATCTCAGTTTGCACCTGGGGACTTAATTGATAAATTCTGTCCTTAAAAAAATGTACAAATACAAAACTCTTCACTGCTTATGGCACTAAATCCCACTCTCTTTTGTGAGAGAAAACTCTTACTGGATTCTTCAGCGAGCATATTTGTATTTGAAGTTAGAATTTCGAGTAGAAAACCTGCTTTTCTTATTTATTCTTTCCAGGGTAATTAGAGGCACAATACTGTCATATTTCCATAAGAAAATTCCTTGCTACCTTCAGTGAGACTTCTAGTTAAAAATGAGTGCAAAACAAGCTCTATAGTTAATTAAAAAAAAAAAAAGTGCACTTTTCTTTGGAATTGGCTAGGTACATTGAGCTCTTTAAATTATTTAATTTTGGTAGCATCTGCATCGTAATGGACAGTCTGACAGCACAACAGATGTATCCAGAAGAGCAACTGCAAAGGCCCCAAACAGGAAAAGTAAACAGAAATGCTAATAAATAAAAGGTAAGTCTCCAAGCTGTGTGGTAATCGTCTGTCTCAAAAGACAGATGGACCATTTTCAACCATTAATTCCCACATATCATAATAAGTTATGAGTATTGTTTTGGAGCATTCTTTAGAAATGTGCAGAAACTGCAGAGCCCCTAACAGCCATGTGCACCAACTCATGAAGGTAGTTGACACATTATCCCATCAAAAGAAGTGTAGAGATGCTTTCCAAAGAAACAGAGATATTGTCAAGTCTACCACCATTCCCCATCCCTTGGCTCCTTCAGCAAAGTAAGGTAAAATCATTTAAAGCACAAGAAGACATAGGTTTTATTGTAAAAAAAACAAAGTTAAACTGGGAGCAATGATAAAAAATGTCATTGGGGGGAGGGATTATAATAACATTGACTCACAGAGAAATGATCTTCCTTTTTCCCTTTTGACTGTCTAACATGTAACAAGATGTTTTGGAATTGGGGTGAGAGGAAAATGAATATGTGCTGTGTCTATTATTATTTGCAATTTTTTTTTTGAGATGTACAATCCCGTAGAATCTTTTATACTATGTACATTATCATTATCAAATCCTAGAGGGACATATTATTTTTGTAAAGGGTACAGAAATGCTGGAAAGAAGACTTTCCCTTGGTCAAGTAGGATTGGGTTATAGAACACTTACGCAAATTTGACATCTACAAGTCTGTGGTCTCTGATTCTCAGCATCCACAAGGGTTGAAAGCATTGGTGGACACCATAGCGAGGCAGCTCATGTTATCTTTGAAAGGTCATGGCTATCAGCAGAGGTGCCTGAGAACTGGAAGAAAAAATATCACCTCAGTCTTCAAAAAGGACGAGAGGGAGGACCCAGGGAGCTACTGGCCAGTCAGCCTCAATCCCTTGAAAGGTGAGGTCCTCTCTATCCATGTGGATGACAAGAAGATGATCAGGAGTAGTTGGCATGGATTCACTAAAGGTAAATCATACTTGACCAACCTGATTACCTTATATGATGAGACAACTACCTGGATGGATGAGGGGAGAGCAGTGAATATTGTCTACCTCGACTTTAGCAAGGCTTTCAACACAGCCTCTCACAACATCCTCATAGACAAACTCAGGAAGTGTAGACTAGATGAGTGGACAGTGAGATGGATTGAGAACTGGCTGAATGGCAGATCCCAGAGGGTCATAATCAGTGGCACAGGGTTTAGCTGGAGGCATGTCACTAGTGGTGTCCCTCAAGGGTCAAAACTGAGCCCAGCATTGTTTAACTTATTCATCTTGGATGAAGGAACAGATGCCTCCTCAGCAAGTTTGCTGATGACATAAAGCTGGGAGGAGTGGCCAATACCCCAGAGGGCTGTGCAGCCCTTCAGAAGGGCCTCAACAGGTTGGAGAGATGGGCAGAGAGAAACCAACTAAATTTCAACAAAGGCAAATGCAGGGTCCTGCACCTGAAGAAGAATAAACTGAGGCACAAAGGCAGGCTAGGGGCTGACCTGCTGGGAAGCGGCTCTGCAGAGAAGGATTTGGGGGTCCTGTTGGACAACAAGCTGCCCATGAGCCAGTTGTGTGTCCTGGGGGCCAAGAAGGCCAAAGGAATCCTGGGATGCATTGGGAAGAGCATTGACAGCAGATCCAGGGAGATGATCCTGTCTCTCTACTCAGTCCTGGTGAGGCACATCTGGAGTGCTGGGGTCCCCAGTATAACACAACCTTGGAGCTCCTGGAGTGGATCCAGTGAAGGAATATAAAGGTGATATAGGGAATGGAGCATCTCTCTTACAAAGAAACCCTGAAAGTTGGGCCTGTTCAGCCTCAAGATCACTGAGAGGGACCTCCTCAATGCCTAAAAGTATCTGTGGAGGTGTCAAGAGAATGGATCCAGGCTCTGCTTGGTGGTGCCAAGCAACAGGATAAGAGGCAAAAAGCAGACACTGGTGCTCAGGAAGTTCCACCTAAATAGAAGGAATAACTTTACTGCAGTGACCGTGCACCGGAACAGATTGCCCAGGGAGATTGTGGAGTCTCCATCACTGGAGATATTCAAGAACTGCCTGGATGAAATTCTATGCAGTGTGCTCTGGGATGACCCTGCTTGAGCAGGGAGGTTGAACAAGATGACCCACTGTGGTCCTGTCTAATGCTATCCCTTTTGTGACTCGGTGATTCTACTTTGCTGAAGGAAATATATCTACCTGGATGGCTCCTAATACCATGCACTCTGGTAGAAAAAGTGTTTTCCAACAGATAGCCACAAAATCAGAAATTTTTTTCCGTTTAGCTAGCAACCTACATTAAATTAAAAAAAAAAGAAAAAAGTTTATTCCATTTGAAAGAGCAAAGCAATAAACTCCAGTAAAGTCCAGTGAAACAAATAGACTTGCTAGGTAAATGAGAGTAGTCTTGTTTTGTATTCTAGAATACAAGACTATATGTCCCAAAATTGCAGTAAATTGGCAATGATCTGGCTATCTAAGCTTTGATATATGCTCCTAGTTTAAGGATCTGGAGAACAAAACAAGAAAAGGTAATATTCACACTGTTTTGGGCTTTACTGGGGAGGAAAAAGTATGATATTCTACGGACTAAGACCATAGGGATATCAATTTGTTGTTCTTGTGTTTGTTTTACTTGTTCTTCCTCCCCTCCCCAGGATTAGACTGTAACTACTAACTATTTCCATGTTAGGACAACAAAGGATTTTCTCTCATTTCTCTGGGTACTGGGCAGAATGCCAGCTGCTATATTGCATTTTTGAAATTTATTACTTTGCTCCTAAAACAGATGGATTTTCAATTGACATTTTGACATCATCAGAGTATGGAGACTGTCCTGCCAAACAATCTCCTAGAGTCTATTAGGAAACATTTCTCTATTAAGAGAAATGCAAAACAGCAGGACTTTTTTCTAGTTTTTTGTTTGCTTTTTTTAAAATTATTATTTAGTTGTTTATTTGTTTAAATTGGCCATTTACAGGGATTTTAACTGTGACAAAAATTACTTGATATAAGTCAAACGACCTTGACAATCACAGCTTGTCACAGCATAAGATGAATTCCTCTTGTTAATATGGTGAGATAAAATATTGTAAATTAAATAAGGAGTAGTTGTTTTTACAGTTCTCACACTATAAGTTTCAAGTAACAGGTAAAACTTTTTTGTTTGTTTTTAATAAACATCAAGTTTTAATAACACAACCTAGTTTTATAGCCTTGTTTTTGAAAAAAATGCTGTTCCCATGCAGTCCACTTGGCATTAGAAATTCACAGAATAATTGACTGTTGTGAAGAGATGCTGGCAGGTACTTTGTGTTTTATCTGTGGGTAGTGATTAGTCTTCAAACATTAATGAAAATATAAAATGATAATGAGAAAGGCTTGCTCCCAATCTTTACTAAAAAATAAGATTCTTTATAAAATAGGGATACAACTACATGTAGAATAAAGACATCCCAAAGGGCTCATAACTCTGTAAAAATGAAACAAACATGGTACGGGGAAGAAATGCAACAACAAAAGAAAAAGTGATATATATATTGCCATTTCTGTAAGAGAAGAAATAGGCTTGCTCTGTCATCTGTGTTACATAAAGTGGCTCAGTTTTCTGATGCTTGTAAATCCTTTTCTGGGATTCCAGGATGTCTCCAGCTGTTCTATGAAGATCTAGATCCTGATACTGGAATTATGCTGAAGCTGACTTCTTTTCTGATAAAACTTTACGAGGCTCTGGTTGCACGTTGAACTACACCAAAACCCCTGGGCATGGTGGCAAATACCAAGATGTTCAGAAAATCTTCGTTATGTAGATGCTTTAGCCTAACAATTTCAATGTAGCTAGAAGCCAGCCAATATAAATTGGACTAAAGTTATTAATACAAAACCACTTTTCTTCCTTAATTTCATTATTTTTTTCCACCTCTTTACTCCAACCAATTCTCAGGAGGAAGCAGAGTAAATAGGTTACCTTCACTATTTTCTCATAAAGCGCTAATATCTACTTGAGGTTTCTGTGGGATAGATTAAATCATGTGCACAGAAGACTGTACATGTGGAAATTGTAAGGTAAATGTGAAAAAATTATTCTGCAAACAATTTTTGCCTATATCACTTTCTTTTTTCTTTTGTAGAAATTCCTTTGATACTGTCTTCCAAAGGACAAAGGACTTTAGAAAGTTTGCATTTTGAAGGGTTCTTTTCTCCTCAGTTTTTATGTATTCTTGAAGCACTGAGTACACTACAAAGCTACTGTGTTGAAAGATGCTTATTTAAGTCCGGTGAATGACACCAAAGACAAAATTTAATTCACCTTTTGCTTGAACTTTTCAAAAAATGAATTGGAGAGTAACAGAGAAGCTTTTCAAAGGATTTTTAAAATCAATTAAAAAGCCTTGTTTTGAAAGAAAGCTCATTTAGCTGCCATATGAGATGGCATTTACTTTTTTCACTCCACATTTTCCATAGCTTACTCTTAATGGCCTTCCATTTTTCCCCCTGCAGCTTCAGTAATCATATTAGTTCAGTGGTCCTCACTTCTGTGTAAAGCTGTTTAATGAGTAGGATAAAAATCAGTTACCCTTGATCTTACCTTGAACTTTGCATCATGTGTTGAACCCAGCTTCAGCCAGCAAATGATTATTTCAGAAAATTCTTACATTGAGAGTCCAGCTTTCCCTGAAAGTATGCAAGGAAATCCTGAAAAATTAGAATTTAAGAGGTTTAACTGCTATTCAAATAATCTATGTCTATCAGGCCTAAATGCACAAAAAGCCATGTTCTCAAGTTTGGAAGAACTAATCACAGCACAACCATATAACATTTTTAAAATAGAATTTTTATTTGTCCTGCACTGTGTGCAGTATTTCAATATTTGTGTTTCTACACCATGTCCTGCATTGATCAAGTAACATTTTATCTACATCATTATCATAAAGGGATATTTTGATTTAAAAAAAAGTTAATGTGAAATGGCCTAATTCAATAGGAATTTCTGCTTGTTATGCTCCAGAATTGTTCACAGAATCTAAATGATATTAAAAATAACTGTGGTTTTTAAATTTAGGAATCAAAATAGATAAGTAGGAGAACCATGTGCTTTCCCTAGAAAGCCCCTAAGTATTTTGAGTTTCTTCTGTTCTTAGTAGCTAAATAAGACTGTGTGGAAGACTGAGTATTGTAAAAGATATTAAAACCAGAGACAAAAATGCATTGCTTGAGTTCCCCCCCGCCTTTTTTTTTAACTTTAATTTGCAAAACAAACTGGAAATTTCTCATTTAAAGGAGAAAACCAGGTGACCCACTGTGGTCCCTTCCAACCTTACCCATTCTGTGATTCTGTGAAATGAGATTAATCTCTCTAACTATGAAAAACTATAAAAACATCCCCTACCATGAAAACTTCTGGCAGCTGTGATTCTGGTTGTAGCTATAAAAACAAATTTCAAATGCTAAAGCTACCTCTAGCACATGGACTAGCACTCTGTACATGATCTACTGCTTATGCACAGGCACGGCTCAATGATGTTTTCTGTGCAAGGAAAGGAAGAAGTATACATTCTGATTTCATGTGTTTTTATTGTTTTCCTCCATCCTTTGTCAGAGATGATCAATGAGATGATGTTCAGATAGGCAGGCATCCTTTTTAAAATATTTACTGTGTTCTAAATATCCAAATTGGGGTAACCAGACTTTTTAGTGGCAATTTTTTTAGTATTCCTTTCCAATCTCCATAAATACTTATTGGCTATTTAGAACCTGAGCCACTCTTCAGTCTAATTCCAATGCTAAAATTCACTGCTTTATAAGGGTAATTAATTTTAGAGTGGTAGCTGGCTAAGTGATTTTTATATTATTTATTGACAATTATTATTTCAAAAGGAAATTTATATTCCCAAATATGTCAAAGGCATGCCAGTAAAAAATATACATCTAAGTTACTCTAACACTCCTCGGAAACATTAGTTCCTTTAGTTCAGTACTGATTGAAAATATGCATTCTAGATCTCTGTAAGAGAATCTTAACAGTTCTCTTGGGAGATTACACTCAGTAAAACATGTGAAACATGGTGGGAAATGCATTTTTGCATTGATTTTTATACAAGTATAATGCACACAGATGTCAGCTTTGCTACATTAAGATGTGAAAAATAAGAATATCGAAAAGTACAATTCATTGTTAAGTACTTGTTAAAATGGGCTAAATTATCTTCAAGTAACTGGCTGTCAGTAATGCAGTATGATTTAATGTGATCCCTTCAGAACTATTCTCTGTGTGACAGAAGTTTCCAAGGAAGGTCAATGATATCTCTAAGAGATTATGACAGCTGAATTATGGATTCAAACAGTGTTGCCTTTTACAAGACCATAGAAAATTGACTGACTTTTGATTTATAGCCATTTTATCCTAATATACATTTCTCCATTATAGTTCATCTAAATCTAGGCCATTCAGGTTCATATCTATCTATCTATCTATCTATCTATCTATCTATCTATCTATCTATCTATCTATCTATCTATCATCTACCTATCTATATGTATACATATATACATATGTACACATGCCACATTTTCCCTTTGGGGGTGGGGTTGCTAATTTTGTAAATAGCTAGGTTAAATAATTTCAGTGTTGATTACCCAGAACTCTTAGACCTGGTTTACAATAGGGAAAAAAGTAGAATACATCTATAATGACACAATTTAAAGGCATAAATATAACAGTTCTCTTTTATATAAATAGTAAGAATATTTTTAAAATGGGATTAGGAAATATGAGTGATTTGATCATGTAAAGAAGATTTCTAACACTGACTGTAAAAGGCAACATTTTAAACTAAACACAACTGAAGTCTAGAGTGCTCTCTCATTTCACCAGTTTAAGCATTCAGGAATATTTTTATATATAGGCTCTGATTTTTCTAACAGCCTTATTTTTCCTTTTAACAGTAGAGATGCAGTGATAGTCTCTGATGTTTAACTGATTGAAAAGATACTACCTACCTCTTTTATGTAGTATTTAAATAAGGAAGAAGCGGATCGAATTATGAGCGTAAATTGCAGTTTCTTTCAGGTGTTGCAGTAATCTTAGAACCCTTTTGAATACCTGCGTCAAGGAGAGCTTAGAAATTTTTCTGTTGCAATTTCAAAATTTTTTGAAATCTGGTAGGGATAGAGAGGAGACACTGATGTCTTGGAAAAGCAGCCTCTAAGCAGTATATTTAAAAGGAGATAGCCTGTCTGACCTTATATGCTACACAGGATTAACAATAACCATATTTTCCATCTGAGGGCTAGTAATTAGCTCTTTCTCTGTCTGGTTTGCTTTTCTGTACAAATCTTATTAACAACTATTAAGCGATATATTTCTTCTGTTTTCCTAATCTTAATCTTCCATAACATTGACCTTCATTAGTGCATTATTTTGTTCAAGCAACAAAATATTGGGATAATTGAATCATGTTTTATTCTGGTTTATATTTTTATTTATTATATTTATATAAAATATATTTATATTTTGAAATAAAATAATAATAAAACCACCTTGGTACAAAGACCTATAGATGTTGTCAGTATATCTGGATACTTTAGCAAACTTTTGATAATGCTTTACAGAAATAGACATTAAATATATTCTGCTGGTTTTCTGTACACTGCCAGAGATGCACAGGAGATGCACGTGTTGTATTCAGATTCCTCAGGTGGCCATGAATCTGATCTTCTTTTAGAGTGGGTGAGCCTTTGCTCCCCTGTCTGTGTCTTGCAATCCATCCACTCAAGCGATGTGGGAAGAGAGGTTGCTATTGAAGACAGAGGCAAAAAGTTATTGAGTACCTCAGCCTTCTCCTTGTCCGTTGCCACCGGTTTGCCAGCTTTGTTTGTCAGTGGGGGCATGACTTCTTTGACCTTCCTTTTCTGGCTGGCATACTTGTAGAAAGACTTAAAAAGTGAATTTACAAAGGAAAAACTGATGTGAGACCCTTGGCCTGCAGATTTCTTTCAGGTGATGATAACCTGGGAAGAATTGGTTTAATTTCCAGTGCTCAGAGTGATGTTTTAAAAGTGGATAAAAAGAAATAGAGCAAACATCTCCAAAACTTCTTATCTTAAACTGCCCAAATACTGGTTATACTAAATATACAGGTTTGTAAGTCTGTTTTTACTAAGTTACTGGAAGGATCAGAGGTAGGAAAGAGTCAGATCTGGTATCACAGAATTAAATATGGTGAGGATTCTGCCCAAGGTATGGTCTAGTCTAACAAATATTTTTGGAAACTTCAAGCATAAATCAGGAAGTGGTTGTTGCATTTGTTAGCCACTTGGGTTTTTTTAACAGGTTCCACCACAGAGAGAGCAGTCCAACTATTACAATTTACAGATCTGTAAAGATTCTGATCTCAAAGATAACAGAGGAAGTAGCTTCAAAAGAGTTAAATGAGTCTTAAATGCAGATGGAGTAAGCAGTGCTAGCAGATTATGTACACCTCTTCTCTGAGTATTGCTGGATTTTGTCTTTCTATACAAAATTCACCATCTCTGGCTCTACAATTACATCTTTTAGTGGAAGAGTAAGTGCAGTTAAAAAGAGGAACATTTAAAATTAAATACAAAAAGCACATATTTCTGGAATGGTTTTTAATTTCTCACTTTTAATTACATTGAACTTGGTGCTTATATTAATCTCTAAAATCTCTAGAATTCATTGACACATGAATTGATGACATTCAAAACCTGATAATCTGATAAAAAAGTAAGATATATTTCCTATATGTTTATGTTATAAGAATATCTGGAGTTACACTATGTGTATGTACTGAATTAACTCTTCACCTACTTCAGGCAAAGAGGAATCTAGTATTGAGGACTTCTTCATGTCTGCACAGAGAAGAGTTCCTGAAACTTCTTATGTACCTGTTTAAATATTCTGGTCTATTCATTTGTAGCCAATGAATTAATCCTTGAGGGTTTTTTCCTAAGTTCCTGTAATAGGAACTATTAGATAACCTAGTGCTGCTTTCTTTCAGTGTCTCTATTTTTTTTCTGTTTTGTTTGCTTGTTTGTGTAAAAACAAGTCAATTTAATGTGATGGGAAACCTCTTGCTTTCTGTGTATTAAAACAGCTCAATTATACTTGAAAGGAAAAGAACTCATTTACTTTCTGCACTGTTTCATTTTATATTCTGAAGCGTATCTACATTAGATTTATGCTGCACTGAAATGTAAAACCAAGCAGACAAAAAGTAAGCTAATCTACTCGGAAAGCAATAGCACTTTTCTACTGCAGTTTGGTGCACAGCAGGGATTAATTTAACCTATTACCTGCAGCTAAAGTAATCTGCACTGAACTGCAAACAAAGTTGATATTCAGAGGGAAGGTACTGTAATTAAATACTCTGTGTTAATTTAAACCTTTTATAGAATTTGTAATACTAAGAGTGACAAATTTTGAGAATATTCATTAATGAGTTCAAATAATGGAAGATGAAATAAAAACATGAAAAAATTAGATTTGAAGCATGAAGCAGAATTAGAAGACCTTTCTCTGTATTCTCTGACATTTGGAAAAACCTGGAACATCGAAGTATTTGGGAAAAGCAGCTGTCCATAGAAGGAAGAACAAATAATTTCAAGAATGTTTTGCTTTCAAAAGGTACTCAGACAAGTTAAAATCTATATATGAAGAAAAAAAAAGGCTGCAAATTTCACATCCTGGTCATGCTAATAATGGTAGATTTCATGGGTTAACATGTTAAAAGAAAAAAATATTAAAGATGCAATTATCTGTGTTGTTTAAATAAATTATTAGAAAAAATTATACATGTCTTCTGAAGGATAAAAATGAATACAAATTAACATGTCTTCCAACTTGTGTTTTATTAATTCTTCAAATCACTGCATTATCAAGTATAGTTCTCACCCAACTGCACTTGCTTGCATACAGTACAACAGGTTCTCAACTATGTACATCTGTTGACTCCAGTGGAATTATGCTGATATGTCTCAGGAAAAGATATCCATGGTTTGTTTATATTGTGAATCTAGGCAAAGTTTTTATAATCAAAATGAAACAAATGTTAACTCACTTATTTGCTTTTGCACTTATATCTTTATCTATTTGTTGGTGGGATGAAAACACCTGATTTTCAAATACCTGCCCATATCTCTTGAGTTAGAAAGTAATTATGCTTTTCTGAAATACAAGAAAGGTCACTGGAATAATTTGCTTTATCAACATAATTTTACATCTATTCAGAGCACTCTGTTTAACTTCCATTTCATGCTTAGTAAGTCTGAAGACTGAAATGATTTTCTGTTAAAATGTTTGCTTTCCAAGTCTCTCTATTGCAATAATTAAAATAATAGTGTGATCATTGTCATTTTATAGTTTTTCATCCTGGAGGACCTCCAAGCAAATCTCATTTTTTGGTAGTAGCAAATCAAACAACAACATAAAGCCAGGAAAATGAGTTAGCAATAATAGTTTATAATCTTACAATAATATCATTTTCTTAATCTTGTCCTCAGTGATGTAGCTGGGAAATGGAGACAGCAAGTAATTAGTGTTCGAACGCCATGGAATTTTAGAAATGTCTGTTGAAACTACTTGTTTAATGCAGCACAGTGTAACCATATATCTTTCTGCGTGCTACTGACAACACAAAGACAGAGATCACAAATACTTGGCTCACTTATATTTATGTCATCTCTGCTGCTGGAAAGAAAGCACTGTTGGAGCATTTGTGGTCACAAAACAGAGGTTGGTTGCTTTGCCTCACATCTACATGCCTAAATTAGGATCTTCAGGCATGTAGTTATCATATGTACTGGCAGGAGGAAGAAAGAACCTTACTGGATTATTGGAGAGCTGCTTCATTGTAATAGAGAGGTACACTGGTGAAGTTATTGCTTTTAAAAGTCTATGAAGATGATAAAAATACTAAGACAAACTAAAGTGTGTTTTCAGTCTTCTGTATTTGAAAGTCTGATAAGGTCTTTCAGGCCTATATTTTTTTTTTTTCTAAACTCTTTTTTTGCTAGAGGTAGTAACTGTCTGTGTACAGTTTCCTGGAAATCATTATGCTTGTAACACATAGCTTCCTATCATTTGTATATTTGGGCGTATCATTCCAAAATTTTTAGACAGTTCTCCTCTGTAGAATAGAAAGTCAGACAAGTTAGAGCTATTGGTGACACTTCTTCTGGCTATAAATATTCTCTCCCTCCCTGCCTTTGCTTTTAAAGCTTGCTTTATTCCAGACAGCAACTGGATGAAATTCATTGTCCCTTCAGAGACTGGTCCTTTTTCTGAAGGTCTTCTTTCTTGAAAAAGAATGCTGTCTTTTCTGTATAAGTCAGGAGACTAGTATGCATGTATCTCTTCTCACGTCTTATGTATGATCATGAACTTTTCAATGACTCTTCTGTGACCTTTATTCTGTGGTGATGTTTTCTCCTTTTCACATGCCGCTACCCTTACTCTGTTTTCATAATCAATGAAGAAGTCAAATAGAAAAAAATTGTCCTCAGTTCCCCAAGCAAAGGAAAATGTCATCTCTGTAGTGAATTCTTCAGGATTCAGGATTTTAATTCAGGAAATAAAAATCACCAATTGTGACTGAGGATTCTTGAAAAATTCAGGATATCAGTCCGGGTACTTTCCCAGAACTTTTTGAATATGTCTTCAGCATCCATGTTTTTTCACCAAGAACAGTTTTATTCCAGCTTAATATCATTGACCTCCTTGAATTGTCCCTTATTTACAAAGATGCAAGATAGAAATCAGGCCTGTGTGGTGCATAACTATTTATCTATAATTTTTTTTCCCTGTTTTATAAACTATTTTTTAATATGAAACAGAACTGCTGAAAACACTTTTATTTATGAACCTGATTGGTATAGGCAGCTCAGACTTCTTTGAATATGAAAAATAAAGTTATTTCAGAAGAATGTTTCTAGACTGAAAAGGAAAACCAAAATCCTCAGTAAGGAGTTTCTGCTTTTTATCAACAGATTTACTTCTTCAATTCTTGTTCTTTCAATTCAGCTTTGAATCTGCAAGGGATTCACCATAGAAATTCTTAATTTTCTGTTTAAATATACAAGCATTTCATTTAGTTACATGACCTTAAAATATTTCAATATTGCAAAAATATGATATTTTATATCAAGGATATTAAATATTGCTATTGCAATATTTTTTCCTCCTCTGTCTTTAGCTATGTTTTAATGGCCTTGTTTGGTTAACTGATGAGACTACAAGTAGACAGAGTAATGTCAATTTTCCTATGGATCCTTTTATTACTACTTCTGGCTCTGCCTTGACAAGAAGGGAAAGAAAAAAGCATGAAGAGAAAGTTAAACACTTCTGGTAATGCAATGATGAACAACAGTGATATAGTTCAATTGTGGAACTTCTGGCAGGGGACAAAACCACTAAGTAATGAAACGAGAATGACATGAACAAGCAAGAGTATAATAGGTGCATGTAAAGAAGATAAGGGAAATGATCCCATAAATTCAAATTTAAATTCCTTCTTAAATTTCTGTAAAGTGAGATCTCCATGGTGGATACCTGGTAGGGCATTAGCATTTGCTATTCTCTTTTATTAAAAACCCTAAGGAGAGAGAAATTTACTCCTATACATTTTGGGGATTAATTCCAAGCCTTTGAATTTATTCATTTATTTATTTTCCAATTTAGATCTTTCATGATAGTTTTATACAGTAACATAAGTTGCAGTAGGGAACTATGGCTGTTCAGTTTATTTTCTTTCCACAGCACTAATAAGCAGTGTATTTAAGAGCAAAATAGCCTCTTGTCCCTTCTGTAGTACTTAGGATTTTTACTACTGTAAAGTGTAAATTGGTAGAAAGGCTGCCTGCATTTGCTGAAAGAAAAAAAAAACAGCTGACAGTGCCTTCTGCTCTGCAGCCTCATATTTGTTTAGAATTTGTTCAACTATTACTTTCAACAGGAACTTGAATATCAGAGCTATTTATAGAGGGATTTTCAGTGATCCGTTGAAGAGATATAAGTTCTGCAGTTCACCATTTGCTTTTTGCAGAGCTGCTTCAGTCCGAATCATTTCCCAGAGACGTCTGTTCCTCCTGCCCCCCTGCCCCAATCCTCTGTGAGATATAATGTATGCTTGCAGAGGTAAACATTTCACATTCTATCAGCAAAGCTCTCTTATCCCATATTAGTATAGGAGACACAGGGTAGGGCCTTGTTAAGATGATTATCTGGGATCTACAGAATTTGCTTCTGGGTGTGAGATAAACTAACAAAAGGGGAATTTTACAGAAGGTACTTGCACAACTCCTCATATCTCATCTGCGAGACATACAACACAGAAAGATAATCCTTTGAAGATAGATCAATTTCCCCTCTCTTCTATGAAAGGCCCCTCAGCTGTAAAAGCAATGAAATGCTTCCTAGCATAAAAAAGCTCTGTGCTGATGGTGGGGAACAGAATAACTTGGGATGAAGAAGAATAAAGCTAAAGGAATAACTGGTGGTTGGTTGTTTGTGGTTTTATTTGTTGTTGTTTTATTTTTTGTTTATTTGGGTTTTTTTTACCCCTTATAAGTGAGAGGGGAGATGGGATTATTCAGTCTATCTCATTTCTGTTTTGCCTGGTGCCACCATATACACTAAAACCTTAACACTATATTCAAACATTTTATCGTCTGTTCATTCCACATGTATTTAAATAACTGCTTGCTCTCAGACTCCCATTGTTTCGTACCTTGTATGACCCATGGGGCTCCCAGAAGAAACTGATTGCTTCTTGAGTATGTAGAAAAATTAGAAAAATGCCAGTTATACTAACCTATGCCTTTATGTAGTCCCAATGTTAGCAGAACATCTATCGTTTGTTAAAGGCTGTCTTAAAAAGCATTTGGGGAATCTGAGAGTGAATTTCTCTGGATACTACTTTTCATAGTTAACTTATTATATGAGAGCACTTATTCTGGAGATTTTTGACTGTGTGGTTGTTCAAATAAACTCATGTCTTAGGGTGCTTTCCCTGGGACTTGCACTTGCAGAATCACATTTCTTGAAATACTCCAAACTTCCTGTTTTTTGCTCTTGGGAGGTTGCTTTCACTGTATCTTCATTCTCCATCAGCAACACTCTTCTTCCACCTTCAACAAGCAAGCTAAAGGGAAAGTATTTAGTCCTAAAATAATTTTAAAAAGCCTAATTATAGAGTTAGTAAAGCAAATTTTTTTCCCAACACAACTTCCTTTCACTAATGTCTCTGTATCTTAAATGTCTGCAGAGAAGAGTTTTGATTCAGCCTCAGTAATTTAGAAAATCTGAATTATTTTTGATTCTATTTCTCTCATGAAATAAAGAAGCTGTATTCATATAAATGTGTCATATTTGGTGCTGGGCTGAAATTCACAACTGGCCATGCCAGCCAAGGAGAGATTGGAGACAACAGAGCAGAGGGTTACAAAAGTATTTATTCATGCGTGGGGTTTTACATTCGGTTCTTATAGGCCTTAAATGCTCAGGTACAATGTGATTTGACTAAGTGTAGCACCTGCATTACTGATTACTAACCACAGTAAAAGTTTGCAAGGCAACTCTGATTTTGCAGTATTCTTGCAGTTTGTCTATTGATCCACATGTCCCTGTGATCAGTCTTGCAGCAGTGACTTGTCTATGATGCCAAACATTGCTGGTAGGTTTCAAAGGCATGTTAGAGGGGCTGGGATGCTGGTGTTATCTCATTTGTCCAGAGGTATTCTTTGTCCTTCATGGACAGCTTTAAGCTTGCAAGAAGCAAAGTTGTTATTTCCAGAGCCAGGATGTCTTTTAGTTGGTTTTACTTAAGCATACCAAAATCTCCAGTAAAATTCCACTAACTCATTATGCTACCATATATAATGTGAACTAGTATATATATATTAACAAATTTAATACATATTCATACTATAAAGAGTGGTGTAATAGGGAAGGAAACATTTATAACACTATAAAAAATACCTCTGTAATGAAAAAGCAGAAATTTATCTGGGTAGATTGCCATATTTTTCTTGAGATTGTCCTTCATTTGTCATAGCTACCACTACTGTACTTGTACCTCTAGAATATTTTTGTGCCTTCCTCCAAAAAACCTCTAAATGTCTACATTCTTTCTTTCTGCTTGGCTTTGCAACAAAATTAGAGTGATTTACACCAATATTTAATTTATGTGATTGCAAAATTCAGGTACAAATGTGATGGATAGATCTTAGAGAAAACATATCATGAGGTGATTTACTCAAGCAGAAACAGAAAATCCATTAGAACGTAGGGTAAACTTTGCATCATCTCACACCAAATGCTTTTTTTTTTTTTTTCCAGAATAGGCATTACAAGAAATCAAGAGCAGCTTCTGGATGAAGAACTTCAGCATTGAATTGTTGCATAGCCATTACATGAAAGGAAATAATACAAATTACCTGGGCTAGGACTAAGTAGAATTATGGAGTTGGTTAAATTAGATTTGAAAAATTAGCTAGTGTTTAAAGCCTGCAAACCCTGGAAAGCTACTCTTTTGAGCTTCCTGAAACAATTAATATAATCTTTGAATGCTAAGTCTGCAAAGATGATACTTGCCAAGTGAGGTAATATATTGAAAGGCATTCCTGTGAGCACTGTCCTTAATGGCCATCCATAGCAGAAGATCTATGTAAATGCATTGCTAAATATTTAAATGTAATATGTCTTTTAACGGAGCACAAGACAAGACATGGAGAGCAGTTGTACACTGAAAGCAGTATAGTCCTTCTTCCTGAAAATACTTGAGACAACGAAAACACTTTAAAAATACACAAGAAAGCGTTAGAAAGACTTTCAGTCCAAAAGTCACATTCCCATCCTTGCTATGCAGCAAAGTGTCAGGTTCACTTAATGCAGAACCTAAAGGTGATGCATAAAGTTATGGTAAATGTGCTTGGGACAGTCACAGGATCATTCTGTAGACTCTCACCTTATGTTTCCTTTTGGAATATGTATTTAGACATCTTTACTGAATCACAGAATCATAGAATCAGC
>NW_021938802.1:216834-460977 GCF_001715985.3 Manacus vitellinus
CGTGCTGGCTGGGTCTGATCCCTTGTCCTTCCGATAGGTGCTATGGGATTGCACTTAGGATGATCTGCTCCATAACCTTTCCAGGCACTGAGGTCAGGCTGATGGTCCTCCTTCCAGCCCTTTTTGTGGACTGGCATGACATTCACCAACTTCCAATCATCTGGGACCTCCCCAGTGAGCCAGAACTGCTGGTAGATGATGGAGAGTGGCTTGTTGAGCTCTTCCACCAACTTGGTGGAACCACCCTTGATCACCCTTGGATGGATCCCATCTGGTCCCATAGACTTGTGAGGATCCAGGTGGCTCAGCAGGTCGCTGTTTTCTCCTGGATTACAGGGGGGTTATTCAGCTTCTTATCTCTTTCTACAAGTTCCAGAAGCCAGCTGTCCTCAGGACAACCTGTCTTACTGTTGAAAACTGAGGTAAAGAAGGTGTTAAATACCTCAGCCTTTTCCTCATCTTTGATAACTCTGTTCCCACCCATGTCCAATAAAGAATGGAGGGTTTCCTTGCCCCCCCTTTGCTATCGATGTATCTGTAGGACTTTTTGTTATCCTTCACAGATGCCACTCACGGTGTCCTCTGGTACTAAAGCCAGGCTCAAACATTCTGCGCAGCCAAAAACTTGAACAGCTGCGTCTGTCTTGGTGTCCCTCCTGCGAGGTTCTGTCTGTGTGAACACACCCCTTGTGATAACAGCAGAAGCAACAGCTTTTACTTTTTTGGAAACCATTGCTGGCTTGAGTTATGGGGGAAAAAAAAATGGAATAAACTCCCAACAATACAAACTCACCCAAGAGAGCTGGGAGGCGGCTGTGTCCCTCCTGTGTGAACTGCCCTGCTAACCACTGCGCCGAGTCCCTGTTTGCCTGCTCAGGGTCACCGCGCTCCGAGTCGCTGGTTCTCCCAGCAGCCGTTTAAATCCCTCGTCAATGGGCTGGGTTCCACCCCCTAGTCAGCTGATAGGCCTCCCAGGAGACCTCCAGCAGGTCACTTATTATAGCCATGCATATGTATAGGAAACATATTCTTACATGGCTTAAGACAGATAAGGGATGGAAAGTAAAGGACAGATGATGGTGATCTCCAAATGATTGGGTAGTTGGTTTTATGTTGAAACAACGTGAAATTTGCAGACACCTCTAGGTAACTAGATTCAGATGGGAGAGTGTTTTTTCTGAGATTGTTTCATTTACACAGTTTTTATATATAATGAACTAGATTTTGCAGTTTTATGGATGTGAAAGACGCTTTCATTCATGTAATTAGGATAAAGGCCATTAAAGTGCTATTTGGCTAGACCTGAAGGCGTGATAGGAAGTGCTTAAACTGCTATGTTTTTTACAACACAAGGTATGGAAACTATGTGACATATACCTTTTCTAGACTTAAAGGCTATATCTTTCACAGTGACACTATTCATTTAGATGTGATGTCAGTAATTTGAAAAGACACACAAATATGTTATGATATATCTATATTCAGCTCTTGAACGCAGCAGTCTTCCGAAAAAACTAGCAAGAAACGATCAGTTTAAATTTATTGTCCAACATGTAATTGAATGAAACAGGAAGATTTCTTTTTAAGGAAATAAAAGAAAGTCTCAAGACAGCTACAATTCTAAAGGATGAGGAAACTGTCAAAGTTGAAAAGCAGCAGTACATTGCACACCTATCAGGTCCAGCTAGAGGTAATCTCAACAGAACCACAATGGGAGTAACATATAGTTGTCAAGATTTTATTTTTAGAATTTTGCTTTTAGAATTTATTTTAAATTGTCAAATTCTTCACAAATTTGCAGAACATTCATTTTCCACAACTGTGGGTAACCTGTTTCAAGAGAGGTTTTAAAGTGGTTAGGATATATGCTTGCTCAGAGTTCTTTATAAACTCCATTGTTTTGCCAGCATGCCATAGCTCGTTACTGTTATTTCAAGTATTTACTCTCAATTTACAACTCCTTTTACAACCAACACGGGTTACAAAACAGATAATTTGCCCAAAAAGTTTGCCCTTCAGACAATTTACCAGTGTCATTATCTGAATAGTATTTTGTGTGTTCACAGGAAGAACAGATGGTTCAGTGCAGGGTTCCCCAGCCTTTTTCTGACTGCCATCATGATACATGTGAATTCATGATGGACCACAGTGATGCCAGAGAGCAGCTAAAAAGGTTGTGGCAGTTTGGCATGGCTCTCCCACCAAGTCCAAGCTGTCTCCTCCCCCTTCCACTCTCCAAAATGAGGGGAAAAAAAAAAACGAACCACAGAAAAACTGAAGTCTGGATGAAGATGGGATAATACTAAAAATATATATTTACATATATTTACAATTATATATATACCATTTGAATATATTTTACATACAATAGGGAGCTCTCAAGGGCAAAACAGGGGAAAAGGGAGGGGGAAACAGGGATAAAAAACCTAAAACCAAATATCCTCCAAATATACCTGTTAATAGAGAGCTAGCGAATAAATACAAAACCTGAATTAAATACTTCCCTGAACGAGACAGCAGAACTGTGCGAAGCACCAACCAACTCCCCCATGCCTCCTGGATGGACCGGAGATAACGGCAGGTCTGAGCAGGCAGGCCCTGGTCTATACAAACAGAGACTGTCTGCAGAGAGACCTGTCGCCTTCAGCCACCGGAAGAGAGAAGAGAGCGAGCTCTCTTATCTGCACCTTATTTATATGTTGTGTTACGGAAAGGGATGATATGGAATACTTCCTTAGATTTCTGATGACTGTTGCTAAGGAAGGTCTAAAAAATCCCAAAGTCAACCCACTACAAAGGTGTATTTCTGCAACAGCCTTTTATAGTTGTGTCTGTGTCTGTGTCTGTGTAAGTGTGGTATGCACAGTCCCAATTGCCTGTTTCTGGTCTTTTAAATGGGGATAGTCCTTCAAAAGGCATTGGGAATTAAGATCTGTTAGTGACTGTGAAGTTATGAAGGCACGGAAAAGGAAGATAGAGCTGGTTATGTACCTTTTCAAAAGAAAGTTGCAAATGCAAAATTATTAGTGCCACAGTAGTTGGAATCACAGAAAGGCAGGGCTGCAACTGGCCATGAGAGAGCATTTTGGATAGCTGGATCACTCACGTGCATAATATTTTCTTTTAGTTTAATGGTTTGATACAGGACAAGTTTGCAGAAGATAAAACTGTTGTCCAGGGTCTCTGGTTGCTCTTTTACAACTTGGTCAGGGCCAATTGAATAAGCATTGTGCTTGGATTGCATAGATACAGGGTCCAAAACATACTCCACAGTTTCCATAGGAATTTTCTAACGAGAAATGTAGGACCCCTAACTGTAAAAGACTGGTAAATGCTGGTTATGTTAGATATGTAGAAATTGAGTATGATCAAGAACACAGCATGATGAAGAGAACCTGAGATCACTCAGACCAGATTTAGTCACTACAGAATGTTCCCTCAGCTGACATATCCACTGGCCTATAGTAGTGACAAATGAAAAAAGTCAGTTCAGAGAGAGCTGGTGTACAATACCACTTGTAATTTCCCAATTACTCAATTACCTCCTCCCAAAAAAGGGAGATTAAAATAGACATAAAAAGGAAGAGCACTGAAAAGTGCGATCAGTGAGAAGTGCAAGGTTTTGCTTTTGCCACCTTATTTTTTTTCTTTCAGTGTATTGTATTTTAATAATGACGTGGGCTCAGAAAGAGAGGCAGATATATCAACATGAGCCTAGGGCAGACAGACATGAAGTAAGCTTTAAGCACAGGTCTTCAAAGCTGAAAAGCTAATGAATTAAAAACTGCTGCTCTTTCTGTCTTCCTGCTCTGACTTCTTAATTGCAGAGAGTTATGCATGATCTATACTTCAAGTCAAGTGTGCAGAAGAAAAGTGATTTGGTAAAGTAGGTGACAACAGTTAAAAATGACACTAAAAATAACCCAGTCCTTTTATAATATATTATTTTCAAGTGCCTTGGGACATCATGTTACATGAAAAGTGCTGTGCTAATTGAAATTGCTATCTCCTCTCATAATAATCGACTTTATGAATCCCTTTTCTCCTAATAGAAAATGAGAAGGAGAAAGAAGAGACGGCAGCAGACTCTCACTTCTTGCAGTACCAAAATAGGGAAAGACAGTGAGAGAATTCTCTGGGAATGGTGTGAAATTATGAAGTTATAGGCTGCAGGGCGCACACATGACCTAGATTGTTTAGATTATTTTTGATGGATAAGAATTCAAATAGGAAGAGTGACTAAATATAGCTGTAATCCTAGAGGCCCCTGGGGCTTATTATGGGAGAGTCATAATTTTCAAGGTATTGTCTTTCTGGGGTTGTGGGCAGCTGGCATTTAACGGAAAATCTTCTCTGGTAAGGGCTGTGAAGGAGTAATAGTAATCAAAAAGACCTATGACTTCACTTTTAATCAGAGATAGCATTGGGATGGAGACCTTGCCCATAGTTGTGTTATAAATGTGTTAGTTTTTGAGAAACAGAGATGAGAGGAAGTTGCATGGATAGATAGTTTGTTACAAAATTGAAAGGCCGGAAGATAATGTTGTTGGCACTTAATTTTTTTAAAGAATATCTACAGCTAATTTATTCATTTTATCTCCATCAAGTTTTTCTGTTTTGTTTGTTTGTTTGTTTTGTTTTGGTTGTTGTTGTTTTGTTTGTTTTTTTGTTTGTTTTGTTTTGCTTTTTTCTCCCTTTCCTTTTTTCTACTTTCTTCTCAGCCACTAAAGCTTTCCAATTCAAATATTGGGATTGGAGTTTGCTTGAAGAAAGGATCATCTGTGAAAATATTTGTATGTTTTTCTTTCAGATATTTCAGTAGGAAAACTGATAATAAAATTAATTCGCTATACCATTAATGTCTAATTTTATTTGAACGAACTAATGAAAGCTTCTAACTTCTACATACATTAATTTCCTACATGTGCACGTGTAGAACATCATGGCATATCCTGGGACAGCACAGGTAATGAAGCAGTATTTGTAAGACAAATAACATGAAGTAAGTATTTGAACTTCTGTATAAATTTAAACGATGATCTTCTACCATATTGTTGCCATAGGTAAAGCTTTAACAGCAGATTAAGTGCCCACTTCACATGAAGTGGCATGGACTTTTATGATTATCATCCTTGGTTTCTGGGTGTATGTAATCAAACTGAATTTCATGGTTTAACCTTTAAATTCTAATTTATTTTTGTGAGGGTTTTAAAGCTGCTATGATTTGCTCTATAGAAAGCTAAAGCAACAAATGTTAGTAATTCTCTGTCCAACTGTTATTAAAACAAATTCGTTCTCTGAATGTATGATAAAAAATATTATTTAAAAACATTACAGGATTTTCTGAAACTCTAGTCCAGATTCTGGACAGCCATGCACCAACTTTATGGTTAAGGTATCTTCTTTCATCAGAAAGGCATGATGAACCATTTAGTAATCCATTTGGCAATACATTAGCAATTGCCTGGGTGGTAATTAAATAATGATAATAATTGTGACGGAACACGATTCAGGATGGGAACAGTTCCAGGCATGGAGAAAAGCATACAGCAATTGGCAGGACTTTCATATGGACGTTACTGTTATTATGTGGTTTCATTGTATTCATGCTACACAGTGCACAACTGCACATGCCCAGGCTTGCCATGAGTTTGCCTGCTCCCTGCTTCCCCCACTCCTCCCCCTTTTGCCTGTGCCCTGTTCTGATTTGCTCCCCCGTTTGTCTGTCTGATAGCCCACCCTATGTTCTGCCCCCTTTCCCTGGTGGAACGGTTAAGAATCGGGCGCACGCCTGAATAAAGAACTCGGCTTGCACCCTTCCTTGTGTCCTGTCCCCCCTTCGGACCGCGACAAATAACAAATCATGATAATGTATTATCAGAGAAAGAGCTCCACAGGTCTGAATAAAATAATTTTTGATTCCAAAGCTCTGGGACAATGTACATCCATTCAGAGAAGGGAGAAAAAATATGGACAGATAACAAGACGAGGTCTCACTTGGTTTGGGTAGTAGTACATTAGAAACAGATCAGACACAGTGGAATTGAGTGAATTTAGAAAGTATTAGAATAAATTTTGAACAATGCCAAGTTGTATGTAGTATCCAGAGAAAGTACATCTGAAGAATCATCCACGTAAGTCCTCCTGGCAATTTTATGAAATTGGATGGTTTTGTCAAGACCTATAGGATTTATGCTTTTTTTTTTTTTTAATATGGAAATTGGGAAAGTATTTCTTCACCTCTATCTGTGTCAAACATATATTTGGTGATGATTCTGAGACTGTGATGGATCTGCTTGTTGCAAACAAGTTTGCAATATCGGTCCCCAGCTCTGGCTTTCTGTTGATTCCTATTTACATTCTCTATTCTCTATAAGTTGTAAGGATTGTTGGAAGTGAAAGAGGAAAGAACAGTTTTGGAAGTTCTGAAAAATAGATTCCCTGTTAATGTTTTACTTAATTAATTTTAATTAACTGTATTTTTACTTAAATTTACTTAAATAATTAAATTTACTTTCATTTACTTAAGTTAATATTTAACAATTTTTTTGGTGGGATGTGACTGTGCTGAGTCTCTGAATAGTGTGATTGGAGAGGTCAAGAATGATAAGAATAATTTTCATACCTTTGAAGCTTGGAGAATAAAGATAAGACTGTTCCACAGGCAGCAGGAGCAATGCATAAAGCTGTACTCAGAAGAATCATCATCAGAGGAGACCCATGTGTTTTCAGGTAAATTCAACTATGAAGGAAATGCTGGTTCAAATGATATGTACTTTAAAACTAACATTATTTGGTGCCTTCTATCTGAGCTAGGATTAGAAGTAAGCATCTTTTGCCTCAGGATCTTATGCCTTGAACCTTTGCAGAGATAGATTGCTGTTTCATCCCTTCCAGATGAGGAGAATCAGTACTCAATGTTATTATAAGACTATTAATTTAGTCTATTTTGGAACGTTTAACTTTGTTTCTTGGTGGCTTTTTCTTTACAAAGTGCATTAATCCTAAAGACTTGGGCATATACAGGGTTGCACATATGAAATACTGTGAAATGTCATGTAAAGTATTAGCTTATCATCATCATCTATTTACTAATAATGGGTATCCACAAAACCATTTATAACATTTAAAATTTAATTCTGTATAATGGTTTTAAAGTTTACTATTAAATTTCTTCACATTATTTTCTTTAAAAATTCAATAAAAAGTGATAGATATGTGTAATACTTCCTTTAGGAATAACTGTTAAAATGTCAGATGGGCTGGCTGAAGGAAAAAGAGCATCATCCCTTAACAGGCTTTTGATGCTACTGTGGGAGAGTTGTAAATTTCCACTAATGGATGCTATGAGATCATTTAGGTTTATCTGTATTTTTTTTTTTTTTATGTATTGCAAACCCCAGTAGTTTTGTCACAAGTTTAAAGCTCCCAAGTGGTGTGTCATACAATGAAGATCACTCTGAAGAATTAAGAACAAACTCTGTGAAAAAGTTTCCTAGTTAACTCAGTGTAGAGTGCATACTCCCTGGTGATCTCAGATTTGAAAGCTCTTTCTACATCTTTTTTTGGTGACCCTTGAGGAGTACTACATCTTGTTTGAAAAATTTAAATATGTCTGGGCTACTATGTCTGTCCTTTCTTATTTGAAAGCAGGAGTGATAAAATTACCTTGGAGAACTTCCAGTATAATATTTGTGAGATTTCAGAGATCTGAACTACTGTCATTGCTGATCTTGACTTTATGCTGACTCAAAGTCTTGGAGAGAGATATCTGCCTATAGGGCAGATAAATTCTTAGTCATTTATGATCTCTCTCAAACAGTGAAAATATGTGAAGTTGATCCTGGCATCTTCTCTTTGACCGTAGTGTTAATAGTGGGGGTTGCTTTTCTTTACCTAACATATAAACACATTCCTTTTTAAGCCAAAACAACTGTATTTAAGAGACATTTTAGAGAGGGAGGGGAGACGAGTCAGAGAGACAGAGAAACAGAGAGACAGAGAGAGACAGAGAGGGAGCGAGCGAGCTGAATACATTTATTTTACTTAGAAAAATAGGAGCTGCATTGGAAAACCACTAAATTTGTGTAGTAGTCTTTTAATAATATGCTGGGTTAGTTCCTGAGGTAATAGATAGTTCTCATATACTTCATGTGAACTCAGGAACTCTTTTTTTGATTGGGGAAAAATTACTCATACCTGCATCAACATTAAGGAAAGTTTTGTACTACTTCTAGGCAAGGAAAAACCTGGTAACTTATATCCCGTGTCAACCCTCTGGTACCATTTGAACCTTGAAGATCGTGCTGCAAATCCTGTGTTTGTACTGTGTGAACTGCACTGTTAACTGTGTTGGGATTTCTGCAAACTTTGTAAACTCTATCATTAACAATTCTGTTAACAATTGTTTTTTCAAGTCCGGTGAAAGAAAGTCTGCAAGGGCTGTTACAACTGGTCCAGTGATGAAAAAGATGAATTTACTTTTCAGGCAGTTACTGATCAACAAATATAGAAAGAGAAATAGTATTACTAAATCGTAAGTATTTTGTCACATAGAGTTCTTAATAATACTCAGCGTACACACCTAAAGAGAATACTGTTCACCTGCTAAATAAGCTGTGATATACTCTAGGCACCAGTGACTGTAGCAATGCCATTTGAATATTATATTGAATTCAAGAACCTTGTTATAGAAAAAAACGCTCTTGTTGCACAGGAGATCTGGGGATTATTTTTTCGTTTTCTGTAGATAAGGTATTAATATTAAATCTGTCTGTTCATAATGAGCTATTGACTGGATTTTCATGTTAAGGGAGTGCATTGGAAATCAGAAAAGCACTTGCTGCAGATGACTGTAGTTCACATCTAGCTTTTCCAGGGCTGAATCTGGCACGTTTTGTGTATGTATGTGTGTGTGTGCGCGTGCGTGTGTGTGCACATGTACATGCATCTCTGTGAGTGTGTGAAAGTGACAGTACGGCTTCCTAATGCAACAGATAAGGAAGTTCATACTACTTATTTTATGTATGTGGTTAGATCATTCTCAGTGAGGAGTAATAGAATGCTATCTTCATAGTTGAACTTTTGTTGTTCCTTGGGAATAACAAAATTACCATGTGTGGGTTCTCTGGTACTGAACATCTTTCCTGAACTTTCTATTTGTAACATACCTCTGGCATAGAAGCTGTTGAAATATATCACAGTTTTCACAAATAAATATGCTGTAGTTTCTGAAATTTTCCCAAATCCAAATCCTAAAGCAACCTACCATTTTAATAGAAAAAAATGCCTTGAACATCTGGGGGAAAATTGCTTGTCTTTTTTATAAATAGCTTATGATTTTTACAAAAACTGAAATAGATTCAAGTCCTGTGGTTCCTGTTCAAGTCAATAACTCTACACTGTCCTAGAAAGAACAAACACTTGTGTGGTATGTGTTATTCTTAAATTTAGAGGAGTGCAAAAAGTGTTATTTCTCTTGACATAATTGCTGTATGTTCAAATGTAATTTAAAATTGATGCTATATTTTAATGGAAATTTCAAAACATTGTATTTAAAAAATGTTAGAGCACTTAGAATGTCATCCTTCCCAGGTACTTTTAAACTGAAAAGAAATGTGTTACTTTTTGATGGTGTTTTTTGTAAGATACATTGTCTCACATGCACAAACACATGTATGTATTCACACACTCTTCCCTCTCACTCACTTATGTTTCACTGTTGCAGCTGCTTTGTGCTTTAGGTCTCATGTGTGACCTTTACAGTTGTGACAGTGATTAAAGTTTATCAAATGCCTCTGGTGACTTGAACTGTCAGAAAGTGATGAAAGTGACTGATGCATTTCTTGGCCTCACCTTCTGGGGGGAAAAATCCACTTCCTAAATCCCTTTCTAAACATAAGGCTTCCTAAGCTGTCAAAAGCTTACTTGGAAAACAAATGAAAAAAAGAGAGTGAAAAGTAAAAAAACGCATGTACCCAACACTTTTTCTAGATGGAGAGAATGCAGCTGTGTTTGAGTTTATATGCAGCCTGTTATATGAGAAACCCCCATGCAATGTGCCATTACCCCTGCATTTAGGCAATTAAAGACAGCTATTTCCATCTACTGTTTGGCAAACAATCTGTAAAATATATTTGTAAGTTTAAGAATAAATATCATCCAATAAGCACACTAGCAAATAGTGAATCTTCCAACTGTAACCAACTACTTTGTAGAACAGTAAACTACAGGGAAAAATATATATTCCCCAAAACTTGCATGCTTTAGATCAGAATTCAAAACTGTCTCACTGCCAAGCTACAGTCAAATGTCCAAGCACTGGAGTTTACAGTATGATTCCAAATGTTGCATCTTTGTGTTTGATCTGATTGGATTTTGCTCAGTGAGCTTGCTTTTTATTCCTACAATTAAGTAGCTGAAACTGCAGAAGCATTTGCCACACAGCATTTAAAAACTAGTGTCTGTGTCTTTCCTCTGGGTGCCTGCTATGCTGCATCTGTATTTATTTTTACCCCATTTTTTTCCCCCTTCACTTTCTGACCTGTTATACTCCATGCCTATATAAAGGGTTCTTCAACCTGAGTTCCTTAGAGAACCAGATAAAAAAAGTTGAAACAAATTTGAAAGTCTTGGGACTATTTAAAGAATATTTTTATTTAAAATGCTGTCATTGTAGGTCTGTTTGTGCCTTGCTCAAAGTAGTAATTAATTCTCTAGAAAAAGAATGTGGGCAATTTTCTATAATGCCCAGGAAAATTAGCTGTGAAACATGAGAAAACCTGCCAGGTTAATTTTAGGGGTAGATATTGAAAAGCGAGTACCTAAGACAATATTAAAAACAAATAGACAAAACCTTTGTTGCAAGGAACACTTGTAATTATGAGGTAAGGTGCAGTGAACACAGTATAACATATATAGATGTATGCATGAACACAAACACACCTCAAGTCACTGTGGAAGAGACAAGACTTCATTACAATGAAAACACCTGGAAAGTAGGAAACTAACCCCTTTTGTAATCCAAAACATGTCTCTTAGGCTAGATACCAGGTCAGTGGGGAACTGATAGTGAGAATCTTTGAAAGGCGGAGATTACATTGCTGGCAATGCAGAGACCTAGGAATTGCTATTGCAGATCAGGTGAGTTCTTAAATTAGTGTAGTTTCCTATATCTCACTGTAACTAATGCCAAATGCTTTAGTAGAGCTATATCTACCAAGGAGACCTATACCTGAAGCATTAAGGTTGAGCTTTCCACATTTTTATTCTTACAAGGAAGGAGACGTTCTTTCTTATCATTAATTTAATGTCCAGATTTCTCCATGCCTCAGTTGATTTATAGGGGGTGAAGGAATGTTAAATAGGGTTTTCCTTTGCTACCGTTCCTGATTACTGAAGAGTGACCTCCATGTTTGTGTTCTGCCCTTGCTCCTTACCCAGCACATAGATGAGGGAAACTGCAGTACAAAAGGACATTTATACTCCCAAAAAAGGACTTTTAACATAGGACAGTAGCCAGAGTTTTAGAAGTGATCTCAATACATTATTTGAGACAGGGTACCTTGGATATCTTGGATCAGTTGTTTAGCTTGTCTGGACCTCAATATGTCCTTTCTAAGCTGAAGATAATATCATTGCCTTTGGATCCTTTGAAGGATATTATGACAGTTAGTAAACTAAATATTAAAGAATGCAAGGAATTGTCACAGTAATCACATGACCTAAGTGACATAAATGAATGCAATGATACTCAGCACTTAGAGGTGTTATTCTCATATGACCAGGGTATTTCTATTTAAAGTATAGTTATAAACAAACATATTCTCATGACTCAGTATCTCATATATTTTCATTGTCTGATCATATATGCATGTTTCAGGTTAAAAAAGACACAGATCCTGCAAAATTGTGGGTGAAAACATGAGAGACTGATGACATTGTCACTACACAATATATCCCTGTACCGCTTCGATAAGGAATTGTCTGGATTTATACAAGCACAGAGTTGTGGTCAATGGGTCTATATTCAGTGGAGGCTGGTGATTAGTAGTGTCCCTCAGGACTCTGTCTTGGGACTGGTAGTCTTTAATATCTTCATCAATGATATAGACAACGAGATTGAATGTGCCCTCAGCACCCTTCTATGTGAGGAATTAGGTTCACCAATTTTCCTCCATGGTGAAAAGAACAACAAAGGAATGTTAATACTGAGTAAAAAAGGGAAAATTAATTTAGTTGCACTCTTAAATTAATACAGAGATAGTTATTGCACTTATATTGAATATATATAGCTAAATATAAACTACATATAATAAAAACAATATATACTTTGTATGTATTGTTATTTCAGAGAATAGAGTGTGAGGGTTTTGGAGAGTGGAAGAAAGGATAAAATGAATGAGATGAAGAACTTCTGGATTTCTGGAAAAGCAGGGTAAATGTATATGAAAAATGGAATAAATGGAAGACGAAAAGCAAATAGTTCCAATTCATATCACTATGTCTTATTCTATTCTGCTGAATAAATTGAAGATTATGAGGTGACACATACTAATATCTCTCCAGTCTGGGAGAGCCCTGCAAGGAACCTGAAGAGTCGTCCTTGATTTGGTTTTCTACCTGTCATCCTGTTCTTCAGATTTGTGGAGATGGATCTTTGATGGGTTGGTGGCTCCTGTAATGGGCCTGGAAGTATCCTGGCATGGTATTATTTGAGCTTTCCCTGCTGTGTCTGTGGGTTTGCAGAGCAGCTTAACAGATAGAACCTCTGGACTCATCAGTCAAGGGTGTGGAAGCTAGCAATTTTCTCTTAGTCAGCTTCACTTCTGTTACACAGAGTGTAAAATCGAAAGGGAGAGACTGGAAGACAGAGGAACATTAGGTAATGGTATTCCCATGTTTAACAGAATATGTGTTTGAACCAGTGAAATTAGAGGCTGAAATAAACTGCTGTGGGAAAAGGGAGAAATCTTAAAAACCAATGTTATGATCTTACTCTAAACGTTCTTGGATTACTTGATGCTAACTTAGAATTTAGTTTAACATGTGTCCCACAAAAGAGAACAAAATTGTGAAGACACCTGCTAATTGATTTCAGTGTACGTGTGTGTTATGCATCTTATTATTGTTTGGAATCTAAGCTTTTTTGAGGTATTTAGGCATAAAAGTGGAAGATAGGAAAACAAAAAGGCTGAATTATCAGAATACAGAACTTCAAACAACCGAGAAAAATATATTGAGCAGCGCACAGCAAGTAAAATCATCAGATCAGCTGCATCAACATGACAGAGACATTTTAGGTGAGCTGATGTACTATTGAAAGCACTAAAGAGTGGAGAGCTTTGAAGCAATCCTTTCAATCCAGTTTTAAGGATATTGCTATTGTGTCAGCTGAATGACAAGTGTAAAGCTGTCTCCTACAGGAGTCAAATGCTCAAGTGATGCAAATCCAAAATACCTTCAAAGTACAATTTTTTTTTATTTTGATGTGACTTGCAACTGATTAATGGGCATATTTGGAAGACTGATGCAATTTCACTTTATTTTTTTTTTTGGGGGGGGTTAAGTGAAGAAAAGAGACAGTAAAGAAGGATATTTGGAAGATATTTTTTTTTGTACTGGATTGTTTCTGAACCAGACGTTTTTCTAAATTGTGGTCAGTGTTATTAATGCTGCAATGTTGAATATTTTTGAACAAAATTTCTATTTATTAACGCAGATAATATATTTTATTTGCTAAAGCCATGAAACTAAAGCCGTTTTCCAAATACTGTACCTCATATATAAGTAATAAGATTAAGTCTTCCAGAATTTTATCTATGACCTGGAATTTATTAAATAGAATTTGATAGCTTTCCCTGTAAGCAAATTAAAATTGTATTGGTGTCTGGAGGAAAAAGAAAAAAAAAAGCAAAAAAAATTAGATTAGATTCTCAGCTTCTGCATATATGGAAGAAGAGAACCATAATTAGTTTCTTTACACTATACTGAAAAATAATCCAAACTTCTGTCCTTCTGTAAGTAGTTGTCTTCACATGTAGGGTGACTTAGTTTTATCAGCATGGTAAAACTTTTGCTTTCCCTGACCATGTTTCATAAACCACAGGGACACCAGTCATTGCACAGCATGAAGGAGAGTATGATCACCAGGGGAGGCGTAAACCAAGCAGCACAGAGTGACTCGTGACTTGGCTGATTGAAAATAACACATATCCTAGGGAAGAATCAATCGAAATATGAAAGCACAAATGAAGTGTTAGCTACAGGGCCAACATAGAGGATATATAGGAAAGTATATAAATTCATAGATATGATCTGAACTTACATTTCAAACAAGATTAATGGAAATTTACTTTGATTACTGTATAACATAGGCCTTGAATAACAATTTTCCAACTAGATTGTTTGCAACCTAGCTTATATGAAAACAAAGATACAAAATATTACTGTAAAAAAAAAGATGGAAAAGATGAGAGTTTAACAACAGAAGACAGAAAATCTGCTGTTCACCAGCAGTTAATTATGCAGCTTAAGTAAATGATTGAGCTCTAATTCCAATTCACTTTTATCTCTCTTTGTTCTGGCCTTGGAATTTCTCTAATGGCTTTCAGCATTAGGTCAAGTAGTTCACCTTATATTAGTCCTTGCTGACCCATATTACTTTGCCGTGTTTGGTTGAAATAAAGTTGCAAATTCATTGTCTGGGTTATGGACAGTTACATCAGATTTTTATCCATTTCACAGAGGATAAGAATGGGAGAGATATAGCAGTGTTCTATTTCGAATAAGACCCCTAAACAAGTGATTGTGTATGTACACGCATACTTTTTTTGAAACCAGAATGGCTTGTCATCTCTGCAATAGAACTATTTAAAGGTATTGGTTGTCTGGTTCCAAGTGTATAGTACGTTCTACCCAGTATTAAGAAACAGAAGGAGCAGTTCATGCATCAAGTAACAGAGCTCAGAACAGGACCACATATATTGTAGCTATTTAAAAATTTCTACATAGAAAAATGTCATTTCTCCAATAGGTGTGATTTCCTAGTATACATAAAAATGAAATACAAATGTTTTGCCTGTTCTAATTCAATGGTTCAAAGGGGTGAGAGAGCTATATGGTACTATCAATTTTCATAAGATAAATCAGTAAGAGTAGGAAGCAAATTTCTGTCTTTGCTAACCAAGGCTATCTTGAGCCAATTCCTTTAATTTTCTCAAATTATTAAGCTGTAAAGTTGGCTTAGAACACTTAGGTGGCTCAAAAGGTCCCAGTGAGTCAATTTAGTTTTGTTTTCACAAACATAACTTATTTTGCTAAATATCCAGGTCGGTCAGCCATTTGTGTGATTGGAAGTAATTCTTCCAATAACACTTGTTCTATATAGCCACTTTACTCTGAATATGTGCTGCTTGCATCTGTAGTGAAGGCAACTTAACTCTTGGATGTATCTGTTGGTGTTCTATGATTTGGATTTATTCATACAGGTCCATGCTGAGAACATCGCTTAATATTGGTATTTACCTGTTACTGTGGCCTTCTAAAACTGGATCTTGCCTTATGCGCTAACAGATGTAGCCACTAGATTTATGTTGCCTAGGCAAGTAAATGCAATAGTTCTACAGAGTTTTACCTTTCAGAGATGGGGTTATCTGATGTCATTTTATGTGGCTAAACTTTTACTTTTGACTTATTGACCATAAAGTCAGAAGTCATGAGCAATTCCAACTAAGCTGTAGGTCTTCTATTGCATTTCATTTCTGATTAACTGTGATGTGCAGGTACCATCAGCGAAGTCGATATCTTGAGGCATTTCAACTTTTTTCCTTACAATTCATATTTCTACTACAGAAGACCCATGGGAAAATGAAAAGTGACTATAAGGACAATGATGTGAAGATATACTATTGTTTAACTGCAGTAAAGTCAACTAAACTGATGAATTCACAGTAGCTTTTGTATCTTCTCAAAGAGTCTTAAATATATAGGGTTTTTTTCCATAAAGGAGTTAGGATTACCAGCAACTGGTACTGTCAAAGGCTTTCTGAAAAATGATGAAATGCATGAGGAGTATTAACATTTTGTGTAACAATGGTATATGAAGATATCTCATAAACAGGGAGAGTGAAACTATCTCAAGATCTGCTCTTATTGGCACTGGGATTTTGGTTCAGCTTACACTGTTAAGGAATTTCCTGGGAATGCCAGGATGGAGGACAGCAGGGAATAATATGGCTACTCCACTCATTACATTTAAAATCTCTTTCCAGGCATTGCATAGATCACTCTTTTCTGTTTCATTGTCCTGCATCTTTATTGTATCTTTCATATTTCATGTCAACATGTCTAGACTATTTGAGCTGGACAAATTTGCAACCATTACTGCCCAGTCCTAGTTTTTGAACTTTCTGACAACTACTTTAAGTTTCCCAGACCTAACTTTTGACTTCTTGCGTATAAGTGGTGTGTTCAGTTTAAGACCAAAAGTACTTGTCTTTCCATTTGCTCTTCAGGACATGGAGACACTATTTCCGTGTTATTCTTTGTCTCTAGTAGAGTTGTGATGGAAGTTTAGACGACTTTTGAGAGCTTTTACTTCCCTTCCCAGGATGACTGATCAATGTAAACTTTCCTTTGTGATTTTTGTGATGACCTTCACCATCCTTTTGTTGAATCATTTTCATACTGCTGTACTTTGGATACATCCAGTGGTATACATCCTGTTTGTTACCAGACATATCAATACTTGTCTTTCTCAATATTATCTGAAAAATAAACAAACCTAAATCCATGAGAATGCCAAGGAAGAAACAACTAAGTAAGAGATATTTGAATGTCAGGTAATCAATAAACACTAGATAGTGCTTTGCAGAATATTCAGAAGGATTTTCTGTCTGTGTCAGATAACTGATATCTTTGTGCAAAATGACTAACATAGAATTTCTAAGGAAGGCTGTTTAGTGTCAAGGCAGATTCAAGAGTTAAAAAATACTATAATATTTTAAAAGGAAGCCTAAAATGAATTAAAACTGAGTAGCAGTCTTGCTGTGCACAGTCATAATTGCCTTATATGAACATTTATTTACTGTGTGATTAAACCAGAATCATAATAAAACATACAGTGCTTGTTTAAATAGTTTGGGTGCAAAATGTTTTGGTAGTATTGGACTTGTTGCCTATCTAATGCTTGTATTATTTCTTCAGAGCAATTCTGTGTATCTTTTCCCTTTTATTTTTTATTACTTCATCTGAATTGTATTTTAAAATAAGATATATTAAAAAATATATATGTGTCCAGAAAAATAGTTAATTCAATGTCATGAATTAACTTCTGTTTAGTATAGGATGCCTATGAATATTTACTGTTGCTGAATCAAGTGTTTCTTTTTTTTTTTATTCTGGAATAAAACCAAAATTCACTAGAAAAGTAATGAGTTTAATTCACTCTAGCTTGTCAGTTTACGTGATTTTGTTTTGTTTTCTTTTTTTTTTTCAAAAGGCCTTGGGCAATTACTGAATATTTGCAAAAAATAGTTAGCAATTCCTAAACAATTATAACTTTCAGTATTTTTTTTATTTTTAGATTTCATATTTGACATCAGATATTTATTTTGTAGTTTCTCTTTTTAAAAAGTTCTATCTTTCCTTGTCAGAAGCTGAGACTACAGCATCAAAAACAACTAACTAAATGCAGCAGAAATAATTTATTTGCAGTTTTTCTATCCATTTTTATTACATGAACTATATATTTACTAATTATGAAACATATGCAGAAAATTATTTGTAAATGAAAGAGAGGCAATGTAAAAACAAACCTCATTTCTGATTAATTCAGTTCTCTCTGATTTTGTCACAAACGTTCTACAAGAGTATTTAATCTGAATTTAAATTCCTCGACAAGCAAGCTAAAATACCATTTAAGAAGCTTCAGAGGAAAATTAAGGAAAAATTGATTTAAGGTCAGTTTCAGCTGTAAGGAAAGCATATATAGCAGGAAAAACAAATACAGAGAGAAGTCTCGCACAAATGTCTTCTACAAGTATTTAAAAAAGGTAGTTTGGGAAATATGTTCTAACAATATGAGACATATTTTGTTAAAAATGGTAAAAATCTGATTTTAGAATTAGTTCTTCAAAGCTAAACTTTCCTAAATGTATAATATGTTTAAGAATTTTATTTCATATTCTAGGCTTCCACATTATGAATTTACGGGAATAAAAAAGACATAAAAAACCTCAACCATACTGTACCTGAGAACCACATGATTTGCTAGATTAAGGTTGCATTTAATTAATCTTTCATTATGCAAAGTATTTCAAGTCTTCTAATTTAGATTGCACTTTGACTTTTTTCAGTAAATTGTCTCCCCTGGAAACAAAGTGGAAAACTTGAGATATGTAGAAATATTGAACCATCTGTTGGTCATTCTCAGTTAATTTCAAGGAGGAGACTGGGAATCAGAGATGATTTAGTTAGTTAAAATAAAAATTTCTTAAAATACCAGTTGTGTTATGTACTATTTTAACATAATACATAAGCATACTACAAAGTATGTTCCTCTTTTAAGAGCTGGGTGGCTTTCTTTTTAACAATCAATTAAAAGATGTTATGTAAAATTACAAATGTCTTATGCTAAAAATGAATTATTAGAGAAACTATAAGAACCTATGGCTTGTTCTATGATAATCTGAAATACAAGACATAACAACAGTGACAACAAAGAAGAAATATGAACTTCTTTTGCCTCCAATGTTCAGGCTGCCTTTCACTCACCTCAGGTTTTAACTTAAAACACAAATCTGATGGCTACTAATTTGAAAATATGTTTTCAGCTTCTCTTGAGAGGAAAACAAGGTATCCCCGGGATAGCAAGAGCAGTCAAACCTGGCAATAAGCACTAAGAGTTAATTTTAAGAGAGTAAACAATAGGAATTGCAAGTCATAGCGGAAGGATATGTAGTACTCCTGCCCCACTGAAACACAGTTTTGACCTGAAAGCAGTGTTGCCTGTGTATTTTGGTGCTGAAAAAATCTCCGGAGCAGTTAATTAGGGGTATGGGAAATAAAATAATCTGGTTTTATTATAAGTAAAGTTATGTAAGTGGGAAACGGGGTGTTGGGACTTCCTTCTTACCTCCCATTTAATTTTATTTCAGGCGTCTCGTGAAGATTGTAAGGTGAAAGGCCCCGTCAGGGCTGTACACCAAGGGAATATTGCGGCCGAGGTAGGATACAATATATAGATGGAAAATTTACATCGGCCACGTGTCTTTGTGTACAGGGGGGTCCCCCCTGTACATGTACAGAGGGGTACGTCACCAATCAATCAAGCTGTACAGGGGGTATGCCCTGATCCAATCAGGTGGGAGGGTGACACCCACCCGCCGGTTTGAAAAGTACCCTTTAAGGTAAAGTGTTTGTTACCTGCTGAATATTCAAGATATTGGGTAGCTGAAGAGTATAAAAAAGACACGGGCTCTTGGAGGGGGGTGCTTTTCCAGGCGGGTGGCTTGGGACTGCACCCAGCGCTGCAAATAAAGGATTCTTTTCTGTAAGTTTCCTTGTCCTGCGAAAGTTTTTTTGCCGTTTCTATAAATTGATAGAAGAGAATTTTCTCACAGGGGTGAGATAAGAAAGGGTTTATTTACCAAGGCTAAGATAGTATACAACGCGCACGCAGGCCGTGCCTGAGAGGTTACATTTTATAACATTATCCGTCCAATCCCAGATGTGTCCACCCTTTGGCCCTTCCTCTGGTCTGCCCCGGGCCCCCTGAGAATTGGGTCTGGAGTTTTTTTGGGACCACTTACTTCATCATCTTCAGCCTCATCAGAGCACAAAGGGTACATATTTACCTAATTTTTGACCGTAGTCTGTGGTTTAGGCCCTGATATGCTGTTCTTCAAACAGTCTGGGCCTTTGCCTTGACAAAAGACTAAACACTGCTACTGAATTCAGGGGTAGGTTTGATATAGAAGGCATAGAATGGGGTAAAAGGGTTAGGGAATGTGTAAACAAGGGAAAGGAACAAAGGACAAAGGGGTTTCTGCTTTTAAAACCTACCTATAAAATTTACAAGTCTTACAAATATTAGAAAAATAAAAAAAACATTAGGGGTTTAAGGCATCAGCAGTAAATGCAAATGAAAACTAAAGAGCTGCTGAAAGTTCTTGTCAGAAAACATTCCATAAACCAAATCTTCTTAACAGGTAAAATTGATTTAGTTAGTATGAGACATGGAAATAAGAACAAAGTTAAGACCATGTCTTATATATGATGGCACAGGTGGCTTCCATGTTTAACTTTTTAAATGCTTCCTCTGTTCATAGTGGAATCCACACTCCAGAGAAAAATACCCCCATTAAATGTCTTTCTTACCCGGTGTATGTTTAAGAGCTTTAGTACACTGTTCTAAAACAATTTAGCATTCAGAGCAGGGAGCTGTCTACAAATAAGAAATACTGAGTATATGTTAATGACTGCCACTATCTGCATCCATTCAAAGTAATCCGCCCTTGAAGATGCATGCCAATTCTGTT
The DNA here is from genome assembly GCF_001715985.3 of Manacus vitellinus. Classification (NCBI taxonomy): domain Eukaryota; kingdom Metazoa; phylum Chordata; class Aves; order Passeriformes; family Pipridae; genus Manacus; species Manacus vitellinus. The sequence goes on from NW_021938802.1 coordinate 237,375, forward strand.
TCCTTGAAGTGTGAAGCAGACAAATCAGCCCAGCAGAAGAGCCTCAACAGGAGGGAACTATCTTGCCCCGACAGAGGCACTTCTGAGCATGTGAAGAGGTGATACTGTAGGCGTTTGGAACAGATAAGTCAAAAAAATGCAGCTGCTTATGGTGTTTACAAGGCCTTTATAGTTAGCCAGGAGGATCATTGATTTGCAGGTATTTCAATTCCCACTGTAAACATCTGAGTCTTTATGATCTGGCCACAGGTTACTTAATGTGCTGTTACAGAAAGCACAGCAGAATGAAACTTGGTTTCTCTGTGGGGTATTGTATTAGTCCATCTACTTTAGCAGAGAAATGAATTTTAAACAACTGTTTTAATGACTGACATCTATCAGGTAATTATGCTAGCCAAAAGACACCATTCTCTTTGTCTGTCTTCTTTCCTCTCTCTGCAGTTCTGCATGTGTGTGAGAAACAGAGAATGAGAAGGAGAGAAGATTGCCCTAAAATAGCAAAGGAACTCCTTTGAAATGCAAACACAGGATACAGAGACATCTTGTTAGTGATACATCATTTTTCTTCAACTTCCAAATTTTGGAATTTTCTGTTTTAGAAATTATTTTCAGCTGTTAAAGGGCAAAAAGACCTTGAACAAAGGATTTGGTCTGTTATAAGCCTTTCTGTTCACCTTCTGCAAACTCTGTTAAAATCCATAGGAAGGTATAATAAATAATATTCTGAATGTGACTTTCAGATTGTAAAACTGATAACAGTAACGGCGAGTCATCCTGAGATTGTATTCCTAAGAGGCCACTTGCTTTCTTATTTCAGTTCCAGTGTCCTTGTGTGCCTGATTAGGGTATCCATTTTAGCTGATCAGTATAAACTGGCTATGTACATTACTACCCTCAGGGAACATTTGAAATGCACATAGAACTGACAGCCACAGCCAAGAAGATAATCTGTTACGTTGTAGTTGTGTTTCTATCAGCATGCACGGACAAGGAAAAGTGGGATGATTTGGATTATTTGATTATTCCTTAATTCAGCAATAGCTATCTTTAATCTGTGAGCAGAAACCCCTTGTAAAATCCCCAGTAAAGAATATGATCATGAAGGCAAGATGAAAAAAAGGTATTTAAAATATTAAGTTTTACTTCATCTCAGTTGAATGTGGGATGTTTGACTCCTCTATTCTGAGAATGAAGCAAAAGAAGGATAGTTACTGTTAAAGTAGTAACAGTTTTGTGATTAATGATGTAATAATAATCCTGCTCAGTATCATTAACATTTGTGCAGAGATCTACGGCATGTGTTAATTTTATATATATTATGAAATATACTAGCAGTTTATTTATGATCCACTTCATAAACAACAAAAAAAGCTGATCTCTGTTTTTCACCATCAATCTTTACTAAAAACAGAACTGTGTCAACATATAAACAGCTGTCAGATTCTAGTGGAGGTGTTACCAGAAAGTACCTGGTGTTGAAATCATTTACCAACATTTCAAAAAATATGAGGAATGGAGATGAAGTTACTCTAAAATTTTACCTGAAAAGCATTGGATTTATAGTAAAGAACTTTCTGTTTCATTATATAATTTTTGTGCTTTCTTTAAAAAACCCTTCTGTACAGCTGCTACCACACTCTTCCCCCTCCTTCTAACTTCATTCTAAGGTAAAATTAAAGAAATTCCAAAATTCACCGTAAATTCTGTCCAAGCTGTTAATTACCGGCAGGGGATCTGTGGTATATTAATATAATATAAAGAGACACGACCCAGCAGCTAGCTGGCAAGTAGCCAAATCTGCTTATTTAAAAGAAAAGTGCCTCCTTATAAACCCTCTGGAGGACATGTGACCACCTGACCAGTGACAGCACAGCACACATTGCTCATGTGCCCCAGTAAGCTGTCCAGGGACTTCAACTCCCAGAGTGCTTCCCTCCACATTCTTGGGACTCATCCCTACATCTGCCTCAGTCTACATATTTAAGGTGAGTCACGAAAGCAGTGCAATAACAACAGTGCAAATAGCAGAATACCTTTGAACAATTACATCGCAGTGACCCAGCACACCGCTCACTTTGGTTCCTTAACAGCTTATATATCTATTGAAAATGTTTTCTTTAACCTTTTAAACCTATTTTCTTTAACCTTAAACCTTTATTTTCCTAAGGGGTATGGTGTAATCTGGAAAAATAGCTTTATTAACCTACGGGCCTTGGCCCAACTGTGTATTACCTATAAAATTGTAACCTTTATTTTTCCTCAAGGTTTATATAAACTGGAAAAATCAACTTTATTTCAAGAGCAAGTTAAATGTAGAAACTAAATTTTCCTAATTTGACCGTGTGGCTGAGGTAGTGATACTCTTATAAGGTATTTGATGTTTAAGGTACTTTTTACATTCACACAAGTCTTTCATTCACTCGCGTACACTCACGCAGGCGGCCACCTTCACTCTTCACATACACACTCATGGGTTTTTGTAAACTCTGCATTTTGCCACACTGGTCATCTTCAATTGTAAACCTCAAATGTAAACATCAATATCAATTGGTAAACATAACTGTGTTTTTAAACTCCACATTACTCTGATTCTTGCTGCTGCGGGGATGTACCTAGGTAAGGTCTAACCCATCTGGAAGCCGAACCCATTTCAGCTCTTTTCCTGTAGATACATGCATAATCCCTCCCCCATGTCACAAAATCTACTGGTCCTATCCACTGTCCCGAAACTAGATCCCTCATCGTGACTGGTGGTTTGGGAGAGGAGAATGCCTGAGGTCTATGCTGCCTTTTGTATCTGCTTTTTTCAGCACTATCACAATTTAAAAAATTTACAACATATGTTGCTTTCCACAGACGCTCCTGTGGGCTACAGATGGATTCCACCTTCTTCTGTTTAGCTAACGTGTCTTTTAGGGTGCGATGTGCCCTTTCTACTATGGCTTGTCCCGTAGGTGAGTGTGGAATGCCTGTAGAGTAAGAAATTCCCCAATTTGACAGGAAGATTTTTACCTTTTCTGATATGTAAGCTGGTCTGTTATTGCTTTTGATCTGTTTTGGGGTACCTAGCGTTGCAAAACAGCTAAGCCAGTGCCTTATCACATCCTTTGCCTTTTCCCCAGTGTGTGCAGTGGCAGTGGTATCTCAGTATGAGCTGTGCATTGTTCAGAGCAGGGATAGAAAAAGCAAACTGTGGAGCATCCTCAGGGTGCAGAAAGATGGTAAAATAGCAGTCCTTTAAATCAATTACCATTAATGGCCATCCTGCTGGAAGCATAGCAGGTGAAGGGAGTCTTGACTTAACCCATGCCCCCATGGGTTAAGTCATGTAACGTCCTCCACTTGCCACTTTTCTTGGGGATAAAAAACTCAGGTGTATTCCGGGGACTGGTGGTTGGCACAATGTGTCCTGCCTCAAGCTGCTCTTTTACAAGTTCTCTTAAATGAGCAAGCTGCTCCTTTTTTATGGACCATTGATCAATCCTATAGGCTCATCACTTTTCCAAACCAGCTTAATCTGTCCTTGGAATGACTGTTCAATGGCCCCTATTGAAAAACCTGGTTGTCTGCAGGAGCAATTTGCATGACTGTGCCAAATTGTCCTAAGATGTCTCTCCACCACAACATGCATGGTATAGGAGCAACAAAAGGAGCTATCTTGGCCCCAGAGGGCCTCAGGAGGAGTTCAGCTCCCTAGTAAATGCTATGAGTGGGCTCCTTGTGTCTCAGTGTCTGTCCGAGCACATCATAGACCAGTGGTGCAGGAACTTTAACTGTGGATGATAAACAGACAGCCACACAAATTCCAGTACAGGCTTTTTCATGTCTGTGAAGGGGTGATGCAGAATGTCGACAGGATGGCTCAAGGGTGAACTCCAGACCCTCCCCTTCATTCACATGCACACAGGACCAGGGCTGCTCAAGCATACCTTGGTGAAAGCGCACTTGGAATTATTTTAAAATGCTCACTCCAAGCAGCCTTTTAAGGGTGGTTTCCTCAGGCTGCTGTTAGTTTGGTGGAAGATGGCTCAGTAAAACAGATCCCAGACAAGCCACTCACTGACCCAATGTGCTGCCTGTAGGACCATGTCCCGGCCCACAAACTGGCCCCCTGCAGCATCTCTGCATGCTGCATTCCTTATTGAGGAAGAGAAATATGTAGGAAAATGAAATACAGAAATATTGGAAAATCCCGAAGTGAGAATAGCTCCAAATGGGTAGAGCACCTGTGAGGGAAATTATATATGTGTCCACCTTTTCATTCTTCCTGAGGCAGATACTTAGTTCTCAGTGCTGGAAATCAGATATTGGGTAACCAGACCCTTTCTGATTCAGTTTTATGTTCTTACAAGGTAAGAAAGGAGAAAAAGGAAGAGTCACAGTAAACAAAGAAAATGATGATAAGTATTGTCATCTCATTAGGTGTGTAGGAGGACAGAAGAACTGAAATGTAGGTGGGAACAAGATCTGTTGTGACAAGCCTGAAAAGCGAGGACAAAAAGTTCTAACTTTCCTGCTAAAAGAAAACAGGAGTTGGCTGTAAAAGAAGAACTAACTCACTGAGTGTGGCAAGAAAATAATATTCTTTTGTCAGCAGCAAGTTTGATGCACTGAAAAGGAACAAATTGGGATGCAGAGGAGGATTGCAGTAAGTGCGCTACATCACACACGAGGGAATAATTTTTTATAAGAGAACATGGAGACCTTGAGGTGAGCTCCTACTAATCATGCTTCTCACTGTTAAGGATTCTAGATTGTGAAATCCAAGAGGCACTTCTTGTGTTACAATTAGACTATTACACCTTGGAACACAATGTGTTTGATTCTGGATTCATAATCAAATGAAGTCCCAATATATGCATGTAATACTAGAATTTTGACCAGTAATCCAGATGAAGTCACACCTGCAGGGTCCTTTCTGAAGAATACAATAGGAAATACATAGAAATACTTACTGAAAGAGTAAAAATTGTGAAATGTAAAAAATGTAAAATACCTTTGACCTTTCACAGTCTCTGATTTCAGAGGTTTGTTCATCAGGATTTCTACTGCAGAAGAGAAGCTAGAAATAATGGGAGTTGCCTCTATGAAAGAGTTGAATAAAAGAAATGTAAGCAGAGTCTTATTCTGTCACTAATCATCACTGAGAGCCTGGCACTCTTCTCTTTGCGCCTTTCCTTCAGCTATTTTTATATATTGATCAAGTCCCCCCTGAGCCCTGTGTTGAGTCCCTGAACTAAAAAGTCCCAGCTCTCTCAGCCTTTCTTCACAGGAGATTAGGTCCAAGTTTCTTCATCATCTTGGTGGTCCTTTGTTGAACTCTCTTCATACGTTGGTGTTTCTCTTACCGGGGAGCCCAGAACTGCACACAGCACTCCAGGTGTGGCCTCACCAGTGCTGAGTAAAACAGAATGATCGCTGTGACCTGCCAGCAGCTTGTCTCCTGGTGCAGCTGAGGGCATTGTTAACCAGGCTCAGAAGCAAAGGGCACACTGCTGGCTCATGTTCATTTTCATTTCCACAAGGACCCCCAAGGCCTGTTCTGCTGCTGTCCCAGCTGGGCAGCCCCCAGACTGTGCTGGCGCCTGGGATTGTACCTCCCCAGGTGCACGATTTTGTACTTCCACTTACTGAATTTCGAGGTGCCTGTCAGGTCCAGCCTTTCTCAGCCTGTTCAGGTCCCTCTGGATGGCAGCAAAACCCTTTAGCATATCAGCTCCTCCTCCAGCTTAATGTCATCAGCAAACTTGCTGAGGGTGCACCAGCCCCATCATCCAGATCATTAATGAAGAGAGTAAAAAGGACTCAATTCAATAATGAGCCCTGGGGTACTTTGCTAGTTACTGGCCTCCAGATAAACTGCTTTAACGTCAATGGCCTCAAATTAGAATCCTTAACTCCTTTACCTCTCTTTACCTAAAATCATTCACACAAGTATATATACTTATTGATAACGAAATAATACAATTTGGAATATCTTCAGTAAAATTAGCAATTCCTTCAGTGTCTCTTAAATCTGAGAAGTAAACTGAAATATTTGTCTGAATTTACCGTAAGATGTATAAATTTTCCAATTTTTCCTTTGACATTTTCTTTAATGCAGGAACAATTTTCCTCTGGATTAACAGGTCCCAGAGCTCACTGCATTTCAAGACCATTTGCAGTATCCTGAATAACCAGTGAATCCAGTCGTTTATCAGACTCTAAAATATTGAGTGCTATTGTTTCAGAATAAGATAAAGCTGAAGATGGGTACTGTCAGCCAGCTCCAAACTATGTAGCTGGAATAAGATCAAGAGTGTTGGCAAAAGGGCTGTGACATGAAGGTGTTCAGGGGAAACATGATTAAATATTCAGGTGACCTTCCCATCACAAACATTTGTTAAGTGTGCATAAGAGATGCAGTACAACACTTACGTAAGTCTTATTTAGTCAAGTGTATGGTGTTGAGTTCTATTTATATTTTTAATCCTTTTCAACATTTTCCTATATGGTTCCATTTATAGTTCTAAGAATAGAGTAATAAATGATAAAAATAGAAAGTGGATATATACTATTAATTCAGTGATCTTAACATCAATTAATTTTCCTTTGTAGCTAGTTAATGTTATATAATACTTGCCAAATATTTGCCATGTCCACAATTCCCAAACACTTAAAAAAGCTAGGGTAGTAGAGAGGTTGCATATTAGACCACCTTTCATCCCATTCACAGCTTTGTAGACCAATCTCTTTCTAATTAATCCCTCTGCAAGTTTTTCAGCAATTGGTCATACAAAAAATTATACCACAAAGTCAATTTTGTAAGTCTTTTCTAGTGATATTTCATTAGCCAGTCTCCCATTGGTTGGATTGCTTGAGAATAGCTACCTCAGTTCTTCATAAACTCAATATATAGAACTGGAAGAATGAGGCACACACTGCTCCAGTGGAACTTAGTATCAGGAAAAAAAATTGGATTTTAATTTTTTAAAAATGATGTAAGTTTTCTCTGTCATTCGTACAGATCCGTTTTTGCCAAACCACACACAAGTGCTCAAATTATTAATGTGATGGCACACATATCTTTTGAGGAAGATATGCTTAAAAATACTATCTTCTATTGCTGTTATCCAGGTTTCTTTTCAGTCCTTGACAGAGGATTATAAAAGGATAATCAGGACTGCTAAACAGATGATAATTCCTCAGCCAAAAACTGATAACAGAAAGTGACTTCTTGTAGCGACAAGATGTCCATGGCATCAGATAGTTCTTGGTTTACTGGCCTAAGGCTCGGCAAATGATTTCTGTGGCTGCAGGATGCATGAGCCTCTGTCTATATATGTGTGAGGCCAGTTGATGTAAAGCCCAAACGCCAAAGCAAGTGAGAATGTATTAAATACCTTCCTTATTCGTTTAATCCCAGGGCATGCAATCCATTCCTGTGATAGGTGCCAAATGAATTTAAAATAGTGTGGTACTGCAGAAAATTTTTTCTAGCTCCAATGAAGTGAGTTTATGTAAAACTTTAAAGATTTTTGGCAACTTTATTTTCTTTCCTATTGGTAGTAATGGTAATAAAAATAGTATGAAGTCTAGTTTGAGGATTTAATTAATAGAGGAGATATTTGAGTGCAGAGTTGGTTAAATTATAGCACTGTAGGCTGAATAGGCTACATAGGTGATAGACTAAAGTAATGATTAGGAGTCCTGTGGAGAGAATTTATTTGGAGGCCAGAAGTACAGAAGATGGATTGAGGAAGAAAATGGTTCATGTGTCAGAAAATTGATTGGTAAGTCTGGCAGAAGAGAGAGGATGAATTGTTGGCAAATTAACTAGAGGAAGAAGAGAGAAGTATTGACAGGGAAGGAGAAGGTAGAGAAAAAGAGAGGAGGATTCTTGAGTTTTTGGATCTCAAAGTTATTGGCAATAACTTGGATGGTGGTGGAGTGACAGTGTCATAACCTAAAGGGTTATCCAGCCTGTGGGTGTGTAGAGATCATAGAGATCATGACTGTGGCTTTGTAGAATTCCATAATACACAAAGACACAGGGACTTTACATTTCTGTACTTTATTACAGTTTACCATAAATACTACAAAAAATACCCCTACTATGTAAACTACCACAAAAATCAGCACTAGCAGGTATATATGCGATTAATATAAAGTGTATATACACACACACACACATATATAATGCTATTATAAATACATATATTATATATATATAGTGCTATTATAAATTACTATCAACAATTAAATACAGCACCAATCAGTAGTACAGCAACAGTAAATACAGCAACAATCAACATAACAGCAACAACCAACTAGGTATATACTATTACATGTTACTACAAGTATATCATTGATAAGCAAACTTATCAACAGTGTGACTCCAGATATACTTACAGTAAGATGCTTTTATGGATGTATATAATAAAAATATAAAGGCAATTATTCAGATTTCAGAAGAAGTTAAACCATAACAAAGGGGAAGATGATCTGTTCCCAGAGAGGGATCTAACCAGCCTAGAGGTGGGAAGACAAGCCTACAAAAAGTAGGGGACTAATAAGGTAACAGGCAGAGTCTCACCTCAAAAATTATTTTGTCAAGGAGTCAGATGCCAGTCAGGTATAGGGATTCCACTGTCTCTTAGAATGTCTGGGTGGGATCCAATGCTCTTAGGAAGAGTACATGTAGCATGAGAAGTTCTCAGATAAACATGCTCCACTTTTTATAAAAATTTTATATCTTGGAGATAAGAGGTCCTAAGGCACCACGGCTTCAAACTGCCAATAGGTGCTGTTAATTTCTGTTTTACATCTGTAACAGTCAATGACGGTGAAGTTTTCTGTTCTTTCAGACCTGTTTTATATTTTTCCAGACTGTTTCCACCTTTCCACATTATAAATTGCTGAAAATGTTTCCTGATTCTGCACTTATTCTTGGTAGCTCAGGATATCACTGCTTTCTAGGTTTGACAGCTGTACTTTGAAGAGACCAGCTGTACTTTTCAAGGATGTTTCTTATTCCAAAGCCTAGTTCCCAGGCTCTCAGCTCCAAGGCTGGGGGACAGTTTCTCTGTCAGTATTTTTCTGTGGATGTTTTCTTCTGTTCTTTCTCCTTCTAAGAAAGAACACATCAGACGCCAGTAGGGCTGGGCGCCCTCCTTGAGCTTTGGGTAGATTTTTTCTGCTCACAAGAACTGCCTCCTTATCCATGCTAATTCTCTGCCACTCCTCCTTATTCCTGGTTCTTCACACAACATGGAAACAGAAAATGGGTGTCAGTTCCAGCTGTAAGCATCCTGAGCAATTTGGAAATAATGGGGGCAGCATGGTGAGGAGACATTATAGAGAAGAAGAATCTTTTTTTAGCTTACCGGCCCTTTACTCTTTTGCATCTCTTCTTCACTCCCTGGAGTGGAAGATGAAGAGAGAAGTTAGAAACAGCGGGAAGAGAAGTCAACAGCGAGTGAAACCACAAGGCTTTGTTTCTCCCACCTTTGGGGAGTAAACAAGATAGGAAAGAAATAAAAACATTTCACGGTGTCCCAACTTTTGTCAGCCTTGCCCCAGGCCAGCGAAATTTAATGTGATTTAGTTAGAAACTCATTAATATGTGAAAGCAATTTGGTTAGAATGAAAATCTGAAGAGGAAAGAGTATGAAGAAAAGACGGGCCAGACAGGCATAATGAATACTGTTATATATACAGCTACAAGATAAGCCAGAGAAAAGCCCCAGGTTTTCCATAAGTATACACTGCCAGTGAGGAAAAAAAAAAACAATAAACCTGTTTGATTCACCATAAATGTGCTTTGCATTGTTCCAGTTTGTTTCCATTGTGACCAGTATTGACCAGAAATGCTTAAGTAGAGATGTTTGTCTTGTTAGCACAGTACCAGAGTCAATTAAATGTCTGTGTGAGGTAAGAAAAATTCTGATTTCACAGTGAATTTGTGCTATGTGGCAGACTCTTCATCCTCTTCATGACTTGCAAAATAGCCCGTAAAACTTAAAGAATGGAATTCTAGACCCAGAAATCTTTTGTTCAGGTCCAATATCAAGCTAAATTTGAAACATATTTTCTATCTTGTTATTTGTACCACATTTCTTACGGTTGCTGCCTAGAATTAAAAAAATATTAAGAAATGTATGAATAGATTTGAGTATCAAATATGCCTAAGAAATTTTATCTTAGTTCACAAATAACAAAAGTGATATTTGATTAATAAATTATTTTTATTGATAATTAACTAAATTCTAATTTAGAGTCAACTGGCTTTTTCTTTACGAACTAAGAGAGAACAGTCAGTAATTATCTGTAATTTAAGAGTTTTTAAAAAGTTGATACTATTTCTCACTGTCTCTTTATTTTTTTCTCTGCCTCCCCACAATTGTTTTCATTAACAGATACCATGCAATCTTGCCTCTGGCCATGAGCACAGAAATTAGTGCTAATGTATTATTTAAAAAGGTTGATCAAGTCTTCCCAGTGTGAGTAGAAAAAAGGTACATCTTTTGCCTTCAGAAAGAGAAGTATGAATTCGAAGCATGAATCAGATGAACCTTTAAATGAGATGAAACTATCCATTCAAATTTCCTAGTCACGATTAAAAACAAAAGCAAAAACAAAAACCTCACTCCTCTCATAGCAAGATGAAAAGTGATTTACTTAAAAAGCAGATTGTAAGCTGAAATAGGGATGAGATTGTCTTACCTTTTAGGCATATTAACAAGTTTTCAAATGTTCGCATTTCCTCTGACCTCTGGATAAACAGAATGAAAAATCTGACCAGCTACTCTGCACTACATTTAAGAGTGTTAATACAAAGGAAGGTGCACTTGATGTGTGAAAATGATGAATAACTATAGAATACATCTGGCAAGTGTGATGCGAAGGTTAAAGTCAAGTTCACCAGAAAAGGACCTGCATTTTGATGGAGTAAAATAGTTACATCTTTCTCTTTTTCTGTTGTGTATACATAACACCCAAAATGGATTACATAAAAAGTATTAAGATTTTAAGGTCAACCACTTAAGAGCAATTTCCTGAAAAAGAATTCCCCATAACCTTAAAAATGCCCACTCGTGCAAGTGCTTTATGGTTATAGTTTGCAATTAAAAATTACTTTTTTAATAGGAAGTTTTTGGCATGGGGGTGTGAGTCAGTCAACATCAGGAGAGAGATGTCTTTTGTGCTGCAGGAGTGTGCAGACACACAAAGGCCATGGGCTCCATTCCAGCCTCCAGAGAGGTTGCATCAACCTGTGAGTGTTGTTTAGTATGAATGGAGTCTTTCCATACATGATGGGCTGGAAAACACATCTAGAACCATGCCACAATGTGGGAAGGGGAGTCAGGTAGGGCGTGTGGTCTCTTTTCTATTCCCACAGTGACTCCATTCTTGGTAAAGAAATCTATTGTAACATCACTGCTGTCTGTGGTGAAGATTTCCTGTCAGGTAGGCAGATGATTTTTTGCAAACTGGTAGCTCCTAAAATCTTATCTCATAGTAACTCCTGATTTGCTTTTACACCTCATTATGTATCTTTATTTACCTTGGATATTTTTAGATGTTTTGCTTATGGCTGTTTGCCATATGGCTTCAGTGGCTTCCTAATGGTAGGCTGTGATTTGTTGATGCAAAATCTTGACAAGAGTCCATGTCTCAAAAGACAACTTTTCTCAAAAGACAACTCATAGGAGTCACTGTAGTGAGAACTTCTCATGAGATTTTTCAATTTCTGCATCAGTGAAAACTGCTGGAAGTGCTGGCTAGTGTTCCATTATAAGGTTGCCATGTCAACTTTTCCCTTACTGGTAGTGGAATAAGGAGGTAGTTTTGTTTTAATGTTTGCCTCCCACAAGTAAACTTTAAAACTATGTACAAAACTTCATGGAAGGCCAGAGTGTTATTTTCTTTTTGCATGTAATGAATTCATATTGTCATTGTTTTGCTTCAAAAGATCTATAACCTGTATGCATCTGTTCAGTATTTTTATTTTGCACCTATACAGTTTTTGAAGAGTCTTCACTGACACTGTAGAAATCTAATTTTCTCCTTACTGACTCTTCCTATCTTATTGCAGTCTCCCTAAAAAGGCACATCTCTTTAAGTTACCAGTTCAATTTTGTGATTGACTGTTGCAGAACCTGTTCATTAGATATCTCTGTGTTATATCATTCTCAGATGACTGCTCTGGATATGAAGTTTATCTTCCCAAGGAGCTGTTTTAACTCTTCCTTGCCTGTGGTAGAAAAGTCCATATTTTGTTGGATCCCCCTGTAATCTTTTGCTATACGAATTTGTTGTGTTAACACCATGGTATATTAAATAACACCAGTGGTATGTCCATATTATGAAATTAAAAAAACAAAATCAAATAAAGCTTGGTCCAACAACATCAGCTTTTTCTTTTTCTTTTTCTTTTTCTTTTTCTTTTTCTTTTTCTTTTTCTTTTTCTTTTTCTTTTTCTTTTTCTTTTTCTTTTTCTTTTTCTTTTTCTTTTTCTTTTTCTTTTTTCATTTCTTTTTCCTTTTTCTTTTTCTTTTTCTTTTTCTTTTTCTTTTTCTTTTTCTTTTTCTTTTTCTTTTTCTTTTCCTTTTCCTTTTCCTTTTCCTTTTCCTTTTCCTTTTCCTTTTTCTTTTTCTTTTTCTTTTTCTTTTTTTCCCTGTGTTTATTATGTCTGCTTAGAGACATCTGTAAAGAGAAAGTTCAGGGGGCTTTACTGCCTTCTATTCAATTAAACAATGGTTATTGTCGTGTTTTGACTCAGGGACAAATTTTTCAAACCCCCACCAATTTGCTAAAATGTGAGAGAAGTTTCCAGACAGACAACAGACTCAAAATGGGGGAATAATATCAAAATTTATTGCTAACAGAATGGAAACTATAGAATAATATATACAATAGTCCTAATTAATCCTCCTATGATGATAAAACTATGTATTCACAGAAATCACCCCTTCTCCCCCCCATAAAGTCCAGGAGAAGAAGTTTCTCCTTCACTCTCAGGGCTACAGCTCCAATTCACAGTAGCTGGAAAATGTTCTCTCTCTTCTATAAGGTGTGGGGTCCCAGTACCCCACCTCTAACCACTCAGCTCCCATTGAGGGCTCACCATGGGCTTCGGGGGAAACACCTGCCATCACCATGTCTTCACCATGGAGTACAGGGCTCCTCTGCTCTGAGCTGCTGTTGGCTCAGAGTCGTGGCTGCCAGCCCAGCATCCTCCCATCCAGGGCCAGCAGGGTCCAGCCAGCCTATCACCATCCCTCCTCCACGGTGAGGGAAGTTGGTGAGGCTGGCCGGAGAATTCCTGGAGAGTCTCTTTCTGCTCTGCTTCACGATTGCCACTGCCCCCACTTGCAGTGGGTGAAAACCCCCCAGCCCTTGGCCACAGCAGCCTGGTCGGGGGGAAAAGAAGGGCCCGGCCCCTTGGGGGGCCTGCCAGCCCCTCTGCTGTCTTCTGCTTCTAATTTCTAACTGAGCCACCACCTTCTCTTTTAGTGTATCAAACATGTCATTTCGCAAAGGAGTAACTACAGCTTTCGATTGGCTCTGCATTGGAAGGACCACTCTGGAGCAAACCATCTTTAGTCCCAGGGGAGGAGGATCTCTCAAACCATGACAGTTATATTTTTTGACTTACCTTGGGTATTATCTGAAGAAACTGTTCCCCCCAAAAAAGTTTGAAAGTTTGAAAATGCAAAGTTTTTTCTGTTTCATTGTCCAGAACCCTGTTGATTCATGAAACCTAGAAAACTACTTGGCATGGAACATCTCTTCCAGAATTTTCTACTCACAGGTAGTAGAACCACTTTTGTCTTTTCACACCTTTATTTAACAATATTTTAGCATACGTAGAAGCCAAAGTTTCAGTCTTTTTTCTTGATTGCTTGCTTCCTTTGCTTTTACTAGAGTGATCAATGAATTTAACAGCCTTTTCTTCTTTCTCTGCTTGCTCTGTAATGCCCAGAGAACGAACCTATCCAATTTCTCTTTTATCCCCCTTCTTAAGGTCAGAAGAATTTTCATAGGAGCAGAAATTGGGATCCTTTAGGTCTATTCTATTCTTTATTGACAGCTTTGCTTTTTCTGGCAGCAATTACTCTTTGAACTTGTCCACAGGTGAAGAATCAGTTCTACCAGTGAGAACAACCTCTTACGAGAACTGTGGACATGACATGTTTTGAATCCAGTAATTGGTACTTTTTCCTCAGTACTGTGATAAATTGAATACATGCTCTTCCTCCAGCATTTGACACAAAACTCTCTTCAGAAAGATAAGCCTTTGAGCCCTGAATTTCACCTATTTCTTTCCCACTAAACATTTTTTGTTTGTTTTTGCTTTTGTTTGGTTTTGGGTTTTTTTCCCCAGTACTAATTCACTGCCACAAGCATTCTCTATTTGCCTGTGCCAAACTTACCAGAACCCTCATTCTGCTTCACCACTGCCTGCAGCCTTTGTGAAGAGTTTTTTGGAACTAATAGCATTCTTGTTATCTGATTTGTCTATGCTATGCATACTCTGCTGGGGCTTGCAAAATGATACATTTAACTGCAATTCTTTCACCTTTCTCCAAATACTGTACTGTAGTAATGTTTTGTTGTGTAATGTGCTGCGGTTGGTTCTTGTGCAGATCCACATACTGTCCTTTTGTGAATCCTGTTTGGGAACACTGCATGATTTTTGTCTCTCAGATATTTTCTTGTAGTATTTGAATTCTCTAGGGTTGTTCTTACTAGGTGATAGCCTGGAAGAGGTGACATTTTTGGGTGGCCTATTCTGGGCAGTTTGCCAGATTTACTTCTCTATTTTCCAGCAGCCACATTTGGGCTATTTTGTCTTAGATCTAAACTGGGTTTGTGTTTTTTGTCTGGGACCTGGCTCTGTAAAATTACTGCCAGATGATTCACAGTCTTCTTTGTTAAGCGTTTCCTTCTTCATCATACTGCAATGATTCCTAAGTGTTGTTCAAACTTTCTTAATTTCTTCCTATGTTTCTGGATGCTAACACAAAGGGATTAGTAATTCCCCTGAGATTCTGTTTTCTCTCCTAAGTTTCTTTTCTTTTTGCTGCAAGTAAAATTCCATGGACATGAAGAGTGAAAATCAAAAAATATTCCTCCCAGCAGAAGTCCGTTCTAACTTTGTATAGTGTGAAAGACCACACTGGATCTGTTTGTGTCCTGGTTTTATTAAAAATGTCTGCTCTTCATTGTAGTCTTTCTGCTTTTAGGCCTAATGTCTAGGGATAGGGTGGCTGTGGTAGATTAATCCATGCCAATTTCCTGGAAAGCTGGAAGAAAATAGTCACAGTAATTTCTGGAGATCCTTGCAGCACCATGGAACAGGAGAGTATGGAGTAGACCCAACAACTGGTTGTACACCTCCCTAACTGAAATTGTCAGAAAATAATTTAGGAATAGTATTTGTAAATGCCTGTTTCAGAAACTGTTCAGATGTTGACATTTTTACCAAATATGACTTTCAAATGTTGTTGACTTGGCCAAATATTGTTGTAATTTATGTAAACAACAGAATACTCTTTCCTGGACTTGTTTTGTCCACGCTACTTCTAATCTAATCATATTTCAAGCTATTACATAAAATTTTGCACTTGATCAATGTGGTGGTTTGACCTTGGCTGGATGTTAGGTAGCCACTGAAAATGTTGTCTCACTTCCCTCTGCAACTGGACAGAAGAAAATATAATGAAAGGCTCATGAGTTGAGATAAGAACAGGGAGAGGCCACTCACTGATTACCATCATGGGCAAAACAGACTCAACTTAAGGAAATTAATTGAATTTGTTATCAAAATCAGAGAAGGATAACAAGAAGTAAAACAAAACTGAAGCACACCTTCCCCTCACCACTCCTTCCTCTTCACCCGGCTCTACCTCCTCCTCCCTAGTGGTGCAAGGAGACAGGAACAGGGGTTACAGTCAGTTCATCACACATTGTTTTTGCCACTGCTAAGGGAGAGGAGTCCTTCCCCTGCTCCACTGTGGGCTCCCTCCCATGGGAAACAGTTCTCCATGAACTTCTCCAGTGTGAGTCCTTCCCATAGGGTACAATTCACAAACTGCTCTGGCATGTGTCCCTTTCCACAGGGTGCAGTCCTTCAGGCCAAGACTGCTCCACTGTGAGACCTCAGAGAGTCACAAGTCCTACCAGAAACCTGCTCCATGATGGGCTCTTCTCTCCATGGTTCCTCAGATGTCTGCCAGGACCCTGCTCCAGCCCAGACTTCCCATGGGCTCACAGCCTCCTTGAGACATCCAGTGGGTCCCCTCCATGGGCTGCAGGTGGATCTCTGCTCTACCATGGACCTCCATGGGCTGCCAAGGCACAGCTGCCTGCCCATGGTCTGCACCACGAACTGCAGGAGAATCTCTGCTCCAGAACCTGCAACGTCTTCTCCCCCTCCTTCCCTACTGACCTTGGTTTCTAAAGAGTTGTTCCTCTCCCATATTCTCACTTTTCTCTTCTCTGAGTGCAATTACATCTGCACAATAACTTTTTTTCCCTTCTTTATCACAGAGGCTCTATTGCCTTGTCTGGTGGACTCAGCCTTGGCCAGCTGTGGGTCCATCTTGGAGCTGGCTTGCGCTGACTGGCTCTGTTGGACAAGGGGAAGCTTCTCACAGCTTTTCACAGAAGCCACCCCTGTCACACACACACTGCTACCAAAACCTGGCCATACAAACACAATACAATCAATAAAACTATTGAAAGAGCCAACTATAATTCCTAGAGTTTATACTTGCACAGTTTAAATTCTCCCACTATTATACAGTCAGAAATGATAGGGTAGCTTTCATGCAAATCCTATTAAAACTTAACTTCAAGAGAAGAGAAAATAGGGAAAAAGTGCAAATTTTGGAATTATAAGCCTGACAAAAATGCAGATTAAGAACTGTCAGAGAAACCTGAAGAATAACAGATTCATAAGAGTCTGATGAAATAACTAGCCTGAATTTGCTTCCTTTTTGACTGACCTAATAGTGGGCTATTAGAAAATGAGATTTGTAGTGCAAAATGGAAGAGAGGATGAAACAAATTAAAAGAAATATAGAGCTAGTAGATTAACTTCAGTAGAAAATGGGGTTTGTCCTTTTGCCACTCAATCCTTTGATTAATTTTACAAATGAAAAAGCATATTTTTATGGGCTAGAACTTCTGTAGGAAGGTGTTCCATATCTGCAACTCCAAACTACTCTTGTTACTTATATTATAGTAATTATAATGTGTTTTTTCCTCCTACCAAACTTGTTTATCTGTGCTCATGGAGCTGAAGACCATGATGCACATGATTCTTCCTTATTATATATGACGCATTATTGTTAATAAGAAACACCAAACCAATACATATGTGGGTGCTTGCACTTAGGATTCTTGAAGCAGACAATCCTTGTATGTGGACTTGCCACTCCTGATTATGACAAGTAATACTCCTTTGTTTGTCTATAATAACATTAAAATTTTTATTCTTCCACGTATTCCTGTGATCAATATTCAGGGACTTTTATGTTAGGACAAGATCTCTTAGGGATAGAATGAAAAGTAGTACTGAAAATTTTAAATAATGTAATTATGTAAGTAAATTTCTTGCCATTATCTGGAATCTGGTCTATAGCACTTCATCTGAAAATAGATATTCCTATTGGTGAAAAAGATATGACGAAACTAAGGCCAGATAAAATCATGTGGTTAGCGAGAAGTAGTAGAGAAATATTAATTAAAAAAGTGAGAAAGGTGATTTTTTTTCCACTTGAGAATAAAATCCCCAAACCTAAAGGACTGAAAAAAAGCCAGAAAATAATGGCTATAAAAGAATAGGGAAACCAGATATCTCTTTCTGTCTTATAAGGGTATGGTAATCATCAATATAAGTGAGAGGAAGTAATTTAAAAAAAAAATGAATACCCTTTTTCAGCAATGCCATTATTTAATTAATACTATTTATTCTGCAAGTAATGATTTAGAATTAAATTGATCTAAAAAATGGGGATTTTAGGTGGAATAAAGTCCCGCATTAGGGAAGCAAGTCAACTTTATCTTTGCTTATGGGGTGGAAATTTCTTTAGATGGAGGTTCTAGCAAATTAGTTTTGTACCCTCATCAAAGGCAACTGGGAGCAGCCATTAGTTGGCACAGGTTATAGTAGTAAGTGGGCCAGAATGTATTCTAACACCATCGCCACAATGAATGGAAAATTTTACTCAACTTTGATGGGTTCAGGCTTTTATCCTCACTTTTGAAATTCTTATCACTATTGCAAAGTTATCTCAAGGAACATTTTAACACAGCTATATCTCCAAAACTGTAAGCTGTAGACAGGCAGGGAAAAAAAAATAAATCACATCACACATTCCTACTCTTTGTTTCTTCCTGTTAGACTTGGCACTCTGCATTGAGAAGTTTGTTAGCATTTCAGCTAAATGTCTGCAGTTTGTGTACCTGGTTCTTAAGAGAACCATAAATCTTTCATGATGACAAACATCTCTTTTCCGCATAGAACTAGGAAAAGAGATTATTCCCTATGACTGCCTTCAGAATTATTGGCATAAACACAACAGTGTAGCCTCTGGTACTTTGACTTCAAAGTTTCAACTTCTCCATGTAATCTTCTTTTTAATATATGACCCTTTCTACAATCTGTTTAGTTTCTTTTCTCCCTTGCTTCCTCCCTCCCTTTCTGTTTTCCCCTCTCTGTTTACTCACAGACCTCTCTTTTTGGCAATGCTTAGCTGACTGTCTAGCTCTTCCAGGTATTCTGTCAGAAATTCATCTTACAAACAGTTTCCTTGTTACTGAGTCTGATCGATCACTGGGCCTTTCCATTTTTAAGAATTGTATGGATTAGGTTAGACATTTGGGATGCCTATTTAGATACTTAATGAAGTTTTAAAAATTTCATGTACTAATTGTTTTCCAGCAATTTTCTGAACACTCTAATTATTTCTAGTTGATGACTTTGTGTTTATCAAAAAAAGCAAAGATAATGATCTGGCAACAAATCAGGGTAATGTAGCATGAGGAGACCTGTACATTATTTTGCTTCATTCTGGTGTCCAGCAAAATCTCAATGTTTTTGTTTTTTTGTGATCAGGCTACATTTGAACCTGATTTTTTGTTCTTAAAATTTTATACTCAAATTTGAAAATGTGTGGGTAATCAGACAGCAGTCATGAAATATCAAGAAGTCTTCATAACCTGTTTTATTGCTGAGTGAACAAAAAGTCTCTTATTGAAGCTAATATAGATTTCAGGTAGTGAGCTTATAAAATCTAACTAGGGCCAACATTCCTAATTCAAAACTGAAATAAAAAATATCCAAAAATTGCATTCTGGGAGAAAAATTTTAGTTTTTTGATAATCCTATAGAGATGATGTGGTTGAAAGAGCTGGTAGTATACAATAAATTTATTTCTGTGTGAAATCTCTTATTGCACTGTATGAAAAGTTTATAAGTATTTTTTTTAAAAAATTGTTCTCTCAAACCAGAAAAGGAAATGCTTCTCTGTGAATCTTTCTATAGCTCCTGTGTTTATTTGGAAGTACTAGTTCTGCAGGTGAAGTCCTATTTAGCTCATACTATTTTTTTCCAAATTGTCATTGTGAAAGGTAAAATTATAGAACTTAAATCTTAAATTTTCTGTCTCTAGTAGAGAAGAAGTTAACAGATAAATGAAATACTTCTTTTTTCCTGAAAGTATGTTTTAACATATCACAGACCACTGTTAGTCAATTTTAAAAAGTGACAGTATGGAACAGCTATCAGTACTATTTCTGAAAAGATTCACTAAAAAATAAAAAATCTTTATCAACAGTAAATCTTGCTGTTTGTACAACAGTAGACTTGGTTGAGTTATTCTGTAACTTTGTTTCTATGACCATTTTGGTTCTGTAATATAATTTGCAGCTGTGTAAATAA
Organism: Manacus vitellinus; assembly: GCF_001715985.3. NCBI lineage: Eukaryota > Metazoa > Chordata > Aves > Passeriformes > Pipridae > Manacus > Manacus vitellinus. Next base: position 257,308 of record NW_021938802.1, read on the forward strand.
TGTTCATAAATACAAGTCTGTTCATTTTTCATTCAGCCTGCACTAACTTCTTCTTTTCTGTTTGCATAAGGAACATAGTTGTATGAGAACACAAAGGCTTTTCTGTGTTCATATGAATGTTAAAACCAGAAATGATCCCTTACTTGATTCCCCCTGTAATTATGTAATCATCCTACCACAAATAATTCAGTTCAGTCATTTGGAAAATCTACAGTCAATTATTCAGTTGCGACATATGTTATCAAGCATGGCAAAAAATCTTGCCACAAGGTTTCAAGTTGTCTTAAGCTGACGCTCCTTCTATCGTAAGGGGAAAAAAATCCAATATTGTTGTATTCGAATGTTTTTGCTCTGATCCTCCCTCCAGAAAAATTCTTTTTAGCACTATGTAAAATAATTACAATCACAATTTCTATTATCAAAAGCGTTCTGAAGTAAATTGGAGATGAAGTGACCGAAATACAACCCTTTGTACTAAGATAATGTCTGTCCTAAAGACCTGACAGTAAGTGATGTAACACATGAATGCTTTGACTGTTTCACGTCTAGTGACTCCAGATGGTATGTCTGTACTCTGATGGTGTGCTGTGTGTAAATCATCATAATCAGGATCAATATACATCCAAGAACATTCTACTTTTTTTTCTTATCGTAGTTATTTACATCCACTTATTAGACCCTTTTCACAGTATAACTCTGGATGGACACCTAACAACAAACATTGCCTTTTTTTTTTCTTTAGCTCCTGTAAACTTGCTTCCCCACCCATAGTATTCCTATCTCTTGGCTTTCAGCATATTCCTTCAGGTATGCACATGTGCACTTACACGTAAGTGTCAAAGAGTAGCACATGGAGCTTTATGAGGAATCTTACAAAGGAATATGATCTATATTAAAATTACTCCATCAATATCTGTCCCATTATGCTTCATCAATTTTTACAAGTAGAAAAAAAAATGCTATTCACTGATAGTGGAGGTTCTAATCTGGACTCAATTTCCAGCTGAACGTATTTCCTTTATGGCTGTGAATGTGCTTGTACAACTGTCAGCACCAAAATTTTTTCCCTAACGTGGGAATGACTGACAGAATCCATGACTGACAAAAGACTTATTTGATCAGACCATATGTATTATCTTACCTAGGAAATAAAATTTAAATTTTCAAAACAAAAAAGTCCCCTTTTTTTTATGATTCACCTTAAAACTCTACTCAGTACAGATATCATTGTATTTCTTTGATAATTTTTTTACAACAGAGTAGTTTTCCAGTCATATGCTCTTCTTCTCTTCTTTCTTCAGTGTCTTTTAGTGAAAGTAATTTTGATTTTCGCAGTGATGCTTCAGACGCAAAAGAAACCTTGCAGTGTATGTGGGTTTGGTGTGGAGCACTCTCTAGAACATGATGTTGCTATTAAAGCTGCTTCTAAGGAGAGTTATTTTCAATAAAAGAGGTTAAATAGTCAAATGCAAATCACTTGTCCATAAAACAGGGAGTTCCTAAACTGACCTGAAAACTGGAAACTACTGACCAGCTTTATTTTGGTTGACCTGTCTTTTTTTTGCACTGATTTTAAGGCATATGGGAAATGCAGTGAGGAAGGTAGATGAGTTTGAAAATTTTAAAGTGTGCGGACCGATGAGATCATTCATTCTGTGGTAATGCCATTATTTGCCTTCCTAAGAAATGTTCACAGAGGCAATATGTATGAAGCTGGCCTAAGCACCTCCAAGAGATTTACACAACTTTCATTGCCTTTCTTGACACAAATCATAAAATAGATGCCTTCGTCAGGCTCTGAGAACATATGAGGATGCAGGTATGACCCATTATAGTAATTGCTCTTTTGATAAGGATAGCATAGAAGTGCAGAATATCATGTGTCTTACTGTGGAGTAATTACAGGATTCTACAGCTCTACTTTCATGATTCCCTGTAGTCCTAGGTACAGCTGCCCTGGTCTGGCAAAAAAGAGTGGGTTAGGGCTCTCATTACCCTATGAGCAAGAGAGTAGGCTCCAGTACAAACAGCAAGTAGTTGTTTTTCAGAGATTAGTGTTAATTCAAGAGTGACTTTATTGAACTCCAATTTCTGAACATGTATTTGCTTGCAAACCAGGTAGTTTGCAAGAACTGCATACCTAGAACATGTATTTGCTTTTAGAATTGATTTTTCTCATCGGTTAAATAACAGGTTAGTTAATCAAGACTGTATTAAGGAATTTTCAGATATAATGTTGCTGAAAAAACAGTGAGTTGAATTCTCAACCACTCATTTTTTCTGACACGGAATAGCTTTCTAGACACTGACTGTTGCTTTGATTTGCCATGTCAGCATCTTCCTCTTAGTAGCATAGAAGCTAGAGTAAAGAGAGGAAGGAAGGTTTATCTATGAGGAGTAAACAGCAAATGTGTTACTTTAATCTCTGAAAGCTTACAGAATCACATCTACTGCTTTTAGAAATGGAAAATTTTTGTATGGTACTTATAAACATTAAAGGCTCACCCAAGTAGTTAGTATATGAAAACTCAAATAATGAGGTAAATTCACATGGCACCACAAACAATATTATAAAATATTTACCATACAGATATTTGAAACAAGTAGGACAAGAGTACAATAATACCCTTGTTTAACTAAATATATACTGAGTAAAGATATTCACTGCAGCCAGAGGAAATGTGCTTCACAGAGGAAGTGTGCTTCACAGTGGTCTCCAGGCTTGGCAAATTTTCCTGGAAACATAATCCATAGGGGTCTTGGATAAATATAAGTAAATCCTACTGGTCAGGAAAGAACTTATCCTTATTCTTAATGTTTAAAAGGTTAAATGGTCTTTAATGAACTATTATTTATTTTGTCCCTCTGTTTTTTGTTTTCCCATAGGAAACCTTCATGGTAACATACAGTTTGATAAGGAACCAACTGAGCTACCATAAATTTCTTTTTGTGGACAGCCAGTGCCAATTAGCAGATTAGATTAAAATTACTGTATTCATCCTTGGACTTCTCAGGTTATCTCAGTTTAGCTCAAAGAATAGTTTACAATACTTAACACAAGGAGAAGGTCTATTTCTTTGTGTCCACGCCTTGTGTCTGTGTCTTTGTCTCTCTGTTTGTGTCTCTATTCCATGGAGCAGAAAGTACCTTATGCAAAAAAAGTCCAAACCACCACCACCAAGAGATTTAATTTCTATTTGCGTTATTGACTGATTTATGAGGTGGTTCTGTTATTTTTATTTTTAGTTAGTAACTGTACTTTAAATTAAATTAAGGTTACTATTTTGACTGCAGAGAGAACTATGCTTAATCCTAAAGACTAGTTAACTATGCCCATATATTTGTGTAGCACAGCTTTCTGTGAAATTGTGTATATATGATTTGAAACCAGGATAGTTATGGATGCTTTTCTGTTGGCATCACAGAAGAAACAGCAAAACTGATAACTATAAAGAAGGTAAATTTTTTTTTTAATAAGTAAAAGGAAAAAAAAATTAACTTTTGGATATTTTGGATTTGGACAATGTATTTTGATAACTCAGGTAGTCTACATGATTTGTGTAGCTATATGTTTCCTGATTAAATTTGGAGTATTTAGAACCTGTTTAAAGATTAGAACTTGATTTTTAGCACAAGATTTCTTCAGTCCACAGAAACTGTGCAACTGGGTGGGGGACAGTCCAGTTTACTTCTTACTTATTAATAGTAACTGTGCTGTTTTGGTTTCAGATGGAAGCTCTAATAAAATCATTAGACGGTGTGTTTAGACAATGTGTTTATGATGTTTTTAGGACATCAGCAAATTACACAGAGGGATTTTATAAGTACTATTGTCACTTTAAAATGCATTATTTTAAGATGATAGTAAGTAATTACATATATTGACTGTTTCTGCTGTTGATTTTGTTAACACAGTACTTTATACTCTCAAAGATTTGTGAAAATTATTCTCGAAATTAAGATCCTGGCGATTCTTAAGTAAAGTACAATACTATACAGAGCTGTCAGTTTTAGAAAGGGGTTATATTTTTCACCATCACATGATTTTACCATCAAAACTAAGTCTGAAATGAGTCTTTAAGAAATTATCTGCCTCCAAAACAACTTCGATAGTTATGGAGCTAGACATTAAGGATGTTCAGAAGAAGACTGTTTGATGCACAGTACTGGTTGGGTAATGTAACCGAAATAGCAAAATAAAATTCAGTCTGGCTGGAATTAATGGTGTTTTGATTCCTGAAAGAAGAAACAGCTCCTACTTCTACTTGTGAGATCTAGGAAGTTTTGTCACCTAAAATTTTCTTACTGATATTAGTAACTTGTCATCTGCTCACACAATAGAGGTTTAAGAGTTGAGGAACTGGTGTGACCTTGACTAACTGCCAGCTCCCCAGCCCCAACCACTCTCATTCTTTTGCTCAATAGGAAGGGGGGAAAAAAATCAGATGAAAAAGCTTGTGTGTCAAGATAAAGATACGGAGATCGCTTAGCAGTTACTGTCATGGGTAAAAACAGACTTGAAGAAAATTAACTTCCTTTCTTGGCAGTTAAAATAGAGTTGGATGGTAAGAAACAAAAAGAAAAACTCAGTACACCCTCTTTTTCTTCTTCCCCTTCTGCCCAGGTTCAACATAGTACTGTATTAAATACTCCCATTGGTTTAAGCTAGTCCTTGTGAATCTTAGGTCTGTCCTGTTGAGCTATGGGATGTGGAATTGTGTAGTTTTAATTATACATACCATAGAGGATCATAAGGGAACTGAGAGTCATCAACAAAGAAAATTCACTATCTGGATCTGGGGGCGTTACTGCACACTATCCCTAGAGGTAGTACTTATCTCCATAAACACAGAACTCTTGTCTATATGTGTTTCATTATGCGCTGTACATGAGTTCTCTGAACCACATGTACTTTAGTTTCCTTCAGTCACGCTCTGCTGAGTATCCTGAAGCACCACCAGGCACTTTGAAAGAATATGTTCTGTGGTTCTTCAATGCTATGCTGAAATTTTGTATTTTGTATGAGATTAGCACATTCTCTCTTTCTCAAGAAGATAGCAAATTTTAAATTTCATTTTTGTAAAACTTTATTTAGTCATACATGTAAGGCTCTGTGTTACACTGTATTTATCAGCAGTCTTTTCATAACTTGCACAAATCAGTCACACAGACTTTCTGTTTCTAAGTTATGAGCTGATCAAGAAGGTTCCTCCACTTTGACTTGTAAATTAAATTGAACAGGAAGATTATTTAACACTGCTAAATCATGACTCCTTTTTGATAGAAGGTTATCTTTTTCAAAGAGGAACTAATTTTTAACTAACACACTCCATTCTGCTTATCCTGTTTGTACCCTGGAGAAGGGATTCCTAATTCACCATGGTTGAGACCAGGATAATTCTCTTTTGTGTAGGTTCCCTTGCAACTGAATCTGTACATCCGTGAGATGTTAATCTCTTCCCTGTCAACTTCTGAATGTCAGGTTACTACACAAAGGGACATCTCAGCAACATGGACTTTATAGACTCTGAAAGACCGTCTTGAAGTAGGTCATACACAGGCTAAATCCTTTGATTGTTGCCCTCATAGAGAAAAAAATAATTTCATATTAAAATCCAGTTTAATTTAGTCTGGGAACACAAATGCCATTATACATTAATGAGAATTGTATCATTGAAAATTATGTCATTACTCTATGGCATTAGTCTAAACAGAATTAACATTCTTGTTTATTTAAGGATTTCCAAAGCATTGTATCTTTGGGTTTATTTCACTTTTAGGGAGTACATCTATATTTCCTGGTTTGTAAAATTTTGAGAACAAGTTTTTTGTTTGAGCATTTCACTCCAAAATTCTGAGTATTGTTTTTATAAAGTCACAGATCTGAGGTTTTAAATATCAGGCATTCAGGTGAATAAACCAAGGAGGTAGGAATAAAATCAGTGGTTGCAACTTCTCTTAAAGTCTAGGTCACATCCAGAGGGTAGCCATCAATGGCTCGGTGTCCTGATGGACATCAGTAACAAGTGGTGTTCCTCAGGGGTCTATTTTGGGACCAGTTTTATTTAATATCTTCAGTAATGAAGATGAAAGGATTGAGTGCACCCTCAGCGAATTTGCAGATGATACCAGCTGACACACCTGAAGGACAGGATGTCATCTAGAGGGACCTGGACAAACTCAAGAAGAGGGAAGATCATTCAGTTTACTAAGACCAAGTGCAAGGAGCTGCACCTGGGTCTGGGCAACCCCTGGTATCAACACAGGTTGGGGGATGAACAGACCAAGAGCAGCCCTGCTGAGAAGGACTTGGGGGAGCTGGTGGATGAGGGGCTGGACATGAGCCAGCAATATGAACTCACAGCCCAGAAAGCCAAGTGTGTCCTGGGCTGCATCCAAAGCAGTGTGGGCAGCATGTGAGGGAGAGGATTCTGCCCCTCTGCTCTGCTCTGGTGAGATCCACCTGCAGTGCTGCATCCAGCTCTGGGGTCTCAGCACAGGAAGGACATGGATCTGTTGGAGAGAGTCCAGAGGAGGCCACCAAGATGATCAGAGGGATGAAGCACCTCTCATGTGAGGAAAGGCTGAGAGAACTGGAATTGTTCAGCCTGGAAAAGAGAAGGTTTCAGGGTAGCCTAATTGTGGTCTTCCAGTACCTGAAGGGAGCCCACAAGAAAGATGAGAGAGACCTTTTACAAGTGATAGAACAAGGGGGGATGGCTTCAAACTAAAAGAGAACAGGTTTAGATTAGATGTTAGGAAGAAAATCTTTACAGAGAGGATGGTGAGGCAATGGAACAGATTGTTCGGAGAAGTTGTGGATGCCCCATCCCTGGAAGTGTTCAAGACCAGGTTGGATGGAGCTCAAAGCAACCTGATCTAGTGAAAGGTGTCCCTAGCCATAGCCGAGGGGATTGGAACTAGATGATCTTTAAGGTCCCTTCCTATCCAGGCCATTATATGATATCTGGCACAGCAAGAGCAAGGAACACACATGGGTGTTTGGGCGCTGTGCTCCCAGATGTTGCTGTCTGTTAGCAACAGCAACTGCTAGAAAAAGGGGCAACAGAAAATTTGCTGGCATTAGTGGCAGTGATTTCACAAACACAGAGCTTTGACTTGCATTCCTTTGTGTGCCTATAGACTGAAATGGTTGGCTATGTAGATTGATTTAAATCCTAGAAGAGTGTGTGAAATGAACACACTCAGCCAAACTGCTTGTCTAGCTAAGAGGAAGAGGTGATTTCTGAGTGGTACTTGAGGCTCTTTCTCTCAGTATTATTCTTAAACAGAGCATTGATTAACTAAATCTCCATCTTTGTTGTTGAAATTAGCATGCTTGCTCATGCTTCTGAAATTCTCCATGCTCTCCCTCAGGGAAAGGAGATAGAATTACCTGATATGTGTAAACAGGGATTAATTTAATCTTCAGCCAAATCCACAGATTGCCGTGGAACTGAAGTTTGCATAAGATTATGAAGGCAATTTAATTAGATACAGACATCTTGCTTTTTGAAGATATATTTCTATTTTGTAAAAGATTAATTCATCATATCTCCTGATTCAACATTAAAAAGAGATTAAGAGAAAATCAAGTTTGCATTACAGTGCATATACAATGGGAATAAAAATTGCTTGGCACCTAGGAAAGGGAGTTGTGGCAGTTCGAGCCACATTAGAAATCTAAAATCCAATTTCCAGGCTTCCCCACCCCTTCCCACAATTTATCCCAACACCGAAGAGAAAACTTCCAGGCTAGAGGCTTCTATAGGGGAAGGGGGAAGTATTTACATTTATTTACCCAAATACTGTACAAACTAAAAGCAACTATATATATATTATTACACTTCTATCAGTCCCTTCGAAGCTTCTCCTTTTAACTTTAGTCCATGAAAAGTCTTTTCAGGCTGAAAAGTAATGAGTCTCTCCCTCGTGGGAGTGTTCAGGGCCCCTGAACACTCCCTACCAACCTTCAGTTGTTTGTGGAAGTCCTTCCTTCCTCACGAAGTCCAGGAAGGTAGCTCTGAGTCCTTTCTCCTTGGTCCTCTGTCATTTCTGCTGTGTGATCTCTCCCTCTTGGTCTCATACCTCAGTTCTCTAGGCTGCCGTAGTGTAGCTTATCAACGTACGCATCCTCCAAGTCAGTTTTCGGCTGCCCCCGGTCATACCTTGGCAGGGCAACTCCCGAGCCCTTTGGCCCGTCTCCAATTCCTACCTGAAGTTTTTCCACCTGTTGCAACGAATCACAACTGTTTCTCCTGGCAACCGAACCTCTTCCTCTGGCCCGTCTCTTGGTTCAGCTTCAATGCTGAGCCTTGCATCACTCCCACTAAACAGTGAGAGGAAAAACAACTCCCTTGTGCAACCTGGCTGCCAAGTGGGGAGGAAAGAAGAAGGGGGCTTGGCCACAAGGCCTGCCTCTCTCTCTCTCTCGCTTACCAGTTGTTTGTGAGTCGTGTCCCTCACAAACATACACTCACTCCAATGCTGTCTCTAACTCTGGCCTAGGCAGAGTTGGTGGGGCCGCAGGGCTCCCCTCTCCCTCCGGAGGGGAGGAAGAAGGAGCCCAGCCACCCCCTGGCCTTCTACAGCTACACAGCAGACACCAATAGAAAAACTGCCAGCACCTTCTGGTGCTGTGATATATGATTTTTCAGCAGAAGCGAACAAGACGAGTGGTGATAGGCTCTCCAGGGAACACTACCCTGGCACCCAGTCACCTCTGAGCCCCCGACTCTCAGGGGGGCCCAATCTTAACCCGTGACAGGAGTAGATTTCATGTCATTCTTAAAGACACATCAACCCTCTCTGCAAAATGACAATTTTCTTTCTCAGATACATATGTTGAAACAATATGCATAACTTGGGATATCTTGCTTGTTTTGATCCTCAGCACTGTTCACTACTTGATTGAGTGACGCTTCTTCTGCAACATATGAATGGAGGAGTGAAAAAAATCCCAAACAAACTAACTCCTCACACCCCTACCAAAACAAAACAAACAAAAAATGCACTTCATATGCTACAAGGAACTGAAAAAAGTAGTATGAAATGTGATACTCTGTTATAATTTAGACTATTACATCTAAGTAATTTCTATCTATGTATTTCTACAAAACTATCATGTCACTGATAAAACTAGTCTTGAAACTGAGACTTGTGAACCCAAATTTGACAGAATTAAAAAAAAAAAGACAATTCAGGTCTCATGTCTGACCTTCCTAAAATCAATGAGAAAAATTATCTTAGAATTTTACTGAAGGTACATAAAAGCTTGTATCCTTTTACTGCTTTGCTGGTAAATACAGTCTCATTAGTTTGAACCGAACACAAATAAGGAAGCAATTTCTAATTAAATAACTACAGATAAATTAAAAAATATGGTAATGTATATTCTATATACATTCTAAATAAATTCTATATTTTTCACAGGTAGATTGTGGAATGTAAAAAACCCCTGTGTTTTAGATTAAGAACGTGAAATTCATCTAGTCTGTCAATTGGGAAAGTATTTACTATGACATCATACAGTGAAACTAACTGTATAACTGAAAGAATTGTATAATTGTGCAGTAGGTAGGGACCTAGTAAGAAGAAGGTTTGGGCTAGAGTTATCTGTGTTTCTAAAGAAGCTGATCATGGCACTACTTTAATTTACATTTTCACAAATAGGAAGTGGAAGTGTCCTAGTGAATCTTTAGGATGTCAAAAAGGAAACAGTTTGAATTCATTGAAGGACTGGAATGATATAGAAAGAACGAAAGCAGCCTGTGGACAACCAAGGCAGAAAGGAGATGAAATTAAGCAATACAAAATGCAAAGTTCCATTCTTTGTGACTAAAATTATTTCAAAAACTGGAAGATCAGAAGTTAAAAATGTCAGAGAAGAAAGCACAGCTACATTAATCAAATGCAGAATGATTGAATTGCTGATAAGAAAATGGCAAATGCAGTCTTAAGTTATCTTAGATAAGATATTTCTAGCAAAGATGTGGAATTATTAAAGATGTTCTACAAAGTACTGGGGAGACATAATTTTAAATACTATATACAAGAAAAATGAATTCACTCTTACTTGAAAGCCTACTGGAAAGTAAAGGAGCACAGCTTGTTTAGGCTAGCCAAACAAAGGCTAAGAAGGGACATAACAGATGTTTATGAATACAGTGGGAGGGATAAATGAACCATGGATAAATTGAAACTGAGACTTTTGTAACCCTCGGGGGAATGAGATTCTGAAATGATTTTTCAGTAAAAGTAGTGTGAATGAAACACAAAACTTCTTTTAAAAGGTAATAATTGTACTGCAATATACATTGTGATTGTTTGTGATGTCAGAGGACTTAAACTTATGACCTAGGAAGTATCCCTGAGTCCTGTGTTTTTGCACCAGGCAATCATGTTAGAGTAAATAACTGCTCTCTGAGTTTAGTGTGAATGTCAAGCAACACGTGGTAATTTTCAATAGCAAATTCACATTCTGTATGTTATTTAATCAAGCACAACACAATTTTAGAACTTTAAAATAAATAGCTATAATCTAAAAAAAATTACTTAACATTTTATTTTAATATTATATCTACTATAATAAAATTTTTTAATAAATTCATATATACATCAGAAATAAATAAAGGAAAAATTAACAAATACACCTTACCTTCCACTTGATTCAAAATTCTCCATACCAAAATAAATAAAATGAGAGACTATTCTGACATCTGAGTATTTTTCACAGTAATGAAGACTACAGTTCTGCTCTCCATAGGCATTCAACTCAAATTGTATACAAAAAAGATTCCAGCACACAGAAAGGAGTGAATTACTGTTCTGTTGCCTCATCTGTATGCTAATCTGGACAATGTTTTTGAGATCTTTTGATTCTGTGATATATGTCCTGCATGTGCTTACATGTGCTGAATACAGTTCTCAATCTCAGAGGAGTCTACTGAGAAAATCTCTTGGATATCTTTAGGGTATGGAGACAGATGACATATCTCTCAGTGGAAGATTTTTCAGTTTTGATTATTGCTTATTGCGTACAAGAAAATCTCTCTCTGCCTGGAAGAGCTTTTCACCCTGACTGGCAGTTGCCATCCAGGAGAAGTCAACTTTTAACATGGATTTATCTTGCACAGTCACTCGGCATCGCAAGGTTTTGTACAGTGCCATTACATAGCAAGTAAAGGTCTGCCATAAGACACATTGAAATAAATAAGTCTTTCAACCAGCAGTTAGCTTTGAATAGGGTTTAAGACATCAAAATTAAAGGCAATCTAAGTTTTAGTCTCATGTTTTTAAGGTTTACCTGCACTGAGCCTTTGAATGATATTTCAGCCTCCACATTAGTAAATTTTGCCATCTCAGGTATCAAAAAGCCAAAATACCACACAGCTTCTTTGTTTGAAAATGTTTTCTCATCATGAATGAAGCTTTTTTCCCCACTAAATTCATCTTTAAATGAATGCAGTCTCCCTCATATGAAATTCCATGCTATCTTGTGTTTTTTTCACTGCAGTGCTCATTTTAGTACCCCAGGCATAAGAGCATATCTTATTCTCCATGCCAACTTGAACTGATGTTGTACCCCCTGGTTTGTTATGGACTATTTTTGTATCCCTGGTTTCTTTTGGTTTTTTATTTTTTCAGTACACAGTTATTTTTTATTTAACAGCAAGGGTGATTATGTTAATTTTATCTTTCACTGGTTTTATGTCTCTTTTTCTTCTTCCTGGACCTCCTTTGGGAAGAATTACACAGTCTCTGAAGGTGACAAGTCAGACAATTGAAATGTCAGCATAGCATTTGCTAAAGAAAATAATTGAATACAGAATATATATATATATAAATATATATATATACTGTGGAAGTCAAACTTCATTTTTTAACAGGCTGTGGGCTACATATAGGATGCTGTGAAGAAATGGAAGAGGAACTCTGCTTTATATCACTGTTTTACTTAAAATTATCATCATCATCATCATCATCATCATGGCTAGGCTTCGCGAACGAAGATTTAGGAAGGTTCTATCCACGTTTGTTACAAGCACACTGGTGGCTTATGAGGCCGATACGAGATAGAGATATCTGATTGCAAAAGGCACAGCAGAAAGACTCCTTAGGTGGTATATTCTGCAAGACACGGTTCTTTCTGTGTTGCCTTTTCTCCTCAAGAGTGATCCTGCGTGTGTTCTCAAAGGAAACAGCTGCGTTATAGATGGTGTGTCTCTGGGTCTCCCAATTGGAGGCCAGAGTAGACCAGTGATAAAGATCAATATGGCCAAGGCTGAGATGTTGTTTCAGGGAGTCCTTGTATCTTTTCTTCGGGGCTCCTCTCTTGCGGCAGCCAGTGGCAAGTTCACCACAAAGCAGGGTCTTAGGGAGGCGGTGGTCCTTCATCCTTGAGATGTGTCCTGCCCTCGCAGCTGTGTTCTCAGTAACATGGCCTCAATACTTGTGACTGCTGCTTGTTCTAGAACAGATGTATTGGTCACATAATCTGAGCAGTGGATGTTTAGGATTGTACGGAGGCAGCGTTGATGGAAGCGTTCTAGGAGACACAGGTGGTGGTGGTAGATGACCCATGCTTCAGAACCATATAAGAGAGTAGACAGCACTGTGGCTCTGTAAACACTGATCTTGGTGCTTTTCTTCAGGTGTTTATTGTGCCATACTCTTTTATGGAGTTTTCCGAAGGCACTATATGCCTTTGCTAACCTGTTGTCTGTCTCCCCATCAATCTTACCATCTGAGGAGATGAGGCTACCTAGGTAATTAAACTACTGGACTGATTTGAGCTCTGATTGGCCAATGGTGATATGGGGATGATGGAAGGCTTCCTGATGTGCAGGTTGATAGAGAACTTCTGTCTTCTTCAATCTGACTTCCAGCCCAAAATGCTCAGCAGCATCTGCAAGATGTTAAACACTGCAGAGCTGCTTCTGTGTGTGCAACAAGGGCGGCATCATCAGCATAAAGCAGCTCCCGGACAAGATGGTTTAAGGTCTTGGTGTGGGCCTTCAGTCGCCTTAGGTTGAATAGACTTCCATCAGTACAGTATCAAATGTAGATACCGTCCTGATCATCAAGGTCTGAAATTATATCTTTGCTGCAATGTAAACATAGACTTCCAATATTATGGGAAGCTATCACTTGAAGGTATTTTGTATAATTTATTTCAAAAATTATAATACATTTGCTCTGTTTTTGATCTGTTTAGAGTATGCATACAAGATCAGGCAGTAGTGTGGTCCAAGGGGAATTCTGCAATTCTATAATTAAATGTATTTCTCTCTTGAGAGTGGAAGTATGTCTGTCATCTGAGGTATCTGTTTAGCATAATATCCTCATATCACACAGAGAATGTCTTTCCAGTTGCAGTGTGAGTAGGGGACAAGGGAGGGAATGAGGAAGTTTGTCACAATGAATATGCATTTAAAAAACTTACCTTTTAATCAATAAGATACTCAGATTTCTTTAGCTACAGTAACGACAGTGGATGTTGATGTTGGAAAATAAATAGTTTGGTCCAAACTATAACAAATTGGCATTTTTCTAAAGTTAATTGATTTTGAACTCATCTAACATATTAATTGTGTAAATTACAGAAAATTTATCTTATTTTCTGTTTTCAGCTTCTTTTTTTTTTTCTTTCCCCATGGGTTTAGATGGTACACTCAAAATGTCAGTAAACCTCTTAGAGGCAGTGAAACTCACTTCAATTTCAAACTATATTAATTCTTAGTGAAATCAAACTTATTCTCACATACATTAAGGCAAGCAAATCCTTATGAAAAATTGCAGATTTTTAATAAGGGCATTTGTGATGATTCCATCCCATTCTGACAAACTCATAAGTCAATAGCTGTCCTTCATCCGTATGGATTTATCAGTTCTTGTGAGTAAATGTGGTAGCCAAATACTGCGGAAGGGCATGCAGCAATATCTCTGTTACCATGAGAGACACAACTTGGGCTCAAAGGTGAGCTGTTTGGTTTGTAGAAGCTTTTTGTCTGTGGCTTTGTTTTGCTTTGTTTAAAGCATGACTTAAACTATGGGAAACAAGAAGAAAATCCTATTCTAAAAAAATATTTTTCACACTACCTCCTGCATCCAAGACTACAGTCAATGAAAAACGCATTTTCCTCTTGACAACATCCTCACATTTTCCTTCAGTTAACACTTAAGAGAGAGAAGAAAGGATAACTTTGTTTACAACATTATTTGTCATAAAGGAAGGAGGATAAACATTATTAATTTCTAATATTTAAATAAAAGTCCCATCCATGATCAACAGCAAATATAGAACTCACCATATCTGTAACACAAGGATTTTCCTTTTCTTGTAGTGATGACCACATGACTATCATTTTATGTATGTAGTAAGGCTACCACCATGTCAACTGATGGTATGCCCAAAGTGATTTTTGAAGTAAATACAGCATTCAGTACTCACAGGATCTGTGGGTTAATTAAAAATAAGGAATTTTATGGAAGGCACCTTGCTGTTTATTAGTTTGGACTTTAAATTGTGAGAATGCTTTCAATAAAATACAGATGCCCACAGCAGGGAAGAAATTGCAGAAAAATGCTATTGGGAGTACAATCAGACTGAAAAGGAGGATATTCAAGGTCCATAATTTTACATTGACAAAATTCTTTGGAATGAACATTTTGGGAAAGTAGAGAAAGAACAAATTTATGGCAGTATCCAAACACAAATCACTTTTCAAGGCTGAATAGATAGTTAGGAATATTCAGTAGTACCAATTTGTGTCTCTTATTTCTTACTGCCACTCATGGAGCTCTGTAATTGAAATGCTGAGTAACAGTTTCCTTCCTCAATTCTAATGAAGCCCTTTATAATCCTCTTTTTGATGCCATACCTGAACTTTAAAAAGGTTCTTCACTGCCATATGTCTGTCCATTTCAAGATGTAGCAATGGAAAGCCTCTTGTTTTATTCACTTTGCTAGATAAGGTTCTTGTGAACCAATAAGATTGCCAAATGTTTGGCTTCTGTTTCCTCTTTATTAAATAAAAAAAAGAGTAAAGTAAACCCAGTAAAAACAGCTCTTCTGACCCATTCTCCCACTGACACCAGGGCAAACCAAGGTCATGTTATTAAATTTAGGGGGAGAAGAATCCATTTAGACATCATCTACTTCAGGAGAAAAGTCAACCTAAAAACAGTTTCACAGAGAATGTAACCTGTTGGCAAAGACACAATTCATACTCATGAACCGATGGAGACTTGACAACTTTTAACACTGCAGGTTCATCCTGATCAACAATTTATGTGCACTCTCGGTTTAATCTAAAAATTCTTTTCTTAGCAGGCAAAGTTCAACAAAACATGGAGATTTATTCTGATGTAAAATCACATTGGCAAACCCTGTTCTGCATTGATATTCATTGCTGGTGCAGCACTGATGCACTAAGTGCCTTGAAATAGACAAAAGCTATAACACAAAAGTGAATGGAAGAGATTTGGTGCTGCAGGACTACATAATTGTGGAAGGTTTTTCTGTCCACTCTGTATGGTTCATATTAAGGCTGTTTTCAAAGCTTGTGTCTGACATTGGGCTTTCCTATATTGCATACAAGGCACTAGACTATCTTCTGCTTACAGCTCCTCGAGGCACCACTTATTCATTGTACACTATATATATTATTCACTTATAAATTAAGGCTTATTCCTTTCATAGAAATAACTGTGCTCTGCCTTTCTTGCATCAGTTTGGAGAGTGTAAAGAAATGATTTTTTCACTCCAAAATCCTATCTTCTGGCTAAAACATGCACTCAACCAGTCTCTCACCTTTAATTTAAATAGTGTCTCTGTAAGCACTTAAAACAAGTCCATGGGTTTTTCCCTCTCTGATGCTTGATGGATAGATAAAAGGAAGACTCTAAGGGGATGACGGGGATCAGCTTCCTTGAAAATGAGAGTTGACTATTTGGAGTAGTACAGAAGAAAACAGAAGGCTCCTCAAGGAGAACTGTGCAATAATCAGTGGCTAGAATAAGAGCAAAAAGCTCATAAAAAATAAAACCACATTGCTCAATTCCTCCTATACTTCAAACATAATGCCTGAATAATTTAATCACTGCTTAGCTGTGCCCTTGATACAGGACTAAATGAGAAAACCTTGGCAGTGGGAACTCCTGGTTGAGCAAGGTCTTTAGCAGTGTCCTACCTCTGTCTGCTTGTAGTGCTCAGAAAGCAGAGCTCTCACGGAACTTTAATATCCTTAGCAAGTTGTTTAAAATCCCCCAAATGCCAAAATATTTGGTATGTCCCACGGGAAATGTCTACCACAACTGAATAACCTTCAACATGAGCATTTGCTGTCCTCAAGCACCACGTGACCAGGCAGCTCTGAGCATCTCATTCTTTGGACTGTTCTGGGTGAACTGGGAAAGGAGGTGGCTGAAGCCACAATGACTTTTTCCTGTCACCCTAATTACAGTCTTTCTTTCCCAGGTTTTACATGGGCTGCCAGCCCAATGGCTAGCCGTGAAGTGTCTCCTTTTGCAGCTGAGGTCTAAATAAGCTTCTCTGCAGCAGCATTTTATGGGTGAACCTCACTGGATGGGAGTATCAAAAGGAGAGGAGTTTTTTCTGACCATTGTAAGAATCTGACCATCTGTAAGGGAGTCTTTCAGTTACCTTGATCAACATACATGTTGGTTTCAGATATCCCAGGAGTTTTTGTGCAAATCCAGATCTCAGCTGCCCCTTGTTCCAGACTGCACATTGCTATAAAAACTTTACCCATGCCCAAGCATTGAACACTACACCTGCATTACCTCTTTAAAAAACAAGTCACTCACCATTTGACAGCTCGATTTCCAGACACTGCTTTGCTTTGACTGTCTTTTTTTGGTTCCAACCTTGTGCAAGTCACTGATCATAGGTGTCCTTGCTTGTAACAGAATGATAATGAAACACTGAGCTTGAAGGAAATATTGGCTAATTATACGAAGGTAAATTCATAAGCTTTGAAAACTGCCTCTTTAATGTGCATAATAATCTCAAAAGTTCTTACAGAAATATTGAATATCTGGGTGCAAATTTCCATAGCACTTTGTGCCATGTGATTAAAAAAGAGATGAAGAATGTTTCAGTGTAAGCAGAAGGTGTTGACAGTGCTTCCTGTATACTTTACACTCACTTTCCTTAGGTTTACACGCAGAGACTTACACCAGTGTAAACTAAGATGCCAAGCAGTGGGGAGTGAGTTTGTGTTTTCATCTGAAGACAATGTCATGGTTTAACACCAGCAACTATGCTCACACCCCCTGTCTGGTTGGGCTAGGGAGAGAATTGGAAGTGTAGAAGTGAGATAACTCATTGGTTGAGGTAAACACAATTTGATAGGGAAAGCAAAAGCCTCACACATAAGCAAACCAAAACAAGGAATTTGTTCACTCCTACCCATGTACAGGCACATGTACAGCCATCTCCATAAGACCAGGGCCCCATCACACATAATGGTGATTTGGGAAGAAAAACACCATCATCCTGAACGTTTCCCCCCTTCTTCTTCCCGCAGCTTTAAACATCACTGAGCATGTGACACTGTACAGTCTGGGATATCCCTGTGGTCAGCTGGGATCACCTGTCCTGGCTGTGCCCCCTCCCAACTCCTGGTGCACCCCCAGTCTGCTCATTAGCGGGGTGGGGTGAGGAGCAGAAAAGGCCTTGATGCTGCCCAGTAGTAACTAAAACATCCCTGAAATATCAACACAGTTTTCAGCACAAATTAAAAATATGACCTGATATAGCTTATAGAAAACAAACTCTACACCAGCCAAAACCAGTACAGACCATAATCCTTTCAAATTGTTATACCTGCAGATATTTTTGACTTAATAGATGGTAACTGAGAAAATTCAGGAAATTTTTTTCAAATCAAAGTGGCTCAGTTATCATTTTTAATGATTAAAAAGTGTTTCTTTAATATTAAGCCCTTACATTTTAGATGATTATCAAACTTTGTGTACTGTACAGCTTCCCTGTCGTGTAGTTTGTTTTGAAAAGCTTACCAGAGACAGATGAAGGAACTAACGCATTTATTTGTCCATTTCTTCAAGACTGAAAATTTTTATTCTTTGTGTGAAACTTCAATACCATATCAAGTTCCATCGTGCTTCAGTTAATGGAGATACCTGTGTCTGTTTACCTGATAAACTCATAAAAATGAATACTTTTATGCTGTTACTTGTACTTTCTGAAAGAGTTTTGATCTGTAATGAAAATAAGTGTAAAATCTTTGAAGATATGACTTTTGCAAGGCTGAAAAATGCAACACTTTTTTTTTTTTTTAAGCACCAGAATTCACTACTAAAAACTGTAGTTCTGATTTAGGCTACCTACACACACAAGAAAAAAAAAGCTACCCGTAACAGGATGCATAATGCCTTGTATGGTCAGCAGGGCACTGTTTGATATGATACTAGGAAATGCTATAAATATACCTAAACACCTTCCATTCTCTGGAAATTGGATGCTCCTCTCTGGGCTGTATAGAAATGTCTCGAGGTAAAAAAGCCCATACCTCTTAAAAACAAAAAAAAAAAAAAAAAGAAGAAGAAGAAAACAAGTAATGAGCAAAAGCAAGAAGAACATTCTGCTTTCAAAGGAACAGTGTGTGAAGGCATTCAGATTGATCTTGTAAGAGTCTGCATGTCAGGCCTGACTCTTCACTGCTCTTTAGACTGCAGAGCCCTGCATGGATAATCAGAATACGAGGCAACCATGTCTACTACACATTTCAGTGTTTGGTGATTTGTGGTTTTTGGCTGGTTGGTTGGTTGGTTGTGGTTTTTAAAGTTTTTTTGTTGTTGTTGATTTATTTGTTTGTTTTTAAATAATTTTGGTTTAAGTATACTCCAGTAGTCTCTGAACAACTTTGACTTAGAGTATATGATGATCTGGGGACTTGGTTCTCTCCACATCACTCTGACCTTTGAAACAAATGTAACCCTAAGAATTAGTGAATATTGAAGAGGGACTATTTTATTGCTAAACTGAAGTTCTTTCAGATAATACAGTAAAACACTGGTCTCATACCAGAACTCCACAAAGAAACTGACATCTCATTCCTGCCCAAAACAGTGGCACATATCTAAAAACAGGTCTCTGTGTGATGGGAATAGCTCTTCCACTTGTCATGGCCACTACCTAAAGAAAATCAGGACATATTTTGTTGTGCTGCTCTATGGTATATAAAGGAATGAAATTATGTTTACAAAAAGCAACAACTTGTTGCCTAACATTTAAATTCATATCTTGGGCATTTTGGATTAAAAAACAGTCTTAGAATATCAGATGTGTCAAGGTGTAAAAAGGTAAATAACCTTAAGGGAAATTGACTTCTGTTCACACTTCAGTCGGTTACTTGTTAATATTAATTTAATTTAACTACATAGAATATTTTCTTTGAGAAGGAGAAAGTGTGGATCCAAACATATGTTTAGGTACCTTGTTCTGAATTCCAGCCTGAAAAACACTTAACCTTACTCAGCTAGACCTGGGGCTTCTTACTGTCTACTGAACTTCTGACTGCAAAATTGCAGTCAGGATCTCACTAATCACATGAATCTTTCGTTCCTTTTTCATTTTGCCCAATCCCAACAGAAGTACCAAGGTATGTTTTTCCTGAAAGTTTCTAGCAACCTTTTAGATATTACACTTCACTGAGAAATATAGATTTAATTCCTTCCTGGCAAAGGAGTGACTCAAAGCTACGTTTTTAACTGCCTGTTTTCTCCATAACTTTGTACGGAAGATGGGCGGTGCCAATAAAGTCTCTGTCATCTTTACTTAGTCTTTTGAATAATAATGTTTTCTGACTTCTAGGTGTATGACTAGACTTAGAATCCAGCATGTTTACAGGTGGTTTTCATGGTTACATGGTAGGGTTTAAAAGGTCTTTTTGTTTAGGTCTTTGTGATACTGTTTGGAAACATTAAACTCCCGTATTTGGATTCCAATGTTCTCATAATTTCAATAATGTTTGACGAATTCTGCTGCTCTGCCTAATTCAACCTATCTAGCAAAATTTTTAAAATAATTCCTTGAGAAAAATAAGCCAAAAGAGAAAATAAATATGAAGAATTCCAATCGTAGGTTCAATATTTCTTTTTAGGGTGAAAGAAAGAAGCAGCAAAATACTGCTCAGATCAACTTTAATCTCAATGTGTAATTTAAAAATAGGTCAACTGAATGTTACAAGAGGACCTAACCAGCAGAATTGAACTAATGTTTTTCTGACACCAGTTTAGAAATTCACTAATTCAGTGTCTTCTGCAACATGAACCACATGGGTATAATTGTAAGCATTACTCTGAGAATTTAGCCCATATTTGCAATACACTCTCATTTCTAATGAGAAGAAGATATTGAACTGAGGAAAATCTGGATTTAAAGCCAGGAAAAAAATGTCTATGTTATATTTTTAAGAGGGATACTGTAATGGAATTTGCACCTTTATTCTTTTTAATAGCCTACTCTATGTCTGATAAAATTAAACAGGTTTATACACTGCTATAGGAAGTGTTGTCTTGTCTGGGGTAATGTTAAACTCTCTCACAAATCATTATTGATTTAAAATTATTCTGACTGGTTTCATATGGTTAGGAAAGGCTGCAAGTGGAATAAATCTAGATGTCGTCTTTATGTTCTTAGTCCAGCATTGCCCTCATTACGGAGGCATCATGTATAGGTTGTGTTGCCAAACTTTGCTTTAAAATACAAGCCTATGCTTTATGTGAAGACGGATAAATAGTTGCCTTCTCATTACATAGAAGTTTTGTGGTGCTTGCAATGCAGGATCAGGGGGCAGTCAGAAAATAACATCCAAGCAGAAAAACTGTATCTGTAATACATATAAAGGCATCTGGACTTCAGATATCATTATTTAGCATCCTCACTTCTTTTTGACTAGCTATCAAAATATGCTGAGATTTATAGAGCCACAATACATATTTGGGAATTTAAAGTGTTTCTGTGTTACATGTGGCGACCATATGTTCTTATAAATGAGGTTTTATGATTAGCAGAGAGACTAAAAAATCTTGTATTTTCCGTGCTGGATCAGAATTCCTGTAAGTGTTAAAAAAACATGTTAATTATAAATGATATCTCTTCATTCCTTGCAGATATTACCCAAATCACCAGTAGTTTTACAAGTCTTTATAGGCTCATTACATCTCTGGGAGGGATTGTAAAAGATACACTGTAAAGAATGATGCAGCTTCTTATAGAGCAAGTCCAAGTAAGGGCAACAGTGAAAAACTTTTATGTGTAGATTGTATTCTTGTCTTTCCTCTCAGGCTGGAGAACATACAGGATGGGTTATTGTGCTTAAAATAAACCATCACTTCTTCATTTAAAAAAAAGATGGCAAAATATATTCATTAACTTGATAACTAGGTCTCCATCTGAAGAAAAGGTATAAGAAGCAGAAGATAATAGATTTGTTTGTTTGTTTTGTTTGTTACTGTTTATTCTTTTGCAGTCTAGTTGCAAAGTTTTGGGTGAACTGCACTGTGGAGTCTGCTGAGAGTAAAAGTCCAGTTACTCTGCCTGTTAACTGGACTTTGACACAGAACACATGTTCTTCTACTGCTCTGCACTGAATAAACCAACACACTTCTGTGTGTGTCCAGGGAAAGACTCCTTAAAAGACAGGGAGCTCCACTGTCCAGCACTGAACTGTCACTAGTCTTGGGCAGCAGTTGAGCAGGCATTTTCATTCTAAACTTGGAAAGTTTAGATACTGTTGTTTTAGGTTCATAAACCCTCTCAGTAAAGAAATGCTTCCTAACCTAAAGACTGCACCTCTTCTAATGTAGCTCTGAGCCATTCCCACGTCTTGCCACTGGATCCCAGGGAGAAGAGATCAGCACTTCCCTCTCCACTTCCCCTCCTCAAGAAGCTGCAGAGAGCAGTGAGGACACCTCTAAGTCTCCTTTTCTCCAAAGCAGACAAACCCAGAGTCCTCAGCTGCTCCTCGCAGCACATGCCTTCTAACACTTATACACAATAATAATGATTAGGCAAAGAGAAAATTAACTGATGGCTCCTGTGTTCATGTCCTCAGAACACAACAGTGTAGAGTCACTGAATGCATGGGAAAATCAAAGTAATATAGAGAAATAATCACATAATATCAGATAATTCCTATTTCTAAATTATTTTCCACAAAGCAAAAAATTTTCAATTTGTAGAGTTATGTAGCTAGCTATAACATATAAAATTATTTGGGATAGTGTTTTTGGAATGGGGAAATATTGCCATAATTCCAAATATTAAGTTGATATTATAAACAGTTCCTGTCACCTTAAGGCATGTAAGAATCAGAGAAATGGAAGAAAATGAGCTTCTGTAACAAAGTTGATGCTAGCGACTCCTTGCTTGCAGTTTCTTGGAGAGGGTCTCCATGGTGCAATTCCCCTTCAGTAGGAGGAAAGAGCCACTAAGTCTCTTCTCTGGATTCTAGCGGTGAAAAGTGGTTTATTTGAAACTCCCGTGGGCTTTTAAGGTCTCTGGGGGAGGGCTTAGAAGGAGGAATGTGATTGGGTCAAGGTCTGGGGGAAAGGGAGTGGCTTGAGGGGTCTGCTAACCAGTGGGGGATACAGGAGGACCAAAGCCCAGTAACAAGCCAGGGATTGGGGAGAAGCGAATGAGACAACCAGTGATGCTTGTGCAGGGGCGGGGTCCAGTTCGAGGAGAGGAGACAACATGGGGGGGGGCCTCATGGGTAGGGGAATTACATAGTCTGGGGGAAAACTGTACAACAAAAACGTGAATCATCGGTGTTTTTCCACTCTGCTCGATCCCGGAGGGCTGCTGCTGTGACAGACCCACTTCTAAAGTCGTTCTTTTCAGGATTCATAGTCTTTGCATTCTCCCACACTTCTGAGTTTCTGTATCTTAAAGTATTTTCTCTTTTGTTAAGAGTTACATTGTGGTGGTGCATATTCCCCCTCCCTGGGCTGCACTGTGGTTTCAGAAATGCTTGTTTAGGCCTCAGACTTAATAAACAGCAGCTTGAGCTTATGAGAAACAACATCTTCTCACAGGAACTTCTGTTGGCTAGTAAGCTCATGTATTTTAACACACATTCATTCACCACATACACAAAACTATTAACTGGGTGAAAAGTAGTGAGTGGGATAAAAGAAATCTCAACCAAAGAAATCATTGTCACAATAAATGTTAGGTAAAATGCTAGGGCAGATTATTTTCAGTGTGATGATTTTATTTGAAAAGTTTCCATCTTGTTTTTTACAAAGATTGATGTAAACATTGCCACATTTATGATAGACATTGATGCAATAGTAATTTTCCTTTTTCTTCTTTTCTTTCTTCCCAAAACTAGATTATTGAGAGGAAGAAAATTTTACTGCATGTTCCAGTCAAGAAACACTGGCAGCAATATTGTAACTAAAATAGTAATTTATTTATTCATGTTTTAAAAAATGATCAGCAGTAACCAACAATAAAAGGAAGTTCACACTCCAGCTGCCTGATTGGCTGATGTCAATTTTATTTGACATAAATGAGGACTGAGGCAAGTGGAAATGAACACTGAATGGATAATGGTCTCTCACAGCAAGTGAAATGTTGAGGCACTGTAAGTGAAATTATATAAAAAAGTGCTTAGATCAGGCTGAGACACTTATTTTCAAAGCAAAAGACCAATTTCCAGTCACAAAGTTTAATTTCACTGTCACTGTTGCTATTTTATGAAGGATTAATATTATAAAATCAATAAATAGATGAAAGTGGCTTTATGGATCAAAGTGCTATCTGCACCAAAATCCTATGGTTTGATTGTCTCAGGCTACAGGAGTCTTCCCCGTTGCATCCATGCTGAAGCTAGTTTAGTTAGGAGTAGGAGATATGAGAAAACAAAACTACTGAGGTGACCTTCTAGGCAGTATGAATCAAATTTTTGCAAAGCTTTTTAGATTAAGTCTGAAATTTTTCATAGCAGGAAAAAAGTATATAATTTTATGTTTGTAAGAGCCAAATTCAAGAATAAAGTGTAAAATTGAATAATTTTAAAAAGCATGATAAAGGACCCCAAACTGGTGGAATATACATGTGGAGAGCATCAGAAGACATCAGTAAAAATTCACTTTCAAATTTAACCCAGGAAGTGAATTAGAGTCTTAACGCAAATCTTTATTTGTCAGATAAAGCTAATTTTAATTGTCAATGAGCTAATTTGTGGACAATGAAATTTTGAATGCCTGTGTGAATGACATGAAGTCATCTTGAGGTCCTTCAGTCATCATGGTGAGTGAATAAAATACATTTTCTTCCCACTTGTTTTTGTGCTGCTTGTCCCATTACTGTTCTTCTCTGTTCTCATCCCAGCCATGAGGAGACCTTATTCAGTGGCAGCTTCAGGAAGAAAACATGAGATCTGAAGCATGAGCATGGTCCTACAAGGAGGAGTTTTTGCCTCTGGTTGAATGGTGCTGTCTCTGTCTTTCCTCACGACTTTTGGATTAGGGCAGATGTTTTTGTTCAGAGAGCTGGGTTTCTCAGTTCTTCCTCAGTTACTTACCTCTGAAGGCATCACCTGTCTTCTGAACACTGTCTGAAAATCCATTCCTGTGTGAGGATGTAGAACCAGTTTTCTGCCACTCAGGGTTGATATAGATGGCTGGAGGTCACTCTAGACAAATCATGGTATAATAATAATAAACCTGAATCTAACAAGGTTGAGCATTTCTTCCATAATGACATGATTTTCAGAACAGGATGTACAATACCCATGAGATTGCTAGCCCATGTGTATCACAGTGCATTTATGCTGATACTTTTGGTCTGTGTTTGGCCCAGACAACTGTAAAAGTTTTGTTCTTTCCCTGCCAAGTTATGAAAAACAAGTACTGATAAGTGGGTCCTTGGAGAGAGAGCTTCTTGTATAAACTGTTTTAATTGGTGTTCTGTGGTTGGCTAATTGTCCTCCAAGGTTGCTTGAAAGGGAGATTGAAGACTATAGTGAGGAAGGACGCCCCCAGACTCATGCAGGTGCAGTGAAAGCCACATGTGCGCAGAAGAGATGCACTCAAATAATCAAGGGGGTGGGACTGAGGGCCTCTGGCTGGTCAATGATGATCACTCCTGCCTAGGCTGAGGTCACTCAGTTAATTGTATAAAAGCAGATAGCACTTTCTTGGAGTGGAGCTAGCTTCACATCAAGGACAACGTTGCCTTTTGGCAGTGACCCCTGCCAGTTTGTGAACTTCCTGACTCTCCAAGGATGCAGCTTCTGCTATGGGTAATCATAGGCATGCTAGGTCGGTAAGATAACTTTATGGGCAACAACTGGGGAACTGGGGAGGTCATGCTGGGGGCTTATTTCTCTCCTCCTTCCTCCCTTTTGGGTTTGTTCATTTTGTTGGCCACCTCTTGGTAATAAACATTGGTTTTTGTTGAGCTTTCAACGGTGTCATGGTTTCAAGACTCAGTATGGTCCGAACCCTCCCTAATACACCATGCTGGGGCCCCTTCACTCTTTTTAGAGTAATCAAAGCTCATACCACATGTTAATTTGACTGACCTTAAAGGATTTATCCTTGAAAAATTTTCAAAAGCTTGTAAAATATCTTTTCGCATTTTATATAACTGTCTTAGACATTGTGGAAAACACTATCTCTTGTTTACTCCTTTCCATTGTTCAGTCTAGAGAGGAGAAATTCAAGTTAATCCAGAAACTGTGATGTGGCTTCAAAGGGTCTTGCAAAAGTGACGGCATTGGCACTGAGTGATGTCAATGACTTGACAGGGACTAAGGAAGTTCAGCTTCTGTAATCATCTGTGCTTCTGTTGAACTTTACCATTTTGTCTTTCTGGCTTCAGTGTCAAAATAAAGATTATAATTAGCATATTGGGATCTTCAGGTAAAAGGCTTTATACAATTGCAAGTATAGTTCCAGTCAGAGGTAAAATAAATTGCCCTTGTTAATAGAATGTGATTGTATATTTTTAAAACTGTCTACTTGCTCCTGCTTTGTGACCTGAAAAACTCTGCTCAATAGATTTTTTTATTTCATTAATCCGTTTATGGCAATACCAGTTTTAGTTCTGATCGTATCACAATATTTCACAGCGAGATGCTTATGTGTAAAGACACCATTTTACTTTGACAAGGATAAGCAAGGAAATAAAAAACCTATCGGAAAATGTAGCTCTCAGATAAGAGAAGAAAATCTGTTTTTGCTGACTTCTTGACATTTTGAGCCTGAGAGATGTTTCGTTTCTGTGCGTTGATCAGGAAGCCCTTAGCTGAAAAGCAAACTGCTCTATGTGAGTGAGGGGAAACACAAAGAATACGAAGAACACACAAAAAATAGGGAAAAGGTTAAAGTGGTATTTTGAGTCAGTCTTCTCTTGGAAATACTACAGCAACAACTTATTTAAAATGTCACCAACTGGATCTTTTTTTACAGACCCAAACTTTGGGGTTTTTTTCAGTGTAAAGGCTTGGTTTCATCAAGAAAGGAGTAGAATAATGAAATTTTATGAGTTTTGGTCATTAGACAGAGAAAGAATCACACTTTAATTTTTGATCTTTCCTAATTTTTTTGGAAAATTTTGTGTTTGTGTCTGAAACCATTTAAAATGAGCTCGTGATTTGTTTTCTTAACTCCTACCGTGTATTACTTGGGCACAGGTCTCTTGAAAAACTTTTTCTTTGTGATCTACTAAAGGTTTTGGCTTTCCTTCCATTTCTAAATTTTATCTTTCTAACTTTTCTCTCTCTAAAAAAGTTTTGGCTAGTATTCTTCCAGTCCTGGCCAAAAAGTTTGACTTGCAGTCAAACTCATCTTTTATTTCACATACTGAGAGCAATTAAAACAAAGAAAGAAGAAACATCATGGGAGACTGTGCATTCTTTACTTCCTGTGTAACAATCTGAACTGAAAAGAAAATTCGAATCTATTTTTAGGAACAGCAAAATTCTAAAAATACAAATGTTCAATAAGCAGAAAAGAAAACGGCAACAGGCACAGATATATTCAAACATTTATGAATCTTATCTTAAATGCTTTCTTTAGTGGATTGTATGAGCTTCAATCACCTCTAGAGTCATCCATTAAAATAATGTGAAATAGATTGTAGAATTGCTGTAGGACTTTTTTCCCTGGGTAGAAATCATGAAACTCTATTAGATTTGACTCTTTTATTTAAATACCTTTTTTTAAAAAAAATTGGAACCTTGCAGTGAACACTGAGCTGAGATCCAGCTTCTTTTACATTTGCTGTAAGAAATAAATTAAATCATATCATTTGGATTTCCAAACAGCCATAGTTTCATTACAAAAGCTTTTCAGCTAAACATTATGACTGAATGAAATTTCTGTTCCTGCATGCTGTCCCTGAAGTTGTTATGCTTTTTCTGCTTCATTTTGAGTTGATATTAGAACTGTTATTGCGAGTGGTATCAAGTTACAACTGAGTTTAAATTTAGCAAGGAACTTTTCGATTACCACTTACATCTGTTGAAGCCTTAAGGTAAACATAGATACCTGGCAATAATTCACACAGAATGTTCCCTATTAGACTGTGCTACGAAGAGCAATCTTCATAGATATAGTTTCATTCCATTCCCCAAATTG
The DNA here is from genome assembly GCF_001715985.3 of Manacus vitellinus. Classification (NCBI taxonomy): domain Eukaryota; kingdom Metazoa; phylum Chordata; class Aves; order Passeriformes; family Pipridae; genus Manacus; species Manacus vitellinus. The sequence continues at coordinate 284,953 of NW_021938802.1, forward strand.
GTTTTGAATTTCCTTGTGACTGACTTCAGTTGCTAGAGTAGAAAGCACATTCTGAAAAATCTCCTGTCTCACTTCCCAGAAACATCTTTTTTTCTTTTTTAGTCTATAAGTTCCTTCACATTAAGAAGCTCTGGTATTTACTCCGAAACAAAATAACCTTTACAGTGGGAACTGGGAACTGAGGTGCGCTTTTGTCTGTCTGTATAGTGCCTTCTGCAACAGCAATGTTATTGAGTCATAATCTTTTGGACACGGATTATTGTCTGATAAATTGGTTTAGTATCTCTTTGTATCTCTTTATCGTACATCCCATTTATAACCACTATCTCTACAGCTGAGTGAGTGGGGCACTACTACCTTTAAAGGATTGTGACTTTTGTACGAAAAAGGAATCCGGTAATAAAGTAGGAGCTATGACTACAAATGTAAGACGTAGAAATATAGGAATAATGGTATATCAGGGCTGACAAACAAATTACAAGGGTGGGGAATAGCTAAAACGGGGGAAGGAATGAACATCAGAAGAAAATGAAAATTTAGGTACATTTTGAAGCCAGTTTTGAGAAAACAGCAGTGATATACAATCAGTGCTTGATACAAAATGACCAAGAAAGATGAATTGTTTTCATCTTTAGGTTTTACAACTGTATAGATTTGTTCAGCACAGTTCCTATCTCCTAGAAGCGGAACCACTCTCTCAGGAGTGGGACTTGGGAACCAAAAGCAAGAATTTGTTGATTACTTTTTAAAAAATTACAAAAAGAAAAATATCCACGAGACATCTGAAGGTTGAATCCAGCAAAACTGCAATTTTGATAGAAAAGAGTACAAATAGGTATGATAAGCTCTTACTCCTACAATGAGTTTTACTTCTTCTTCATAACTATCAGTGCTTCACCAAGATGGGGAGTTTAAATTATGGAAGCAACAAGTATTCTGGAAGTTATATAATTTTATCACTGATTTATTCTATCTTTGATAGAAAAATGTGTAATACTATTTTTGGGAAATGTTTATGCCTACAAATGTGCAGTGGTGATCTTGGCACCTAGTGCTTTAGTATTTGTTAGTCTTCCCTGAGATTCAGCTTTAAACCACTGCTATCTGTAAAGATTCTGATTTTCATAAAAAATTTAGAAATTTTGCATCTTTTAGAGCTTGTATAGGACTGGACACATCTGTTTTCTAATGTCACTGCAGTCCATGTTTCCACCCCTATTTTTTACTAAGCAAATGTTGCATACCAAGTGGGAGACAGCTGAATGCTGAAAAACCTAATATAGGAAATATTCATATGTAGAAGAATTATACCTAACAACCTTCTTGACCTGAGTAGGAAAAGTGAGGCAAGACAGGCTGATTTTGTATTCCCTTTTTGCCACTTAGAAACCTCTTAGTAAAATTAAAACATTAAATAAATTTTGCGCTTCCTGAAATAAGTTAAGAAACTCCCATTTTCTCTCAAGCTTGAGGATTATAAATTGTCTTATAGATATCAATGGGTGAAAAACCTCAGTTATGTGATAGTTGTTTACATTAATTAATAAATTTGTTATGTTATGCTCTAAAAATGCTATATTAAATTTAGTTTTCTACAGAAGATTTTGGAAGAATTGTTTACATTTTACAACTATGTCTTACCAGTGTATTAGAGAAAGAATTATTCCACAGGCAAGACCATAAGGCATACTCAATATAATTCAGAAAATGTAAGAACTGAAGTTCAAACATCTACCTGAATTTCCTCTGGAAATTCTTTAAAATGTCATATAAAGTACCTTTAAAGCAAAGAAAGGAACAAGATATTACATATATGCAAGAACATATTCTGTTCATGGATTGAGTCTAGGAAGAAATCACTGAAGAAATTTATTATTTAGTTAGTTGTCCATAGTGTGTGAGTCATGTGAACTCACAGCAGAAACAAAACTATCTTTTAAACACATGAAGGCTTGTATCAATCGTTCCACAATTTTTGATGGGAATCAAGCTCATATGACAAGAATGATGCATAAATTACCCCGAATCTCTGCCTATCCTTTGTTCCAGACCTCCTATTCCTTGCAGAAGAGCTTTCCCTGGCTCCTCAGAAGAGGTTAACAAATTCTGCTCTCTAAACGTTGGTGCTCACAGTGTCCTGGGTATGTACTGTGTCCTCTATTATTGTGCTCCATGGCAGCAGATAGACAACATAGCCAAGTAATCTCTTGCCTACGCCCTTCTGCAATGAGCCTTTTGCCCCTGAACAGTATTCTTGTGCCCTAAAGGCCACCAAATACATTTGAAATTCCAGAGTGTGAGAAGGATGTAATTATTTTTATACAGAGCCATTTATCACAATGGAAGAGAAAACATTTTGCCAGTTCTCCCCCTTCATATATATTCCTGTGATTTGCTTCTTGATGAGATCCAAATAGGGTAAATGCTTGCTGAAACCCAGCCCATCATTTTTTTCTCAAAAAATAAGTTACTGAATGATCATCAGATTAATATACCTCAGTAGAACAGATGGAATTTTTTCCTCATTTGCAACAAAATTTCCACTGTGTCTTTGTTTATAACTTCTTTTGAATTCTTTACTTTTTAGTTGTTTCAAGGTAGAGTTAAGTTATGAAAATGTCTTAATGAAAGTGTCACATTTTAGGGTTTTTTTCCCACTTCTTAAATAATCAGTGAGAAAATCCATGGGGATTGATCTATCCCTTCAGAAGAAGAAAGTAGAAGGGGGACAAAGTGACTGAGGGAGACACTTTCTCTCACAGTATGGCTTTTACTAGGAAAGAATGTAAAATGTTGCACATGATTTTATTTTCGGTTGTATAATGAGAGTAGGGTCAGCCATTTTGGAAAAGAAAGAGAAAAAAATAAGAAAAAAAATCTGTTTTAAAAGTAGAGTAGCAACTATTTTTAAAATGCTTCTAACAGTTTTGTTTTCTCCTCTTTTTTTAGTTCAACAAAGAGTAAGGATAAGAAATATCTAAGAGAAGATTCTCTTGCAAGATTTTTATAGGCTGTCAATACTGATATTTTTCTAATTTTATGTTTTATTTTGTACTGAAACTATACCTTCTTTTGCAACTATATTGTTTCCAACTTAGTCATGTTTTTTATGCCAATAGACTTTTCGCTAAGTAGAATTTAATTCATTCTTTTAGAGTTTTTTAAATTCTTTGGCAAGACCAGCATCCTTGTACAGTATGCCCCTTGAGGAACAGATATTTGAGAATGCAAATCTAACCAATAGAAAACTTCTGTCAGGTACGTAGTCTAACAATAATATTTAGTCAACATTACTTCAATGAATTTTACATAGTGCTTTTTCCAACATCAAATTCCTTCCTTTTGTCTTGCCACAGTTCTTCAACTGAAACCAATGGGGATAAGTGTATACAGGGCAATGGCTGACTAAGTAATCATGGGCTACGGATGACATAAGCTTTTGTATAATGGTGTTTTGATATAATTTAATCACAGAGATGCATTTCTACTTCATCCTATGGCTATCTGATGCTTAACAAACTGTAAACCTGCTCTACATATATATTAAGATAACACAGTTTATCTTCTAGGCTTTTCTGCTAGGGAGTTTAGGAAAAAGTAAAGTGATCATCTTACTTTGATTGAATGCTTGTCTTTCTTTTTTTTTCCTAACAAAAATGAAGTTTAAATTTAGTCTAGACATAATATATCTAAATCACTTATAAAATCCACCTTTACCAGATTAAGATTTCATGAGCACTCTCTGCTATCAATCTAGTTATAATTTACAAAGAGATTTTCTTTCTTTTAATTTTGATTACCAAATTAAAATTCAGATCTGTCCTCAATGAAAGAGCTTCTAGACTTCACCTATCTGGTAGAACGACAGTGGCTACAGTCACACGGAGCAGTTCGTACATATCTGGTTTTTAGTAAAAGCATAGAAATCGAAATTTTTATAGTCTTCAGAAGATATGAAATTCAAGAATTTAGGCATAGTTTTATTTTTGAATGTGTTCACTTAAGCCTGATTCTAAAAAGTAAACCTGAGAGATCTCTGTTCTATTAATCTCAGAGAAAGTTTATAAGGAAATTACCAGTTTTAAGGCAGCCTAGTAAGAGAATCCATATGCTGACTACAGTAGTTTTCCCTATTCCCTTCCTTTTGGGAAGACTCATCTTGTCTCCTTCATTTATTTATTTATTTATTTATTTATTTATTTATTTATTTATTTATTTATTTATTTATTTATTTTTAATTTTCTTTCTCATTTGTTCTAGTTCTGTTACATCTGCATCTGCCTTGCACACCAGCTCCACCCCTACATATTCTTTGCAGGGTACAGAAATGGCCTGAACATTTCAAACTACCTCATGACCTCTGGTTTAAAACTAATTCAGACACATTCTGAAAATACCCAGGACTCAGTTGTTTGGATTTTGATTCAGACATGTACATAGCATCAACTATTTCAATAGACAGACCTAGAGTACCACGTTTCAACAATCATCACTCTGGTTTTTTTCTGTAGATTAATTTTTGTTTTAAATGTAAAGCCAAAATAGGATTCTAGTAAAAAGGAAGATGCCTGGCAGCAGTAGAAACTTTGCCTAATGTCTACCTATTATTTATCATGATGGCCACAAAATCTAATTTGGTCGAAAGAACATGGAGTATTACAAAGACCTATTTTGGTTACATGTTATATAAACCTATCACTGTTAAGAGTTCAATATATGTGATTTATAATTACTATAGCAATTCACTTGTTTGGCTTTGCAGCAGTCAGTGTTACAGCTTCCTTATGAAAATCTTTATTGGGTACATTTATATCATCAGTTATTACTTCAGCAAGTTTCTTGTAGACAGGGTGTTTCTCAGCCCTGCAGTGAGGGTGCTTAATATCTAGTGGATCAAATGAATCTTCCTATCATTGCTGCTGTATTAGCTTTAGCATGGAGCAAGAGGTAAGCCAGAAGTTTGAAGATTGCTACTAAAATGCTATTTCCAATTGTTCTGCCCTTTTGAAAACACAGACATAGGCTACTGGAGCCATTAGCATTAAAAATTTTTGAAGACAATGGGTATCATATGCCTGCTACCTGCTACATGAGAAATCATACCCTTATGTTTCATTTAATATCCAGAGGTTTTGAAGTGGAAGGGCTGATAAATAGCTGGTCTCTCTTGGCCCTGTTCATCATACTTGTGATTATCCCCATTGCTCTTCTATGCACTCTTTCCAGACATGAGTGAGTCAAGGACTTGTACTGATGAAGTGACAATCTCTGTCACAATACACCTTTTTTTTTTTTTTAATCATTACTAGTACTTTGTTGATGTTTTCATACAGACAAGTTCTTATTCTTGAGCAGTAATGGTCAGCTCCAAGCCATTGTTTTATATGTGGAGTGGGAATAGGCAGAGGAGTGTTCTCTTTTGCATTGCTTTATGTTGATCTAAACTGAAATTATACTTCCTTTCTACCAGACCTGAACAAGGTCAAACCTTTACTCTGAAACACATAGTTCTGTATTTTGGATATTGGAAAGAAAACTAAACAAGACAAAATCAAACAAAACAAAAAAAAAAGAGAGAAGTACAAGTCCTTCAGCTTTTCTAGCAGGCAGTCCATAGACATTGCTGTAAAAGCACTTGCACAGATGTGAAATGTCTACATTAGAGATGTAACTGAGATTTATGGCAGAAAATCAGTTTCTGAAGGTTCTATATCTTAATGAAAGAGCATGCAGGGAAAAAACTCCCGAGATTAGTTTAATAGAGAAATGTTTACAATGGCATTCAGTGAGGTCTGCTAATAAATACTGCTGCTGTAACCACTGTGTCTTGTTGTTAGCTATATTCTGATAACATATTTGAAGCAAATTTCTTCTTGTAAGATTTTATATAAAAGAGGTTGTTGTTCCAGGTCCCATGTGAAAGAGATGGGCCCAGTTGTGAAGAGTGGCAATAGATTCATTCTGATTTGATCTGAAAGATATTCAAAGCAGAAGAAGTAACTAGAAAGAAGGCAAAGGGTAAGAATGTAATACCTAACAGGTTTGTACATTATACTGCAGTTTAAAAGTCAGTGTTTGCTGTTAGTAGTTTTTTGATCAGAAATGTACATGCATGAATGAGTGCAAGAAATTTCACAGTGTGGCTCTGATTGATACTTGAATATTTCAGGCCCTACTCCTGCTCCCAGTGTTAAGTGAATTTTCAGTTGTCAGCTGGAATGTGCCCAATTAAGAGTGTTAGGGAGAGATCTGTGCTCACTGTGAAATAAGCAAATAATAAAAATGCAAAAGGGCAAGTATATGCAGAAAAGTACTTTAATCCTGAGAAATCCCACATTGTACTACTATGTAGCATCACTCTTGGTGACAGATGATATAAGTCGGAATATTGATTAGTAGCAAAGGAGTGAAGAAAAAGAATGGATGGACTTGTCAATGGAAGGCAAGAGAGTAAATATACAGTAGGGTCTGAGGGGAAATCCATACAGTCAGAACAGTCTTTGTGATACTTTCCCTACCAAACAAGAGAAATGGAGGAAATATCTATTGCTTGAGAATTGTAAGTGAAATGTTTAGTCATCACTGACTAAGATATTAGTTTTGAAGCTGTGACACATTGTCTGTATTCGACAGTGGAGCACCATGCTGTGCAAAGAAATTTAAACACATGAACATTGAACACAGTACAAAGAGGCTTACAGGAAATTGATTGATCTCTAATGGCTTTCCACTGTTGGTTTTGGCATTCTCTGCTTATGTGAAGAATGATAGAGACCCACCACTGAATAATGCTCATTTTGGCTAGAGAGCACTTGACCATCCTCTCTATAGGTGATGTGATGTTACTTGCTGGAGTATTTAAAAACCACAAATTACTTGATTCACTGAATCCTGCTACTAAAAAGGAATAGCATATTGATTACCTCTGGGACGTGGCAATAGTGGAAGGACAGTAGTTTCATCCTGTGACACATCATTTGCAGGCTCTTGAAATGGCGTACTAGGCTCTACCATTATAAATCCTCTTATACATAAGAAGGAGGTAGTACTCATTAGTACAACACAACAAATATGAGGACTCGTATGAGAGGCTAGACAAAGTCAGATGAAGGGGCAACAATAAGCTGTGTAATCTGTCTCACTGTGAAAGGCAGCAACAGTAAGTTTTCCTGACATGTATTGCTTCTTACTGTGCCTCTCTCTTCCTGGTTTTATTCTTAAATAATTAAGTGGTTTGACTGGATGTCTGTCTATTCAGGTTGCCTCAGGCACATTTCTATCTATATCTATCTATATCTATATCATCTATATCTATCTATCTCTATATCTATATCATCTATATGTATCTATCTATATCTATATCTATATCTATATCATCTATATCTAATCTATATCTATATCTATATCTATATCTATATCTATATCATCTATCTATATCTATTTCTACCTCTATATCTATATCTAATCTAATCTATATATCGATCTCTATGATATATATTTCATATCTCTTATATATCTATCTCTATCTCTATCTCTATCTCTATCTCTATCTCTATCTCTATCTCTATCTCTATCTCTATCTCTATCTCTATCTCTATCTCTATATCTCATCTCTATCTCTCTGTCTATCTATATCTATACCTATAACTATATCCATATCATCTATATCTATATCTATATCTCTTTCTTCTGGTCCTAGTTGCGCTACTGCAGCTTCCACTTTGTAACTCACTAAGCTTTTTACAGGCTTAAGTAATAAGAAATGACACTGCTCATTCTTGGTATGGATAAATTTGTCTCAGCAGCTCAGAAGCTTTCTGATATTCTGCTCTACTATGCTGAGAGTTGTCCTATTATTCCGACTCTGCATCTGCTGATCATCTGCTCTTCCATAAGTACCACCTGGCAGAATTTAGCAGACAGATAAAGAAGCAACTCTTACTTCTAAACAAATATCTAGACTTGATACTTGCGATTATTTTATCCAGTGCAATATGAATGGTAAAAAACAACAGCGAATGGAATACAAGAGCACAGTCTAAGTACTTTTTGTTGCTGCTTATAAAATTGTAGCTCTGGAGAAGTACTAAAGAACACCAAAGCTTTAGGACTGACAGCACAGATCAGGAACTAACTCTTTTTAATCAATATTGCACAGATACATAAAATATTTTTATTGATGGTGGTTTAATTACCTTTTGGAACTTAGAAGTATTAAATTTTCTCAAAAAGATATAATAAAATATCAGTCTGAAAATATTATTGCTTTTTGTACTTTTTGCACCAGTGTAATATCCTGCGATTTCCCTTCTCTGAGAAACATTCAGGACTTTGAGAATTTACTAGATGTCAATATATGCAATCCGTTTTGTCAAATCTTACCAAGCATTAAGATTTGTCTTCAGCACCTTCCTCACCAGCTTTTTGGGGTATGGCTGGGTCATAGTGCTGAGATGCAGAATGTCATCCCCTTCACAGCCCCACATGCAAAGAGCAGCAGACTGAGCTGTGATGTGTTACTGTGACCAGCTTCAGTGGCTGCCCTTTGGACTGGAGGGATGTAATAGTGTGTCTACACTCCTCAAATAAAATAACCTTTTTCATGAGGCATTGCATAGCTTGTGTCTTCTCCAAGGCTGCTTGTGGTGTTCTTGTACACATTTCTTTCATTTAGAGTGGTTGAATTTATGTAGTTTTGGTTTTGGGGTTTTTTTGGCAGCCTATAGAAGTCATGTTTGCATAGCAATGAACTGAAGCTTGTATTGTGTGCCTTGAGGTGCAGTAGGAAGGAAAGAGGGGCTGTCTGAAGGTACACCGCTTGACAATAAAACAGCTGAGAGCTCTGCAGGAGGTGAGCAGGAGGAGCTACGGCTGGTGTGCTTATGCCTGCACTGTCCTCTGGGAATGTTCCTGTGGATGCCACCTCCTGAGGCACAGCTGGGCTTCAGGTCAGCTGTGCCTCATGTAAATGCAGTCTCAGTTGATTCAGAAATCCCTGGTATCTTACCCAGTCGTGCAATGTAATTGTGTAGTACATGGTCTTTTTTATCATGGGAGAAGAGTCGTGGAAGAAAATTCAAATAGGGCAGTATTTGTAGAACTCACCGAGACTTCATGATCACATGCCAGATTATGTCAAGGGGTTTTTGATGACAGAAAAGTAAGTGCAACCACAATTTAAAGGATTTTAAGAGTCTCACATAACACAGTAGCAGCTTGACTGAGAGATTCATTTTGTTGTGGTAAGACTACATGTGATAATAGTAATATAACTAATGATGAAAATATTCAGCACATTTTTAATATAAATCCTTAGTAATAAACTAATCAATGTAACACTAATTATTTTCTTATTTTATTAGCATGGTCATTATGCTTTTTGGAACAAAGCTCTGTGGACCTTTCCTGGCAAAGACTTTTCTTCCTGCTCAAAATTAATTGCAGCTTGATTGTATCACAGAAATAAGTACACCTAAATCCACCTAAACTACAGTTGAATTTTCAAATTTATGTTTTTCCACACTAATTAGCCCTGCTTGCTTGCTTGCTCTATAGAAATACAGAGCTCTCTTTTTACACTAGATGTGGCTGCAATTTTTTATTATATTTTTCCTGTGGATTTCACCCTTTAAAACTTTATAAATATTTAGGGCTGTTTCATTGTAAGGATAAAGCAGAATTAAATTATTAGAAATAAAATATTTTAAAATTTAGACTGTTCACCTCAGTAAAAATAATTCAGTATATATATGTATATAAAGAGAAAATTCTGTTTTCTGTTGCATTCATATAAATCAGTAGAATTGCTCTGCATTTACACAGTTCTGATGTAATATCAAATGTTGTTCATAAACACACCTAGAGATAATCTCAGGCTAGCATTCCAGGATTAACAACCCTCAGACCTATGACAATGGAAGTTGATGAGAAGTACAGCTCTGGTCTAGATACATAAATACACGTACAGGGAAGTAAGTTTCTTGTTGCACAGATGTTCATACATAAGATTGAAATGATGTGTGGATTTGAAGTTTGCAAATTTGAAATTTGTTTTAATCAATTTGCAATAAAAAACCCCACACGTTCTGCAAACTAAAGTAAGAGGAAGAAATAAGTCTCTCAAAAAATTCTGTGATGCCCTCCAAGTTAACTAATAGACCTCCTTTTCTTCTATGGAAACAGTTACAGTTAAAGACCATTAAACATTCAATACGCATAAAGGATGAAAATACTACTTTGCTATAACTTCTGAGTGGAAATTAAAACAGAGTATGTGAAATTTCCCTACCATTCTCTTCAACTTCCTTCCTACTGTAATTGTGTCTGCCTGCTATCTCCCTGGTTTTCAAAAACTATCTGGATATAAATGTTTTTAAAATAGATCAGTGTCTCCAGACTCTTTCATCTTTCCTAAAACAAGGATTTTCAGCCTAAATACACACTACTGAAAACACTCCAATCAGATTTATTACCTACCTTATGGTACACAAAAAGATAAAATGTTTTAGGAATGAAATCCAGTTTTCCTAAATCAGGAGTTTTATACTCAGATTATAATTTAATTCTGTGTGGTGGTTATGATTGTGTTATATATTTTAACATATCTAGACTTTTTTTCTCTTCTGCTTGTTCATAATCAGCTAGAACCTGGAAAAGTACCAGGTATTTGGAACTGACATTGAGAATTGTTAGTCGGGACCTGTCTGGATTTGGCGCTAAACTACTCTGTCAGATATCAAAAAAATGGAATCTAAAATGTTTTGCCTTTAGAATATAATGTCTAACACATGATTCATTAAGGTATTACAGATCATGTGACCAAAGTTCGATGCAGAACAATTCTGCTTCTCGTGTACTTCAGTTTTTCTCTGACTGATTTGATTTACTGAAAAAAGGATAATTTTACACTTTGAACATACTGCATGAAAATATTAATGTGCCAGAGATCTCACTGGGTAAAATATTAAACACTGTGCAACGTTACACTTCTATTGAGCTAGTCGAGCTGTAACTTCTGCTTCATCTCAAATAAAGGAATTCATAAGTCAATGTTCTTTTTGATATTTTTGACCATGAACGGATTTCAGTAGATTAACTATGGGGTTCTATTACATTCTAAAAAAAACCAATATTTTTTCTGAATTAAAGGAAATGCATCTGGGTTCTTGTGTCTGATGAGCTGTATCTGCTGGAGAGAAGGAAGGCTCCACAGAGGGATCTCTTCAGGCTGGATCAATGGGCTGAGACCAATTCTACGATGTCCGATAAGGCCAAGTGCCAGGTCTTGCCCTTGGGCCTCAACAATACTCTGCAGTGTTACAGACCGGGAACAGAGTGGCTGGAAAGCTGCCCAAGGGAAAAGGACCTGGGGGTGCTGGTTCACAGTGCAGAACATGAGCCAGAGTGTGTCTGGGTGGCCAAGAAGGCCAATGGCATCCAGGCTTGGATCAGAAATAATGTGACCAGCTGTTCACTCTCTACAACTACCTGAGAGAAGGATGTAGTGATGTAGGGGTCAATCTCTTCTCCCAAGTCAGAGATGACAGGACAAGAGCAAATGGCCTCAAGTTGCACTAGTCGAAGTTTAGATTAGATATTAGGAAAAACACCTTCACTGAAAGGGTTGTGAAGCACTGGAACAGGCTGTCCAGGGAAATGGTGGAGCCACCATCCCTGGTGGTATTTAAAGACATCTAGATGTGGTGCTGAAGGACCTGGATTAGTGATGGACTTGACAGTGTTGGGTTAATGGTTGGACTTGAAGATCTTAAAGGTCTTTTCTACCCTAAACAATTCTTTTCCTCTTATTCTTCAGATTTTTGCACACTGAGTAAACTCAACCACTTTGTCTAAATCTTGACATGAAGTATTCTGCCTTAGCTGAGCTAATTCAACATGAAAACTTCATTTATATCTGCAAACACAAAGAGGGAATTTTGCTGGGAATCTAAGAGTATTGATCTATGCAAAAGTTGTATTGCTGAGCTCTCTATAATTATATGTCACAATATAGTTTGCCTCAGGACAGACTTATTTTCAATAAGCTTCCACTAAAGATTTTTTTTAAAATATATACTTGCTGAAGGCATATAAAAATGCTCCAATATCCACCTGTTTATTTAGAATAAACAAACTGTAATCCCAGAAACAAGCTGGCAGTAAATTGTTAACATATTATATCACCAAACATGCAACATTTGGAAGTCAAGTTTATTGATTTCTATTATTACTACTATTACTAGTTCTAGTTTCCCTATGCTGCTACAACATTTTATCCAAAGTCAGTACATACCATTGTGGTAAAAAAAAATAATCATAACACACAACTGAAATTGCACCCACTACAGGTGGGGGAAATGGTCCCTTGTGCAGCAGGAAATACTGTCTGTTGATTAGTACAGATAACCTCTGTGTAAGTTACACAGGAAAATGAGCTAAATGATTCATAAAGTGGTGGAAGTTGCTCAAAAAAAAAGCCCCCCGAGTGCATTTCCTTACTCTGTTAAGCATCAAGTGATGTAAGTCTATCCTTGTTTCTTTCTTTCTTGATAGACTTGCTGCCACTCAGCTTTCATCTTTCATTAAAATTCCTGCTGGTGCTGCTTTAGCTACAGTATAACATAATGACATTTAAAGCTACTGGAAGACTACTCCACTGCACTTTTCCTCTATTGTAAAGACTAGTCTCTCAGGGTTAATGTCTACCATAATAATGGATGTACCCATTTCCACTGTGACACCCTTTGGAATAATAAGATCAAGACGGGTATGTATCATCTGGTACCAAACTTCTTTTTATAATATTGCTCTTTTGTTTATTGTGACCACACCAAGTTGCTGTTTTTTTTAAGTAAATAATATCTTAAGCTGACATAAAGAACATCAAGGAGCTGTAATTGAAGAGTGAGAAGAGCAAATAGAACTTTTAGTTCATGCTAGTGGTGCAGTTCAATATTGACAGTATCCGATAAGCAAGAAATTGTTGTCTAGTATTTTCTATGTCTCCTAAGGAAGCTAAAAATAAAACCATGGAACTCCTTACAGAGGTCTGAAAACAGTAATTTTTTGTCTGTTTCTCAGAAATTTTGTCTTAGGTTTGTTTATTTTTCTTCTTCATTCCCACCTCCCTCCCTACCCCTGTGTGCACTCCTACATTCTGAAGGATCTATAACGAGGATTTTCTTCTGAATATATAAATCATGTCTTTCAAATAGGATATAGTTTTGTAGTTGGTCACCTTCTAAATGCTTCGGCGTCTGTATTACTGAGTAAATAGAAAGACTTAAAGGATTATGATCCTGAAATCTTTCTTTCCCCCACAACACTGGTTTAAATAAAAACAATGTGTTTTCTCTACAAACTTTGCCTCATTTTCACACACAACTGTCATGGATGAGGTAGCAATTACTGCAGTGAACACTGTTAATCCTGATGTCTCTAATTATGGGCTTCAGAAGGAGCTTTTAAACACTTAAATGAGAAGGGAAGGTTTCCAGAGGTTCTCAGCACTGATGTCCTTGCTGAGAGCTGTCAGCTTTCCAGAAACTTTGAAAATCTGGCCAAGGCATCTTGATACCATACAGTGCAGCATCATCTTACTGATACATAATTTTTAGAAGAGATCTGGTAAGACCATCAAGCATGTTCCTATGGTACAGTTCAGTGCTGGGCAGAGCTTGTTCTGCAGGAGTCCTGTAGCTCACCAAGGGGGAGGTGATACACTAGCCAGCTGATCCTCTCTCTAAACAGGTTTCACTAGACTTTTAGCAGGTCTGTGGAGATGTGCTCAGCAGGAGGAAGGTCATTTTCACACATCAATACCACTGTCACCATTTCTGGTTCTCTTTTACAATTCCAGAGTTTGTGCTGGCATTATAATATGTTTCCATGCACCATTACCAGTTGGAACGTTAGCTGTGGTCATTCAAAAGCCTGGATTAAAGTCTGGAAACAGAAGAATTATGAAAATATTAGCTTTTCTCAGCTTTCTATGACTTGAGGCAGAATCACAGAATCATAGAATATGCTGAGTTGGAAGGAACCCATCAAGATCAATGAGTCCAGCTCCTGGCCCTGTACATGGTCATTCCCAATAGTCACGCCATGTGCCTGAGAATGTTGTCCAAATGTTTCTTGAATTCTTATAGGTTTGGTGCTGTGACCACTTCCCTGGAGAGTCTGTTCCATCACCCAACCACCCTCTAGGTGAAAAATCTTTTCCTGATATCTATATTAAACCTCTCCTGACTCAGCTTCGTGCCCTTTCCTTGAGTCCTGTCACTGGTCATCAGGGAGAAGAGATCAGTACCTGCCCTTCCACTTCCCTTTGTGAGAATGTTGAAGACTTCAGTGAGGTCTTCCCTCAGTCTCCTCCAGGCTGAACAAACCAAGTGACCTCCTCCCACTGCTCCTCATTCAGGTTCCCCTCCATTCTTGTGTCATGCTTTGGACACTCTCTAATACCTTCATGTCTTTTTTTATTGTAGTGCTCAAAACTGTATACAGGACTCAAGGTAAGGCCACCCCAGTGCAGAACAGAGTGGGACAATTCCCTCCCTCGACTGGCTGGTGATGTTTTGCCTGATGCCCCCCATTTATGAAGATTTTGAATGTGGGAACAAGTTAAGTCAGCAGCACCTGAATTCAGTTAATTAGGATCAAAATGAAGTGTTTTGGCCTTGACTGGTATTTTTGATAAAGAGAGTGCTGTGTTCTCAAAGTGAACACCGCTTAATGGTCTGCATGGTCTCCATATTTTTCCTGTGGCTAAACACAACCACCACATGATGTGAGGTGAATGTGTGGGATCAAGGCACTGGTTTAGGACTGTCCTGGGAATTTCAGTTAACTAAAAGACAAACTTCAGGTGCTGTTTATGAGAGAATATGAATAAAAGGGGAGCACCGAAAATGATCGGTGGACAAATTTCAAAATTGAACTCCGTGTGCTGTGCAGCCTCACCTCTTTCAGTGCCCATATTTGCCATATTGAAGAGCACAGGGCCTAAGATGGAGCCCTGCAGATCCCCACTTGTGACAGGTTGCCAGCACGTTCACCATTACCCTTTTTGTTCAATCCTTGAGCCAGTTGCTCACCTATTGCATATTGTGGTTATCCAGCTGCGTGCTGGACATTTTGTCCAGAAGGATCCTGTGAGATACTGCATCAAGAGCTTTACTGAAGTCCAAAAAGATTACATCAACTATCTTTCCTAGATCAATTAGGTGGGTTACCCTCTTGTAGAAGAAAGTCAGGTTTGGCAAACAGGACTTTCCCCTCATGGAGCTGTGTAGAAGATACTTTGCAACTTCCAGCTCATCTTTCCTGTAAGTAGCACAAGATGAATTATTTTACTGAAGGCTTTTTCAACAAAAAGGAGATTCTTGTTGAGCAACAAACTGAACCCAGTTCTGTCATTCTTAAACTTGGAGATTTCTTAGCAAAAGATGCTGAGTATGCAAAATTGCAAGGAAATCAAAATGCCTTTTCCCTCTTCCATTTAACCTGATGTTTCTTTATTGGGTAGATAAATTAGTTACTTGGTTTTAAATTGCAATGCAACAGTAATCAAAGAGCTAATTTGTTGATGCTAATGACGATTTAGCCAAAGCAAACATATTGCTCAAAGAGAGGAAAACTGCTGCCAAGTATTTGCCATGTTTTCCTTAGGCATATTAGCTATTCACTGGTGAAAAATTATTTAATTATGTACATTATGGTATGCTGGAAAAGAGAGTTATACACGCTCGTGTTATATATCCAAGAAGTTTCCAAGTGCACAGAAGGGGAGATCAGATGGATACTTTGTCCTAGTGGAAGTGTGCTGCTCTATTCCCTGCAGAAACAAAGAAAAGAAATAGGGAACAGAATAGGAAACCCATTCTTTAAAATGAGGTCTTCAAGAAGTCTCTTTTTTTGTCCACTGCATAGGGAGGCAGCTGGGCTTTGATTAGATTTAGTAAATAATCCTGTATCCTTCAGTCGATTATTTTTTTTTAATTAAGTTAGCTTGAAACAAAATACCTTTACATATTTATGTGTTATGGAACTTGACAAGGAATCTGGGCTGCACTTTGCCAAGGCACTGGAAAGCTGGGATGTATTTGGTGCCCAGATCTCAATAATATTTAAACCTATTGAATCCAACACTTACTGCGTCCAAAGGGATAAAATTTTGTGTTTTTACTCAACATATTGAAAGGCTCTGTTCTATTTTTGCACTATCATCTGCAAAAGAGACCTTTTTAATAAACATTATTATCTGTAGGTAAAATGTAATTTTTTGAGACAACTAATCCATTAATTTAAACTTTTTTCATTTTATTTTTAATGTCTTAAAGAAACATTAGGTCTTAATAGTCAATACTTTTCTCAGAGGTTTTTGACTGGTGACTGCTGCAGTCATATTTCCCTCATTTGTAACCAGAATTCTTCAATTAATTCCCCAGTGATTTGTTGTTTTGTTTAGTTTTGTTTTTCTTTGTTTATTATTTTTTGTGGTTTTTGGTTTGTTTTGTTTCATTTGATTGCTCTTGTTTCTAAATTTCCTACTTAAATTCTCTTGTTGATCAGATTAGGACTGTATTCTTGATACACATGGAAGATGAATTCAACCATACCAATACAGTGTGTGTGTTTTTTCTCTGTTTTGATATAACATGGCCTAGATGAAATATTAACAGAGAGGTCATCTTGTGAATTTTCTGAAGATCACTGTGATATGCTCAGGACGCTACACATCAAAAAGTGGACATTGCAAGATCCAGTGTGTAACTTTGATCACATGTCTTGGTTTCTAGAAAAAGTGGATGTTGGACTGACCGCAATTAATACCAATTTCAACAGCAGCAAAATCAGAATAAAGACCAACACTTATTATACCTGCAGTGTCCCACAAATCAGAGCAAAAAAAAAGTATTGCAAATGGAAATATGGGAAGTCAGAGAAGTGGATAATTTTTGGGTAATTGTTTCCTTTCCGATTGCTTTGTTTTGCTGAACTGAAACATATCAAAACATCTCCTGCTTACTTAGACACAAAACAAACACCAGAAAAACCCAGAAGAAACTATGAACATTTATTATTTTGATTTTTAAAAATTGTCTTTCTTCTTTCAAATTTTCTGTGATGCTTATCCTATTTTTTTTTATTCCTTGTCATGCCTACAGTCAAAATGTCTCCTAATTGCAGATTACCCCATGACTGTTTCACAGCACATACAATAAACAGGCAAAGAAATTGACACAAAGATAAAGAAAACATACTGTGTCTCCAGGTTCACTATTAGATAAAATCCAGTATAAATAGCCTATTGCTTACATGGCTTTATATGTGTTCTCTCTTCTGCCTACAGTAAACCATATTTTGAGTGCCAAAACATTGCTTTATTTCTTCTCTTTTTTTCTCCACTTTATTTTTCTCTGTTTTCTCCCAATTTCTCCTTATTATTTCCCCCTAAATCTTTCTACCAAGACGAAACATTGTAAGATGTTCACACAGTTTAAAAAAATAGAGCCAGTGAGGCTGATTCAAATGCCAAAGTATGCTTCTAGAACAATGTTTTAGCTTCGGGAAGAAAGACTATATATAATTATATCTAGAAAGAACTTATCTTTTGTCCTGCTGCTCTCCTGATTCCTTAAAACATGAAAAATGTGGATAGATTGATGATAGTAAAATAATATAACCTAATAAGCATTTAAAATCCACTGATGTTACACGAGAAAGGATGTGTTATTAAGACCACATCAATAATTACAAGAATAACGTGTATTAACTTCTTGCTTAGTTTTTTCCTGGCTGTTTACTTGTTTGTAAAGGTTCACCAGTTTTTTAACAATTATGTCCACAGCAGGTAAGTGATTTCCTAAGTGGATGATTACGATTTTAATGCAGGGAAAAAGGAACAAAGTCAGGGGATCTCGTGATAAGGTGAACTCCTTTTTACCTCTCAAAAAACCCAAAAATATGACGTAGAGTATCATTCAACTTTAGCAATTGAGTGTTTCCCACTGTTTTATTTTGACTTAATAAGAAGATGCATTTTGAAAAGTAAGTGTAAAAATATCACAGTTCTGCTCTGCAGGATGCAAAAGTGCTCAATTTCTATGATCTAGCACTTTGTATGTGAACAGAGATTGGAAAGGACAAAAGCCTTTCAGCTCAGTAATCTCTAGCCTGTATGGTGTTGCAGTCATTACAATATCTGTGCTGTTGACACTTTTTAGAGTTGCGTATAATGGATCCACACATGTCCCAGCTCTTGACTTGGATTTCTTTCTCACTCTGTGACTTACCACAGCCTGCTGGGTAACAAGCATGACTTCCTTTTGGTCACTGTGGGATGCTACAAATGACTGAGGAGTAAATTCTCATAACTTTATTTGTTCTTCCAGCCAGAGGTCACAGACTACATGTACACAAACATAGTTTGGAAGGCACTTTTGGGAGTCATCTGGCACATTTTGTACAGAGACAAATTTAAAAGGAGTCCTGTAACTTTTCAAATCTTCCATGAGCCGGACTTTTACTTATGAATGGAGAGGAGGAATAGGTCTAGCTTGTAGCATATGTTGTCTGCTAGTGTGAAAGTCTTCCCAGATTATCAACTTGGTCTCTAGTGGTATCTTTACTTAGGCTCATGCAGTGTTATCTCCTCCCCTTCTATAGAGATGCTGTATTTTGATTCCTTTCTTCACAAACAACACACCTTTGACACCAAGAATGAGGTGGAGTTCTTCAGATGTACAACTGAGTAACTGAAACAATGCTGATGATCTATAACAAGAATTTTATCTTTGCTGTCTGACTGATTTCAGCACAAAGTTGAAGCTGTCTTTGATTTAACACTGAAGCATCCAAGCTGGAAGCATATAAAATTGAAGGAAGAAGAAGGTTCTACACCATATGAACACATGGTGGAGCAGGTGTTTTTCTTCCCAATTGGTTATGCAGGACAGAGGTGTGTTTGCAATTTCTCTTTAAAACAAGTATAAAGGTAGCATCTTCCAACATACTTTCCTATTGCCCTTATACTTAATTATCTAAATCTGCTTAGCAAGAGTAGTAATTATCATTGATAGTTTAATTGCTAATGGGCAAGTAACAATTCTATTAATTTGTGTATGTCTGCTGTATGTTTTTCACGACAACCCAAGCTTCTGACATGAGGGGAAAGGTTCAGTCCTTCGCAACAGTATCATTACTAGATAATTTCAACTTTGTATTTCCATGGCAAATATAACTATCTCCTTCTGAATTTAAAAAATCTAGAAAAATGTGTCTCATTGGAGTGATTGATTTTGACCGGTGTACACTCGTAATGCTGCTGTATTTGCAATCGTATGTGTGGCATTGACTGTGTAAGACAGAAGAGAGTACATTTGACAAGAACATCGGATTTGCCTGGCAATGTCCTGGTAGTACGGAGGACCGCAGGGATGCCTTCTGTGAGAAGATGCCAGAAGCTTTCTCCATGTTCAATAGACCCAATTCCAACCAGCTTTAAGACAGATCTGCCACTGGCTTAAGTGGAGCAAAAAGTCACACTGGTAGCACATCTGTGTTAGCATGTGTAAGGGGCAAAAACTACTTCACAACAGCATCCAGGAAAGAAGAATAAGAATATGAAAGGAGCAGTCTTGCAGACACCAAGGTCAGTGAAGAAGGAGGGGGAAGATGTGTTCCAGGTACCAAAGCAAAAATTTCCCTGAAGCCTATGGTGAAGATTATGGTGAGGTAGCTGTGCCCCTGCAGCCCGTGAAGGTCCATGTCAAAGCAGAGATCCACACCAGAACTGGTGGATGTCCAAAGAATGCTGTGACCCTGTGGAAAGCCCACTGGAGTAGGCTCCTGTCAGGACCTGTGATCCCACAGGGAAAGGATCCCACACTGGAGCAGGTTTTCTGGCAGGACTTGTGACTCCATGGGAGGTCTCATGCTGGAGAAGTCCTTTCCTGAAGGACTGCACCTTGTGGAAGTGACCAATGCTGGAACAGTCTGTGAAGAACTGAAGCCCACATTAGAGAAGGAAATGGAAGACTGTCTGCTGTGAGTCGGATCCCGCGCTGGAGCAGGGGGAGAGCATGAGAAGGAAGGAACAGCAGAGACAACGCACAATAAATTGACTGCAAGCAGAGACAATGCATGATGAATTGACTGCAACCACCATTCCCTGTACCCCCTGTGTCACTTAGGGAGAAGGAGATATAGAAAATCTGGTGTGAAGTTGAGGTTGGAAAGAAGCGATTGATGGGGAAATGGTGTTCTAAGATGTATTTTTATTGCTTATTGTTCTACTCTGACTTTTTACTTGCAACAAATTATATTAATTTCATGAGTCAAGTGAGTCTGTTTTGACTGCAATGGTAGTGGATGAGTGACCTCTCCCTGTCCTTATCTCCATCCATGAACTTTTCTTCATCCGCATGAGGGAGGTAGAGCAGCTTGGTGAGCACCCAGCATTCAGCCAAGTTCAACCCAATCACAAGAAGTAAGGGGGCAGGATTAGGTAGGGGCAGGATTAGGTAGGAGCAGGATTATTCTGTACTCTGAAGATCATGTTATGAAGATCTGAAGTCTTTATGGTCCATCGACCTTTTGTAGCTGATAAGCCTTTATAAGTGGCCACAAAACTCTTTTGTACTTTTTGCATCATAATACTACTATAGTTGTGTAATGTGAATATTTCCATACATGGAAATGAATTTTGTGATGTGATTTCTTGCTTGACACCTGATCTACTCAGTTGTTCCCTGTGAAGAAAACAGATGAACTCTGTTGATTTATCTCTGGACAATCAGTAGCTGAGAAGCCCAAATTAGTACTTGTTTGGATTTTAATTTCTGTTATGCATTGACGGTACTTTATGACTTAAGGAATTTTATTAATCCAAATTAAAGGTATATGCTATTGCAAGTCTATTAATCAGAACCACACTATCACTTTAAAAAAAACCAACAAACCTGTTCTTTTGCTCCTCTCGCTTCTATCCCAGAACAAGACCTCAAAACAAACTAACTCTGTTACTACTGCATGCTATTTGTGTTGCAAGTTAAGAGATTCAACTCTATTTTCTGGTTCTGTTCTAAATTTTATTTCCTTGATTAATATTTTTTTTACCACTTCAGTGTCTTGTGATACCACAGATATTGGTCCACTCTTACAATAGATCTTTTCTTATTTACTGTGCAGTGGAAAAAAGAAGAAGCCTATTTCACAGTTTTGTGGAGACTGAGAATGGTATGCTGATTTGTTTTGGCATAGCTCATTTGACTGTAGACATACTCTGTATAAACCTCCAAAAAAAAATAAATGTCGTGGGTCTTACTGTGTGATTTACTAGAGGCAGCTTTCACAGCACAACACAGAAGTATCTAGTAAATATGAGGTAATAAGAAATAGAGGCATCTTTTTGATGATAGCGCAACATAACTTCATTAATGAAATTCGATCTTTTCTTGGGCTTAAACATTTCAAACTCTAAAACTCTAAAAAAAGGAGAGATTTATATTTTCTACATATGAACTGCCTTAGCAAAATCTATATAATTAAAGCACTTCCAGTAAGACCAGTCTTCAAAACAGAAGGGGTAAAAAAAATTAAACTAAAATTGTGTTCCTCTTAAATCCAGTGTCAAAATTTCCACCGATTTCAGTAAGGCCACAATGGTCTCTTGTGACCTAAAAAGTCTATGCATATTCAACATTCTCAATACTATATACCTGATCTTTAAAAAAGAAGAAACAGAAAGGACCTAGGAAAGAGTCCTGCTTAAAAGTATAGACACAGTTATCTGCAAATCTTCACAGTTAACATCTCTGTTTTAGGAAACTAGTTTAACATTAAAAAACCTCATAATTCTGCCTGGTTACTTACCTTGGACTAGACTACCTTTGACTTTTTCTGAAGGTGAAAACCATTTAGTTTTTGATACTTTTGTGAGTTGCTAGCAACTTATACATACCAGTGCTTTATATATCACCTAATGTCTCCTGTCATCTACAACAGTTCCTTGCCAAAGGCTTTTCAAAAATCTAAATAATAAGTTGCCATTAACTACTATTTTCTTTATGTACAAAAATAATTTTAACACAAGTCCCGTAATGCAGTTTTACAACAGTTTAAGGCAACCAATATCACTGGGCTAGGCAAATCCATGTATCTTGTCCCCTTTTTTGTAGTCACAAATTGCAACTGTCTTTTTTTATTTTTGGAATGGACCAATGTTTGCTCTGAGTAAGGCTCTGGATTTTTCTTGGGAAGATTCACACAGGCAGTAGGTAGATCACATGCCCTGGAAGAGTTAATTTCCAATAATGTCCCTGAATACTTAGTTACTGAAGTTGTTGTCAATGTCAGGCTGATTTCATATGTCTTGAGTTATTTTCCTGTGGTGTCTTGGATGATTGAGTGTCTTTTCAAGAATACAAATATCTCCTGACAATTTTCTGCATATATGCATTTCTATAAGAAGTGGACCAGGAAGTGAATATACATGGTCAATAATACAAATTTTAGCTTTCATTTATGGAAACAAGATATAAAGAAGTATTTAGCCAAATCATGAGCTGAAGTTGTCATCATATTAGCACATATACAGGAAAACTTGTCAATAAATGTGACTGCTCCTCAGACTGAGAGAAAGACAGGCAACAAAAGGGACACTGGTAAAGTCAATGTCTGCTGTCAGTACTGCTCAGCAATTTACACACTTTTCTGCAAATATTGATTCCATTAAAAAAATGTGACTAGGTCTAAATGTCTACAGAAAGGATCTCTAATCCATGTTCATTACATTGCCCCTTGTTAGTGAAAAGACTAAATTTTTTGAGATTAATTCTATTTGAGTGCATTAGAATTCGGTAAAAGAGATATAAAATAGGTAGTCTAAACTGGTATTTTTGCTTTATAACATCGCTGTCACTAACTTTTCTCAATGTCTATCCCCCATGGAACACCTCAAATTAAAAGGAACTCTTTCTGGATGAGGAAAGCACTTCAGCGCCACTGGGTGGTTGTCCACTAGAAAAACAGGGACCAACAGTCCACCTAACACCCCCACTTTTACCGCGCTGAACAACCATGAAAAAGGAAAAAATTTCGGTCAGCCTGGGTCAGATTCGTGGGTTGGATATAAAAAGACGCTATAGGTTGCTTAATTTTCTTTGAGATAGCTTTGTCTGTTTTCTATACAGCTGTATTTCAAGAACTTAGAAAATGAGATTTTGTCTATTGTGTGTTGGATATGTCTTTTGTGTTTCTCCTTTTTCTCTCTCTCATATTTCTCAACATATATGTTCTTTTTTAAATAATAAAAAGAGGGAGAATGTTTTATCACTTGTGCATTTATAATTTTTGTTATACAGTTCTCCATGTAAAGGAAAAATACTTTCACAGAATTTTTTTTTTCTTTTAAGAAAAATAAATAAAAAACCCGGTCTCTTAATACCTTTAAAAAAGTCTATAATAAGACCCATTTGATAGTTTTGTTTGTTACTGGCCTGGATGTTGCCTTTCATGCAGAATTATTTTTGTTCCGTATTTAGAAATTTAAACCATTGCTCTGCAGTAAGTCTTTGCAGTGTGTCACAAAATTTCTTTGCTTTAAGACACTGAAGTCAAAAAGATGTTGTTCTTGCTTTGGTAGGAAACTAAGGTAAACACTATTTAAAAGTCTGTTTAAAGA
The DNA here is from genome assembly GCF_001715985.3 of Manacus vitellinus. Taxonomy (NCBI): domain Eukaryota; kingdom Metazoa; phylum Chordata; class Aves; order Passeriformes; family Pipridae; genus Manacus; species Manacus vitellinus. Next base: position 308,639 of record NW_021938802.1, read on the forward strand.
AAATATACAGCAATGCATTCTTATCAACTAAATCAGTTACAGCAATTTCAGTTACTCTTCTTTGTAGTACAAAAATATTATTGTATAGAAAAAAGTATATACAATCATATATGTTAATAGCTACAGGGGTATGTGCTCCAAAAACATGCAGCCATTTTCAAAGCCATTTTTAAAATATTTTTCAAACAGTCAAAAATGTTAATTTTTGTCTTACAAACAAAAAACCGTCTGTTTGTATGGTGTGAGTCACCTAATCAGAAAACAGAAGAAAAAACGTGGAACTTATCCTTGTCCTCCTGCTATTGTGTTGCATAACTCAGGAAAAAGAAGTAAAATTACTTGCTGTATTTTATGAAAGTAGAGGAGTTCTCAAAATGTATAGAATTGATGTAGTCAGCTACTACACCATTCTCATTTTCAGTTCTGCCTGCAGCTGCAAAGCTTGGCCAGCACATGCTGCTCTTGGGCTTTTACCAGCCGAGAAAGGATTCTCAGGGAGATGCTGCAAGTTGGCAGAGTTTGAAATGCCACCTGTGCTCTTTTAAATGTTGCTAGTGTTTGTGCATAATTTGACCCAGAATCAGAAAGCTATAACTAGATCCTTGATACACTCCATTTGTCAGAGGAGAGTAGAAACAGCACATAACTTGTCTCATGTGAGTTCAATGAATAAAAAGTTTTTAGTACAGTAAAAGCCACAGGTGTGTACTGCAGACTTAAGCATATTTTCATGAGTCTTTTATTGAACAGATGAAGACAATGAACAAACTCATGGCTAATCATGATCTGCATAAACAATGTACTACCAGGGCAGAAAAGAGAAAAAATTATTTGCTTCAATAAATAATTTGACTAGCTCGGCTGCTAATTTGTTTACATTGTTTGATTCTGCTTCCCTGTCAAACCAATATTATCACATTATTTTGACATTCACCTTTTATTCCTAATGGCTTACATAAATGACTCCCGAGAAAACATCTTCCAGTCAGTAACTTCCTGGGATCCACTAGAATTCATTGTTGCCATTTGTTTGACCAGACAGCAACATTGACAAATATGTGAAATCACTAACATACAACAATTGATTGTTCTCTTCTTACATGGCATTTCTCCAGCAAACTTGTGGCATAAGCAGATGGAACTAAAACACAAGCACAATCTCTGTAATGACTAAAGAGTGTGCCAATATATATGAAACAGAGAGGAATAACTCCTAGAAACAGCTGAACTATCTGATATGATTTGTTTCACTCTGTGGACAGTCTTGAAATCCAGTAATAATCGCCCCTGTAAATTGTATTATATAAGAACTAATGCTAAGTATGTAGGTAATCTAAGCCGGATCATAATAAACCTTTGAAAAGTTGCATTTTTAGACAAAAGCAGCATTGCTATGGCCCTGGTTATGCTTTAACTGTCAACAAAATGAGACGTGTAATACACTTCCTTGAACTGCCTAAGTCTAAAACATTATATCTGAAAGGATCTGTCAGAATGATGTGGCACTTACAACCTCACAGACTGCTACAAATATATAAAATTAATCTAAAAAAAGTAGCTGAGGCAGTCAAGAGTGAAATGATTGCTAATCTTAAAATAAACTGCTCCTCAGTTCATAATTAATAAAACCAAAACATGCCAAATAGTGGTAAAGATAAACATGAAAATGTAGAGTAATAGGTACTATTGCCACAGATGCTGTGCACCATGAATACAGTGTCATTTAAGCTGATTAGAAAAGTATTCTCATAGGCAACACCTTGCATGTGCTTTATATACCTTTGTGATTTCTTTCGCAGTTCTTTAAACATAGAGGTTGAACAGGACACAATTATTTTGCCTTCAACTTATTTACTCAATGCAAGTGACAAGTTTCAGCAGATAGAGCACATATCAGTGTCAATTGCTTTATTTGCAGTAGTAGAAATGCTGGTTCTCAGTCCCCAAGAAAATTGCTTCCACAATTTATCTCAATGTGAACTGTACTAGTGATTTTCTTATGTTTTATTCTAACAAGAAGACACAGCATGCCACTGCTATGTAATAGTCATTCTTATTGACTTTGAGCTGGACCCCTTTTCCAGAAGCCATTGTCAGGATGGATTTCTGAGGATTATGTTCACATATAGAAAAAAGTCCCTCAACAGTTTCAATTTGGACTTAATATTACCTTACTTAATCGTATCCAAAAGTATGGTAAATGCCTTCTAGAGATAAAAGTATGAAAGATTCTAGTGTCTAACTTCTCATGCAATAAAACTGTGGGATAAATGCAGAGGAAGAGAAGTTTCATTATCACATTGGATTATGAGTTATCTTCAGCTCTTACTGAGCCATAAATTGTAACAACAAGCAGTCTGCACATACTTGTCAAATAAGAGTTGTGAAGAGTGAAAAAGATTGAAGGAAGTTCTCAGGTAACTGATTCAACTATGAATACATTGTGAGATTTTGTCTGTCATCTTGAGAGCTGGAGTACATGGCTGGGTAGAAACCTTTGATGAATAATTTCTTGGTGGAAGCATCATCTTGTATTCATTGTTGTTTTTCACCATAAAAAAAATGGAAGGGAACTGCATTCTCTATTCTATGTTTCCCCCTTTTATTTCAGGGAACAATAATGCTGTGTCTTCTTATTTAGATGTATGCAGTGCAAAGCCTTGCTGTAACCTTGAGTAGCATAATTTTGGCTTTTGAGGGTCTGTTAGACAAGATAAGTTCAACAAAAAGTCTGTACTGATATACATTATACTGTAAGGTCAAAATACTACCTGGTTCCTTGTTTTTTTGGTTACAGTATAGGACAGGGAAAGAAAGAGAGTGAGGCTGTGAAGAAGTGTCACAATTCCTTCAGAATACATATGGTCATAACAAAGCTTACAAATATAAAATTATAGTATTTGTTCTATAGTTAGAATGACATGGATGCAAAGGATATGAAATAAAAATTACACATTCAGGTAACAGTAATAATACCTTGCATTTATGCATCTTTCCTTCTTCAACAGCTGTTCACATCTTTTGCAAAGAGTTGAGCATCACCGTTTCATTTGCCAGCTGTATAAACTGAAAGACACAGAAGGTCCCTCAGCAGGTCAGGAGCAGAGCCAAAACTAGGATACCCACCCCGTAGTCTATTTGCTAGGACATGTGAGATTCACTTAAGCTTGTATGACCTGGGTTCTTTTTGTGATAGTCATTTTGACACTAACAATCAAAAAGAAAAAAAAGTCCACTGTGAGTTATTGCAGTGGTCTTATTTTGCATGACACAGTTGTGCTGTCGAATTCCTTTTACTAATCAATAATTAACAGACACAGTATCTCAAAATAATGTAATTATATGTCATTACCAAATAAAAGTTAGGCATCAAATGTTAGGTTTTATGTTAAACTACAATGCACATATGCAATGCTTTTATCTTCTATAGTAAGACCAGACAAAAAGTTTACGCTCTTTTGTACCTTGTGGGCTCTGAAGATGGTGGTTTTGTTGTTAGAGAGCATAAAGCATGCACTGTATCTGAATTCTTAGAGCTCTTTCTCAAAGGAAAGTCTCATCACTACAACACGGACTTGTATCACACCTCCATTGAAGATGAACTTGTGTACACACGGAAAGAATATTTTTCCAGGTAATGTGATGTGCATGAGTTTCCAGATGCCACATTAGGATAGCACTTTATCTTAGGCAACGCCATAGGCTTTTACACTGCAGAATAGTACTGATGACTCCAGGTACCCCATTATTGACGTAGACTTCTGTGCCCTTCAGCACCAGTGGTCTAAAATTGCAGTAGCTGATGATGACTTTCTTTGAGTCTGCCTTCATTTCTTCTACCACCTGGTACCTATGTATATTTATGAAATTGAGGTTATTTTAAGTGCTGTTCTAATCCTGCTGTCAAAAAGGTATCAAATAACCTACATTTAATTTTTAGTTCTTGGAATTTTCCATGTTTATTTTCCAACCTAGAATGCTAAACGACAACAACAAAAAAGTAAATAACTCTGATCAGTGTTACCATTCTCATTTCTTCCCTTTTACCATTTTTTCCTCTGTCAAGATGAAGAAATAAAGAGTGGAAAATTAGGTATTAAATATTCTAAACAATGCCCTCAGTCACTCTTAATTTTCTAACTGCTTTCTGTCGACCAAAAGGCGATATTTGTCAATTCTACTTATTAGACCTTGCTTTTCATAGTAATTAATTTTTTTCTTTAGAGTTTCTCAACAGTTATGAGTAAATTTATACCTGTTAAATTTTTTTATTAGCTTATGTAGACACTGTGAAGTGACTTCAACATACTTGGCAAAACAGCTGTCTCTGACTTATCGGCAGTCACAGATATGTAGCTCCTTCTTTTTTTCCATCAAAAGCCTCTGAGAATGTATGCAAACCTACAGGAAATGCTAAGGTACCGACCACATCTCCAGATCCCTTGATGTATAAAGGCTCATCATTGGTTTAATGAGGATAGAAACACAATGATCAGAAAACTGGGGGGCTTTTTATCTTCCTAGGGAAAAAAAAAGAAGTATTCCCATGTAGAAATTTAAAGCTGAAACTTTTTGGAGAAACATAAGAAGCCTTTGATTAAGCCTAAAATATTTCCGCAGTGGTACCTTAGTGGGAGCTGTCAGCTCTTTCATGCTCTTCTTTACCATTGTGGTGCAGGTAGGCTGACTGCAGGGGAGTGCAGGTGCAGCAGTACCTACTGAAAGGGGCACTCCCACTTTGGCAGAGTGTCTGCCAAAGACTGACTCAGGATTCCCTCCAGATAATGCAGATCAATTTGGAGACACTTTTTTTTGATGAAATATTTGGGTTTCAGTAGCGGCTTTTTAACAAAATAAGCTGAGTTTCTTGTCAGAAATCACTTTTGTTTCTCTCTCTTTCTCTTTACCAGGCAGAAATTTTCTTTTTTTTTAATTATAAAACAGATTTTTAATTTAAAAAATTCAATTAGCATTATATAAAAATCCTCCTTGAGCCAATATTTAACTGTAACTGAAAATATGTCATTTACATACACTGCTGAAAACAAAAACCTGGTTCTTAGTGTCTTTCACTATGATGAAAATCATGAGTAAATGCATACCATGTTCTATTAGACATTATTTACACTGCATCTCTCATGCATTTCCATTACTATAAATCTCTGTACCCTGGGAAAAGTGTTCTGCTCTGGAACAAAAATCCAGATATTTCTTTCTTTTTCCAGCTATATTGGAAAATAAAAATAAATATCTTATGCACTCAAGGCTAATCAAAAGCTCATATACATTGAGTGAATTTACTGTCAAAACATAGTTTTATTGGAAGAAAAATTCTGCAAGGGAGTTTCAATACATCTGCTTTGTAATATTAAGTGAAAAATTTCACTGTGGTTCTGGTTCTCTCCATCTTTCTTTTCTTTCTTAAGCAGAAAGATGTCAAGTTTGGGAACATCAAGCTTTGGCATTGTTGCAAGAGGACTGATGTTCACATATTTATCTCCCTTGAGTTTTAAGGCTGACCTTAAATGGGACTCGGAGGTATCTTGTCTTTTTCAACCCAGTGGGTTGAAACATTTTCCAAAAGTTTTCTCCAGGTTGTACTGATTTAATATATGCAGCCTGCAACTATCTTTTCAATGTTCAGTTTATTTCATTGCATTTTATGTAAGGTAGCTAGAATCATTCTGAAAGACATAAGACTGATTACTCTAACTTACAGAAGTAATGATAGATTTTTTAACTCTTTATTCTTTGTCCTAGGTGTTTTGCACCCTTGTTTCTTTAATTACCTATATATATCTCCCATAACAAAGTAGAACTGACATTTAAGTTTTGACTCTCTTCAGTTTTTTAGAGTCTATTTGTAAAATGTATTTTGTATTCAGTCTTATATTCTTATTCAATGGGATTTCATTCCATCTTTGAGTTACCACTTCAAACATAGTGTCTTGATATGTATCACTAAATAGCAGTTTATCACTGCTAGAAAAGAAAGAATCAGATTTTTAAGGGCACAAAAATAGTTTATATGACAGTCAATGAATTTATTCACTCAGTGCCCTATTCTCTTTGATTATTCATGATAAAAGGAAAAGCCTGATTCAGTCATTTAGAAAGTATTTCCTATTGAATCATGAATATACTACTGATACATAACAAAGGTGTAAATGTTTCCTTTTCTATAACCTTTATGGGTGATAAAGGCTCATGAGAAACCATAGCTGTCCCTACCTATAGTAAAGCTGAAGAAATGGAAGACCTGAAACTGTATCAGTAACTGAAGTTCTACTGGCTGGAAAGGGCTGAATTGTTCTAAATAGTAATACTGGAGTGATTTTTGCCCTGTGAAAGTTGCATTGTAGTGCAGATGACTCAACCCCTTTGGTGTTTTTTTTGTTTGTTTGGTTTGGTTTGTTGTTGTTATTGGGGGTTTTTTGTTTGTTTGTTTGTTTTGTGGTTTTTTTATGTTTATGCCAGCCTCTGGTCACCCTCAGAATTGCAATGAGTGGTACAGGCAAGATCATCATTCCATACCAGTAACACTTTTAGCCACACATCAACAGAATGTAAAAACTTCCTTTGAATGGACAGCCTACAGAACTGTGCTGAGCTTCAGTCGAGGCCAGTGCATGTGCACAAGTCTTTTATATCTGTGAAAAGCAGGTAACAAACATTTTTTTTTTTTTTTTTTTTAGTGTGTATGTCAGAACTACTCTTTTGCCTTGTTTAAAAAGTTCTGGTACTTCCCAGAACAATCAAACCTTTCTAGGATGATCATTACAAGAAAAATGTTGTTATTTTCTTTTTGAAAAATCTGAGAGTTTTTTCTTCACAAAATTATGATACTCTAAGTAACTCTCAGGGCTACTGTAAGGACATTATAGAATTGTCTTGAAATGGTTTTTAAACCATTTTACTTAATGCCTGTTATTTTTTCTGATGTTTATAAAAAGCCATTTGTTTGTAGCCCTTGAGTATCAAATATAAACAATTTCCAGAGCTTTATGAATTTATCATTCCATCAGCCCTTTCAGAGAAGATTGTATGTCAACCTGCTTATAAAAGAAATGAACAAAAGTTAAAGACCTAATCCAAGGCACTGCATTTGTCTTTATTTCACATTTATAAGACTCTCTATAAATGTATGCATTGAGGACAGAATAATGCCAGCTTGCATGAACTGTCAAATGTTTCTCAAATAATATGTATGTTTAAGATTTTTTCCTCTCCTTCTCATTATGCTTTATGAAAAACTGTCAGTGGAGTTTATCTGGGTACTATGGAAACTCAGTTCTTCAGGTGTGTTTTCAGCTCTATGTAGTTTGTTTTTCAATGCAGACATTCATATCATCCACATTAACATCAAGATCACCGATGAACCTTTTTTCTTTCAAACCATACCCTTGAAGTGCACTTTGTAATGGCATTTCCATTTACTACTTTGAGTATCACAGTGATCAAGGAGTTGCTATTTCCTATAAAAGCAGGTATGAGGAAGAAGGGCATAATTCAGTGCTGTGATTTCTATCTATTAGAGTGAAGGCAAAGAAAAAAACCCCAAAATACTGGCAAAGCAGATTTCCATTCAAGTCCTTCACATGAATGCTTCCTAACTAAAAAGACCTCTAGTTCTTATTAGAACATTAATCTACTCTAAGGGTCACCAAAAATGCAAAATGGAACCATAAAAATGTACTGGAGACGTGAAAATCTGGACGTTTTAAATTCAACAATACTCTAATACATTTTAAAGGAAAGTGAGGAGCAAGTTACTGGAAAAAATAAAGAACATTCACACTCCACAATTTTCTGTAAATTGAGGTCATACTGTTTTTGCTAGTTCTAAAGTTGAAGTCTGACACCTTGAAGAGGGATAATAAATATAATGGACACGTCCTGTTAATTGGTACACCAGTAGGAGGCTGACCTAGATTACTTCGTTTTGGAATAAAATTTCCAGAAGAGAAAGAAACTATATTAAACCAAGCCTTTTCCAATTTATGTCAGTGAAAAAGAGAAGGGTACACTTCATTACCTGTGTTATATGAGTCCATTTTTAACTTGCACTGTCTGAATAGTCTTTCTTAAAAGGCAGTTTGAGGGATATAAACACATTTTTTTTCAAACTCACTGAACTTTAGTGCTCCTAGAAGCTTTTCCACACAAGTTTGCCAAGGCAACACCAGCTGTTATTAAGGCCTCCCATGTGTGCAGAGAGACAATTCTGCCAATTTACAAGTTATGCGGTGATTTTCAGATACAGATAATTGAGCAGGAAAGATAAAGCAAGTCTAAACAACATGCAACATTACTACGTATACTGATATCATCCAGTTCTCAGTCTCCAGAAGTGAAAGGTAATTTTATGGATCCTACACACACGACTTAAAATACTTTTGCGTTATTACACAGGGTATGAGTCCAGTCTTATAAGTCTTATTGATATAAACAAATCATGCTCATGTGAATAATCCTGTTGGCATTGCCCGAGGAAAGCCTACTTGTGAAAGTAAATGCTGTTATGAATTATACATCAGCTAGACTATGTTAAAAATTCTGTTGTTGCCTGGATCTTCAATACCAGGTTGTTTCTTCATGTACCTTACCCATCTTACCTTTTATACTGTGAAGTCTTCTGGGTGGAGGTTTAACCTTATTCCATTTTTACAGAACCCAGCCTAATGAAGCCACCACACATAACAAGAATAGATAATGTACAACAGAAGAGAATGTAATTAAGTAGCTGAAAATACAAACTATTCTTTTAATATGAAGATTTCTAGAAGAGAAAATCTAAAAACTGCATCGCAAGCATATAAAAAAGACCAAAATTCTGTATTGTAACTTGCATAATAAATTACACTGTGATTTCAGCACAGAAATTACCACGTATATGAAAAGTGTAATAAGGAAAAAAAAATTCTCCATCTATCTTCTCATTCTTCTTACCCATTCCTACATGTCCAGATGATGAAATAAAGCTCTTAAACTCATGTTTTACATCTAGCCATCTGCATGAGAAGCTTAGTTAGTATCCCAGAGCTCTATCTTAAGAAAAAAAAAAGAAAAGAAAAAAATTATAGTCTGATGCATTGTAATAATCAGGCTGAAAGCTGCCAATACTCATTAACATAGAACACAGAGAAATCCTGATTATCCATGTAAGACTTTTTATTTTGCATTCCAAATACAGTGAAGTCATAATCTTCATCATTTCCTCATAAAATTGAATGCATTTCACTTGTAAATTTGTCCTCCTTAGCATAATCTGAAACATGTCAGATTTTATTCACAGCTCATTGAGAATCTAAAAGGCCAATTATAATCGAGAATCAAGCTAAGTAATAAAATCCCAACCTATACTGAGAGAACAGGGCTGTATACTCTGTCTTTATGAAATAGATATAAAAACAATTTAATTTAATCACTTTGAATTACTAAGTGCTGGCAGAGAAATAGTCAGAAGAGTATACTTTAACTAAGACAATACACATTTTGTAGTTTATTCCCTGAATTGCACCACTACTACATAGTTATTATATTTTTATGCACTACTTTAGTTACTTTAGTTACTGTTATGGAAAAAACACTTAAAAAAAGTCTTCACAAGAAGGTCTCCATTGCAGTTTGAGCGCTACTGCACTAATAAATTCTGCCAGTGCTGCTTTAGTTTGTCTCAGATGTAACCCATACTAAAAAACACAAATACCCCTTACTACAACTTTTTAACTTGAAGTATAAACAAAAGATTCTGAAACCAACAATGTACCATTTCACCCTGATTAAACCTGCCAAGGATGTATAAAGCAATGGATTTCCAAATTTGCTGCCAGAAGACGTGAAAATAGACACCAGCACCTCCACAACTGTAAAATGTCTCTAACCGCTACTACTAGCCACTGATTACGGGCTAACCAAAAAAAGAAGCACTTTACCATAGAGATGGTAAAGTGGACAAATACCTGTGAGAACCACAAAGGTGGTTCAGTTAGGACAGTTAGAGATCCAGTTAAAACAGCAAAAGCTCAATGTGAGTTCAAACTGGTCGAAGATGGCAAAATCCTCAGCAAAGGGTCTTGGTAAACAACAAGCATAAACAGAAGGAAAATACTGGCCCCCTGTTAAACAGAAGTGAATTAGTCACCAATAAAGGTGAAAATGCAGAGATTCTCAACATTTCCTTCACCTCCACCTGTTTGGTCCCAGGCCTTGGGGACAACAATCTGGGTTGATGCAAACACAGGATGACTGTTGGTGGAGAAAGAGTTGGTTACAAACTTTTACAGGAGCTTGACCTCAACACAGATCAATAGGCCCTGATAATATCCACATGAGGGTGCTAAAGCTGATCTCATTGCAAGGCTACTTTCCATAATCTTCGAGAAGTCATGGAGATCTTAGAAACCTGGAGGAAGACTAATGTAACCCCTAGATTACAAAAAGGATTTAAAGAAGGATCCAGGATATTATAGTCCAGCAGCCTTACTTCAGTGACTGGGAAAGTTATGGAACAAATCCTCCTGGACACTATCAAAATTCAGATGAAACATGTGATTGGGAAAAGCCAGTGTGGATTCACCAAGGGTAAGTCATGCTTGACAAATTTGATCACCTGGTATGACAAAGTACCTCCTTGGTTGATGTGGGACAAGTGGTGGACCCTGTTTACCTGGTTTTCTTCAAGGTTTTCCATAAGGTTTCCCACAACCTTGTCTTAGAGAAAGTGTTGTGTTACAATTTAGACAAGTGGTCTGTGTAGAGGGTGGGGAACTGGCTGACCAGTCTCGCCCAGAGGGTCTTGGTAAACAGCTTCTTTTCAAACTGGCAACCTGTCACAAGTGGGACCCCTCGAGGACCAGTATTGGGCTCAATGCTGTCTAATATTTTCATATGTGACCTGGAAGATGGGATGACATGTAACCTGATAAAGTTTGCCAATGATCCCAAATTGAGTGGGGAAGTGAGCACTTTGGAAGCAAGAGCCACCCTGCAGGGAGACCTGGAAGAGTGGAATAGCAATAACCTTATGAAGTTCAAAAAGGACAAATTATGATATTGCACCTGGAAAAACATAACCCAGGACTGCAGGACAGGTGGGGATCAACCCAGCTGGGGAGTAGCTCTGTGGAAAGGACTAGGGGTCCTGGTGGTCAGCAAGCTCAGCATGAGTGAACTCTGTGCTGCTGCAGCAAACGAAGCCAGTGGGTTGCTGGGCTGTGTCAACAAGAGCATCACCAACAGAGAGAGAGATGTCATCATCCTAATCCACTCAGTGCTGGTTAGAGCTCAGATGGAATACTGTGTTCAGTTTTGGTTCTGCTATTTAAAAATGTGGACAGACTGGAGAGGGTCCAAAGAAGGGCCACAGAGATAATCAAAAGACTGGGAAGTCTGTCATGTGAGGAAGGACTGAGAGAGCTGGTTTTGTTCAGCTTTGAGAAAAGATTTAGGGGAGACCTTATTACCATATTCCAATGGCAACAAAGAGGGTTGTGACTCCTTTTTACAACAAGTGAAAATGAAAAGATGAAGGCTAATGGGTATAAGTTACTCCTAGGGAGATTCCAGTTGGACACGAGGAAAATTTTTCACGGTGAAAACAGTCAGCCCTTGGAATAATCTTTCCAGAGAAGGGGTGGATTTCCCAAAGTTGGACGCTTTTAAGATCCAGGTGGACAGAATGTTGAGCCATCTTATCTGGACTGTGTTTTTGCCAAGAAAGGCTGGACCTGATGAGGTCCTTGAGGTCTCCTTCTAGTATTCCATATTCTGTGATTTTTTGATTCTATGATTCCTCTAATGTGGCACTGAATAACAGATGTATTTTGTTTTCACCGATAAGGAGTAATAGTTGGAGAGTTAATACCTTAAAACCCTGTTCTCGATAAGTTTGTATGTAGTGGTTGTACTCCTGATTACACAATGACAGGCTGACCTTAAAGAATTAATAAGAAGTTTCACAACATTAAGGATTTGCTGTCTGCTTTAATATGTATTGTGAGACTGAGAGAAGCTTTCATTAGCCCTCCAGCCCTAATATACTGAATGAATTGGGTAATGAGATATAAATATAGCAGCCATTCCAAGGAATCAAAGTTAATATAGATAGCAAGAAGATCTTTTTTTTCCCGTTGCTTGGTATTTTTTTTAAATATTCTATAAATAAATGTGTCTGTTTTTCTGCATGTATAACACAGCTGGTGATCTTAGGCTTTGTTCGTGGATATGAAAATGTTGGATATTGTTTGAAAACACTTGATTAAATAATGTACAGCCACTTTAATTTGAACCAAATTCCTAGCAGTAATCCAACTCTCTTTGTAAGGTCATGCTGACAATATCTGCCTTAAACCTTGCATAATTATGCTGGGTTTTGCCTTTCTTTTCCCCAGAAGAAGCACAGAGAGCTGAAAGGTAGAATGTGATTTTTCTCCTGAGGAGAATACTGAGACTAGGTTTAAACCCAATTCTCAAGAAAAACATTCCCACTTTTCAAGGGGTACTGAACAAGTACGCCTTCTTTCAAGACACAGACAAACAAGCTTGCCCTCAGAAAGAAAAATACTTGGGAGAGAAAGAAGAAGAAAAATCAATGTTGCAACAAGTCCAAACCAGGTCCAGATGCTCTCAGGAATTTTTAGGGGCATGCAGAAATGTCATTGTGTTCATTAAACTCTTAGGCAGCATTTTCATTTTCACTGTGAAAGCTGTGCTGACCTTGCCAGTCCATTAAACTCTAACAAGGGTCTCTGCAGGTTCATAGTTCCAATTATGGCACAGTTTATAGGACTCTAGCAATAAGTACACTTTGACTTGCTCCACTGTGGGCTGATCTTTGCTTCTGCGGTTGCCAAATAAACAGTGGGCTGGAGGTAAAACTGAAATGTCTGTTTTTTTCTTTCAGAAGTAGAATACTGTAAACACCTCGGGTAACGTGTGACTAAGACTCACAAGCACACTCTTCCCCCAGGCTACTGTTGACACTAATCCCTTCTTTTTGGCTGACATGAAAGTAATATTAGGAAACAGTGTAAACAGTGTGAATGTGTGCACAGCATAGCTATGTATAGTGTGCAGTAGTATATCATTATTGACTAGTAAAGAGAAGTGAGGAGGTAGGTGGATAAGTACTGTATTAATCAAATTACGATTTCAGATATTGGGGTTCAAGTTTTGAGAGTATATGTGAAGTAACTATCACTAAGATCTAATGTTGGAAGTAATGAAAAAAGATTTGACTGTAAGACTGATATCTATTTGTTAGACTTATGAAATTAATTTTGAACTTAGATATTCATAATTGTTAACTATGTTTGCAAACATCAGCGGGGAGACTAATTTAACTGATGGCAAAATAAGTGAATTGCAAAATTTTTGTACACAACTAGCATCTGCAAAAGACAGACCAGTCTTATAAAAATGGATAATTTTTATTCAGTACAAAATATTTTGTCTACTTATATAGACATTTGCCATCATCATGAGTAAAAATGGAACATTGTTATGATGGCAAAGCTATAAGAAATATGTTTTAGAAAATTTTACCATGTTACCTCAGTGATAAGTGAATTTTTTTAAAAGGGCCTTTAGAACGTATTTCAAATGTATCTAAGTCCTTACAAAATGCAAATGTTTAAGAATATTGTCTCTACCTAGCTCCAAGAAAAAAGATAGATACTTGTGATACTTGTGATATTACTAAAATGAAGGGAAACATTGATAAAGAAGTAATAAATGTGGCAGAAATACTGCAGAATGATCGACTTTTGTATATTCACAAATGCTGAAGAAAAGACTAATAAATCAACTTCATAACTTATATTCAGAACAACTGCCACAAATCCTAACATTTCTTCTCTAGTAGAGGCACTTACACTAACAGTTACTGCAAAGCTCATCAAGCAAAAATGACCCATAGCATACTGTGTGAGTGCTTGAATTTGTAATTAGAATAAGAAAATTTTGGAGAATATTATTATTAGAGGGAACTGTGCTAAAAAGGAGATATAATCTCTTCTCTATCATTCTGATATGTCAGAAAATATGTGTCAATGCACTAATTCCTCTGCAGAAAGTTTGGACAAAACTTTATTAAGCCCAAGAATTATTTCAATTATTAAAGAAATAGAAATATATCTAAAGTTAATACATAATTGCTGGGACCCTGGCACTACAAAGAAGAAAATAAGACAAATCTAATACCAGTAAAGTTCTCTGTTTGGTCCAAGAGTCTGAATAATCTTTTTTTTTCTTTCTTTTTTCCCCCCACAGGAAGGGGTAGAAGCATTTCCAGAGTCTGCTTTATGTCTCCTACATAGGTATTCAAATAGTGATTTTTTATGCAGAATTTGCATAGACAATTTCTGAATGGTTATGGCATTTCATATCTGAAAGATCTAGAAAATGCAGTATGTCATGCAGACAAATGATGTATCTTCTTGACAGGTATGTAGATTGCTTGCTCATAAAACTTCTAAGATTAATAGTCAGCCCTACAACTTATACATGATCTGACATCATATTCTGAAATTCAATCAATAAAGAAATATGATAAAACTAAAAAAAAAAAAAAAAAAGAAGAGAAGAGCTATAAAAATATCAGCATATTAAAAGTTTATACCACATTCATTTACAGTTGAAGAAAAATATTGGCATAGGAAGTAAAATTGCTTGAATACTTTATTTTTCTTTTTGTTAAAAAAAGCAAAATAAACCATATACTGCATAAATTTCCATGAGATGAGCATGGTGGAATAAAATGACAAATAAAAATAGGACCAATAAAGATATTGCAGTGTTAGGGTTTTTTCTTTCTATCATTGTAAAATCTGAATTACTTCCTCAGCTGTTTTTCTGTAAATATATTTTAATGTAAAAAAAAAGATTCTTGTTGTATTTACTAGATTTTGTTCTTGTTTTTCTAAACATTACTATAATTTGATGTAATATTTGTTTGCTTTCAAGTTTTTAAATTTTTTATGTTCCTGCATTTTGTTGTTTCCAGCAGAAATACAAAAAGCTGCTTCTTACAATCAAAATATCAACACAGCTCAAGTGCACAAATAAAGTTCAAATGTGTTTTTCAGGTTTATGGTTTTTTTTCAGCTGCTCTTACTGCTAAAACCAGACAGTAAATAGAATGAGTCCAAAATCATAAATAAAAGTTTTCAAATTTAAAACCCCATTTAAAACCCCATAACAGTCAAAAGTATTCATGCAAGAAAAATAGCAGATAGAAATACATTGTGATACCTTTTGGAAGCAATAAGTACTTCAGTACAATGAATTCAGAAGTTCAAACTCTTACTTACTGAACTCTGTGTATCAGATGTAAGTGACCTTTTTAGGTTCCAACTGTTGCATTTTATGCCACTTTTTTTACTGAATCTAGGGTAGTAGACATTCTACATATAGATGACACCCTAGATATGAATGAAATTAAAGAGGTTCATGCAAGAAGTGGGAAAAAAGTTTGAACCAGTAGGAATGTTAATTAATCTATAAATATTACCTTCATTCTGCTCATGATGTCCTTTTGTTTCACTGGTGCATTGGTTTGAATATGAGATGCTAAACCTGTATTTTTATTATGCTGTTAAATCACACAACTAGAAAAGAAAGTTCTCTTCAGCAAAAAATATTGGCAGATGGAATAGTAAAAGGAGATACTGAAGATCAATAATCACTGTGGTACCCAGAACATAAATGAGTCATTTTTGCACTCAAGGGCTGAAGGAGGCATATGCCATGCGACCGCAGGGTCCTTCAGTTTCCTAGGGCTGACATTCCCTACAGGAGACTGGCAGATGTTTTCTTCTTGCTTGGGTCTTTTAAATACTCAGAAATTGCTGTTTAATTAGTTGTATTATGTAAGGGATTGTATTGCTCATATTGTGATGGGAAAGGATGGGAAAAGCAATCAGTCATCGTCAACACATTTTTTATATTGTTATGTATCCACTTGCTGTATACTTTCTGCACATGTATATCTGGTCTGGTAAGACAGAAACCTTTGCAGCATTCAAATGAGTTGATGACAAACAAAAGTCAAGTCTTGCTCAAGCACACAGCTTCACATCCAAGCAATCTGGTTTAACGGAGAAGAAAGGAGACAGGCTGAAGCAAGTCACCTCCTCTGCTACAAAACCCCAAAATATTATCACTGGTTGTGTTGAAAACACCATATGTAGACAATTGAGGGAACTTCAGAAAATAGGAGCAACCTTTGGGAACACCTTTTAAGATGAATCCATAAGCGGGCTGTGGGAGGAATAATGAAGTGAGAGTCCTTCTCTGAGTTTTATGTATTGAAGGCTAAGCCAAATCTTGTGGAAGCAACAGGGTACATTAACCTTCCTGCTAGAGCTTCAGCTGTCTGTCACTGAAGTTGAGTTTTGATGTGGTTCAGCTCTATAACCTCGGCTCAGTCTGCTGAAGAAATTGCCTCACTGCGCTGTGAGGAGGTTCATAGAGCAGAGTCACATATAGTAAGACAGGTAACATTGCAGGAAAAGCTAAGATTGTTCAGGTGACACTAGATAGCAGTCCAAGAATTCAAGAGGGAAAGCACTCTTGTGAGATGATATAAAATCCTAGGATAAAAAACACAATGAGGGAACTGAAAGATGGAAACTCAGCATCACTTCTGCAAGGAGCAAAGATGTTCCTTCCCCTACTTGACTGATGCCTTGTGTTCAAATGTCCCCTCTGGTATGGTAAAATCTTCCTTTACATATCAAAAGGGCTGAGAAGAGAGAGGTACAAAATTATGGTGAATGTGGGCTACAAAGATCCTTTCGGGTGGAATGGATCTTACATCTTGCATTTTCCAGCTTGGAAGTTAGGAACAGGAAAGCAGAGTAACTGAGGCTGAGTAAACTTTGAAAGGGAACTCTATGAATTATTGTGGCACTTGTGGTTACAGTACATGGTAAAGTGCTGCTTTGCCAACGCCTCCATGACTTAAGACCTAACAAAGAAATTCAACAAAGGTTATGACAAAGCAACAGTATTGTTTTCCTGGAGTTAATAGGTTGTATTAGCTCCAGTATCATCTTCATCTACTTTTTTTAGATGTACATGTATTTTCATTGCTAAGAAATATGATGATAAAGTTTTCAAGTTTGATAACAGGAATTCTTGCTCCATAACCTGTTAGACAGTTCCTTTGACCTATTTATCACTTTCTGATTATCCTTGAAAGGTAATAGAATGATTATTGCAAAATTTAACTTATTTGAAAATAATTTTGACTTGTTGGTTGCTATTTTTTTGCGTCTGTTTTGATGTTACATTAAGGTAATTTTACATCTACCTTAAGGCCAGAACTCAGAGTCAGTGAGAGAGAGCTGGCCCTTTCATTACAATATTGTGTAAAATCATGTCTTTTTTTTTATCTGCTATCCTCCTCAGATCTTTACTGGCTCTCCTGCTCTCTGCATGTCTCTGTTCTTGTGTGCTTCTTTTTTCACATTTTCAAGGTTGTTTTTTTTCTACACACACTACCTAACATCACTTCAGAATGTTATCTAATTTTATTATTTTCTATCCACACTTGAATTCTTATCATATTTCTATATCTCATTGCTCTCAGTAGAAATATTTATAACACTAGTTAGTTAGGCTCATCATGCAGATTTCACTAGAGTGGCTCCTTACTTACTCTCTTAGATCATTAAAAAATATGATTAAAAAATATCTTTATAAACATCTTCAGTGTCTTAAAATGGCAAACGTCAATTCTCATTATTCCTGGTCCTTCAAAATATTTTTGGCCTGTTTTATACATTTGGCATTGCATTTCACATTTCTCCCATGTTTTGTCTCCTTCTTTTCATGTTATTAATAACCTTTAAACATTAATTAGAGTGATTAAATTAGGTTGTGATATTCCTTTTGTGATTATAAAGATGTTCTTTTATATAGGTACAAAACTGCTTGAATTTCTGAACTGCCTGTTTCTGTTCCTTCCTCAGATAGACACATTTTAAATCTGAATCAAGAAATTGAAGCGAATTTGATCCCTTATTTTAAATAGTTAGCTATTAAATAGGCTTTGTAGATCCTGAGTTTTGCTGTTCATATCTCAGTCTTTTTCTGAAACTTTTAGATAGAAAACTACATGTGGTATCTCTCTCTCTCTCTCTATATATATATATATTCAAAGAAAGGATTGTTTTATACATATTTCCAATTGCTCTGCATGGAGAGATGGACGTCTACTCAACAGAGCTAAACATGAGCAAATAAGCTCAGTAAGAGTGAGATGCACTGATTACGTAGTGTTAAAAATTATTTCACTAAGTGTAGTAGTTTGAGCCACATTAGAAATCTAAAATCCAATTTTTAGGCTTCCCCCACCCCTTCTCAACAATTTATCCTAACACCGGAGAGAGACTTTCAGGCCAGAGGCTTCTGTAGGGGAAGGGGGAAGTATATACATTTATTTACACAAATAAATACTATACAAACTAAAGGCAACTATATATACATATATATTACATTACTATCAGTCAGTCCTTTCAAGCTCCTCCTTTAACTTTAGTCCAGGAGCAGCCTTTAAGGCTGATATGTAACACAGTCTACCGTGGGAGTGTTCTGGGCTCCTGAACACTCCCTCCTCACCAAGTTCCAACAGTTGTTTGTTGTAGTCCCTCTTCCTCATGAAGTCCGAGAAGATAGCTTTGAGTCATTGCTCTCCTGCTGCTGGTGATTCCTCCCTCTCAGTGTCCCACCTCTGTTCGTGAGCTGCTGCAGTGTAGCTTATCAAGCGTACGCGTCCTGGAATCTTCATTCCTCTAAGTCAGTTTTTGGCTGCCTCTGGTCAGCTTCGACAGGCAACTCCCGAGCCTCTCTTGGCCCGTCACCAATTTTGCCTGGGATTCTTCTCCCAAGCACCAAGCTGATTTATCAGCCCGTCCACTTGACTCTGCTCAAGTGCTGAGCCTTAAAATCCACCCCCCATCAGCCTAAATGCAGTGGGGGGGAAAAAGCCCCCTAGCCTTGGCCACAGGCAGCTCAGTTCATTAATGCACTGTCCCAAGCGTCCCACAGCTGCAGGGGGGGGAAAGAAGGCCTAGCCTCCCCCCTCTTACCTCAGGTGCTGTGAATCTCTTCCTTCACAGCACACACTCCAAATGCTGACTCTAATTCTAGTCAAAGGCTAAGTTGGGGGGTCACAGGGCTCCCCTCTCCCCCCCGGAGGAGAAGAGAGGGAGCCCAGCCACCCCCTGGCCTTGTCCACCTACACGCAGCAGACACCAACAGCAAAACAACCAAGACTGCAATGCCAACGGTTTCCGGTGCTGTGATATATGATTTTGAGCAGAAGCGAACAGCATGAGTGGTGGTTGGCTCTCCAGGGAACACTGTCCTGGCACCCAAACACCTCTGAGCCCCTCAAACTCTCAATGGGGGCCAATTTCAAACTATGACACTAAGTTAAAAAGTAGGAATACACTGGAAAAGCATAAAATACAAAGTTGAAAGGAAAGGTTGATTACATTTTCAGTGTCATTTAGAAACACGTGCACATGGCATTTTTAGTTGTTTCATATGCATCCTAACATACATAGAAGGAAAGTGGAATGAATTCCTATTTTAGAAGCACTAAGACCTTAAACTGAGCTGCCCTAGTTTCTAATGTATGTATAGTGAAGTAGTATGTTAAGGCCTTTCCTATCCAGCTCAAAGTAGTGGAGTTAGACAATGTAATTTTTTTGGGGAACTTCCTACATTTACACTTCAACAGGCATTACCATAGCAGCAGCCTGACCCCGGACAGCAGCTAAGATCCCAACAAGTCACTTGCCCACTCTCCCACAGGGATGGGGGATAGAATGAGAAGGACAAAAGTGAGTGAAACACATGGATTGAGATAAAGAAAACTATCTGTGCAAGCAAAAGCAAGTAAGGAATTCATTCCCTACTCCCCAAGGGCAGTTGTTTAGCCATTTCAAGGGAAGAAGGGACTCAGCATGTGTACTGGTTGCATGGGAAGATAAATACCATAATCATGAATGTCCCCCCTTTCTTCTTCTTTCCTTGTGCTTTGATTGCTGAGTGTGATGCTGTATGGTATGGGATATTCTTTTGGTCACTTTGGGTCCACTGTCCCGCCTCTGTCCCCTCCCAGCCAATCCTGTTACCAACCCTGCTCTAGTCACCAGTCTAAAACACTGTATTATATGGACTGCTCCAAAGAAAAATAACTTCATCCCAGCAAGACTGAGTACAATCACATAAAATATTAAAACCCAAAATCAGTTATTCAAAGACTAGCAAACATCAAACTCAAGGCTATTACGAAGACTTAATGTTCCCTCTCATATTTAAACTGTTGGTGCATGACCTGTAACCCGGAGATTAGCTTAGTTGGTTAGAGAATGGTGCTGGTAACGCTGAGGTCACAGATTTGATCCCTGCAGAGGCCCTTCGCTTAAGAACTGGACTTGATGATCCTTGTCGGTCCCTTCCAACTCAGAATGTGGTTGACAGCTGCTGAACATGAGCCAGCAGTGTGCCCAGATGTCCAAGAAGGCCAATGGCATTCTGGCTTGGATCAGACACAATTTGACCAGCAGGACTAAGGACATGATTCTTACCCTGTACTCAGCACTAGTGAGGCTGCACCTCAAATCCTGTGTCCACTTATGGAACTCTTAACTCAGGAAGGACATTGAGGTGCTGGACAAAGTCCAGAAAAGGACAACAAAGCTGATAAAGGGTCTGGAGAGTAAGCCACATTAGTGGCTGAAGGAGCTAGGGTTGTTTAGTCTGGATAAAAGGAGGATCAGGTGGGACTTTATCACTGTCTACAACTACCTTAAGGAAGTTGTAGCCAGGTGGGGGGTCGACCTCTTCTCCCAGGCAACCAGCAACAGGACAGGAGGACAGACATAGCTTCAAGCTGTGCCAGAGGAGGTTCAGGTCGGACATCAGGAAGAATTTCTTCACTAAAAGGGTAGATAAGCACATAGGAACAGGCTGCCCAGTGAAGTGGTAGAAACATTGTCCCTGGAGATATTCAGGAAATGACTGAATGTGGCACTTGATGCTCTGATCTAGTTGACAGGGTGGAGATTGGACAAAAGCTGAACTTGATGATCTTGAGGTCTTTTCCCATCTAAATTATTCTGTGATATACCAAATATTGTATTTATTATAATACATATGGATAATATAGATGCAGTCATGAACTCTTTTGTTCCATAGAAATCCTGCAACTTCAGTGGAATTAAATCTCTAACACTGATTGGACATGAGAATCTGGCCCTATTTTATGTAATGGCATATCTTACCATACCTCCTGTCTCAGAATGTTTTTCATACTTTGCACCTTCATCTGGTTCCTGTGACACTTACAGATATTGACTTCAGTCTCAGATGATGCTGGGTACGTTGTCAAGGAAGATGATGAATTAAATGGCTGCTTTTCTTGATACTTATGGGTTGATGCCTATAGAATGCTTCACTTTCTTTCTGAGTTTAACTGAGCTGCATTCTGTGTTCCCATTGGCTTCACATTGTGCAGTTAATAGGGCTTCTCTTCTTCTAAATGTTTCCATCTTAAATTTAAATGGGATTAATGCTGTGAAAAGTTCTTTTTAAATGATTAGGTTAATAATCTGGAAATTATGGTTACCCTAATAATATCCTATAACTAACACCAGTCTCAGTATTTATTGCAATTCAATGGAAATGTGTATGTGTGTGTGGGCATGTCATTCCCAGATTCCCAGGTCATAGCTCTAAGACACCCTTATTGTAGCCATAACTATGATTTATTTCCATTTTATTTTTCCTGTGCAGACTTAGCAAAAAGTGAACATGTTCTTGATTGCAGCAACAGCTGTAGATATTTCCAGGGGTCATATCAAAAGCAAGGTGCCTGGCATAAATCTTGGATTAATTAAAATTTGGTTTATAGCTGAGTGGACATCTCCCATTATTGTTAATTTCCCATTCACCTGAGCTTCTGGCTTTTCTTAAAATCATATTAAAAAAAAAAGTGATAGATCATTATTCTGAAAAGTTCTGTCTTCCATATTTTATCTTTATATTTGCTTGTATTGCAGTCAATTTTCCTCTTGAGAAATTTTGCTTTGTTGAGAACATAGTATGTGACTCGTGATTCATGGGATATGATCTTCTCTATTGGATATGCCTAAAATTAACCACATGCTTAGATGCAAAATTACCCTATTATCTCTCATTTTGAACTCTCCTTTTAATTCCTCTTTGGCATTTGCATTGCAAATCACATGAAAAGTACAGCTACCTTTCTAGATAAGTAGAAATATATGTTGAATGTATGGACATAGTCCAGGTTTATGAAAAAATGGAGATTTTTCAAATGTAGGATTTACAGGTAAGAATGAAGAACCTGTAAACATCATGTAAGTTTCTTTCCTTGCACTCCAGTTCTGTGTATGGATACATAATCCATCACTGCATTTGCTGTCACATATCTAACTTTTTTAGACACCTGTATTTTAGTAAATCTAAAAATAGCTTCTTCTACATTAAATCTTCTTCAGCAGTCAAAGAAAAAAAAAATCAAGTTCTCCAAGAACTACCATGAGTTTAAGGGCGTATAAGAACCCATAGTTTTGTACAGAAGTATAATTCCTCATAATGTCTTTAACCTTATGAAGCCCTTGATGTGGTTTGAAAAGTATTTCCACTTAATAAGTACCAGTTTAAGGACTAAGTTTTTTATCTAGACTTGCCTTTTCTAGTAAAGATGGGAAGCACAGGTCCAAATGTGGGCTTGATTCCACTGACTCCCCTGGGAATACATCAAGAGTAAATTTAGCTCAATGTCTCTGTGGATTTCTATGGTTGTTATTTCAATTTTTCATTTCAAATTTTTGGAAGAATTTCTCTAAGAAGGCACATTATGGGACTGATAATGACCAACTTGATGACAAATTATGGAAGGGGCAGATAGACCAGATGCACTCAAAGGGACCTGCACATGAGTTGAAACTTATCTCATACCGAGCAAATTTAGTTTTATACACAAACCTCCCCACTGCACTCATTATCCATGTTGCCAATTTAAGTTGGTCATCAGTTTTACCCTACTTCCAGAGTAGAAGATAGAGTCCCCTGTGACACAATATTTAAACTCTTGCCTAGTTGTCAGATAAAATAACCATAAGGGTAACTGACTACTCGGGCTACAATTAGGCCCGAACTTCTATGTGTTGTCAGACTAGGAGCAGATTGAAATGCATAATTCTTTAAAATCTTGTAGACTGTTCTCAAATTCTGCCGTTTGTGTGATACCATCAGCATGAGCAGTAGAAGCTCTTCCTGGTCTTTTGCTGGGGAATGTGCTTGTGCAGAGGGAGAATTTAAATCTAATACCATAAGAATCTGGAGACTATAAATTAGGATTCCTGTTTTGCAAGGTTTTACAGGAGTTCTAAAGAAGAGTAGTAGTATTTTAACTTTGTTTTCGTTTCCATTTCAGCATGCTGAAAATTCAATGAGAGAAGGCCAGTAACTGAAGTAATGAGTGATGTTATTAGCTAAGTGGATATTAATGAGTATTAGTATGAAACTAGTGTGTTAGCCCTGAGACTTGTTGTAGCACAATTCCATTCCAGACTGAGCCAATACAATAACAAACATGTATATTACCTTCAAATGTCTCATCTTGGGGAAAAGTGTGCGTGGCTATGAGATCTAGTGATGTTAACACGGAATTTCAGAGAATATGAATGTTCCTCAATTCAAGCATATGTCTAGATCCTAAGCAAAATGTGTGGAATATCTGCTGTTTAAGCTGTTGGGCATCTTTATGGGTGCTTTTGTTATTTATTTATTTGTTAACCGTGACTATTTTTAATGCTGACCATTTTAAGTGAAACTGAAATTTACTCCTAAAATTACACAGCTCAACTATGCTTGTCTAGCAACATCACATATCAACTATAAAGCCAACCTCTAATCTCGGAGGAGCATCTACACAATCCTCATTAAGGTTTTTTTGTTTGGTTTTTGTTGGGTTGTTTGGGTTTTTTTTTTTATATCCAGCCTCAAGTAATTACTTTTTAGCAGTTAACACAGTTTACATCAATCGTAAAAAATCTTATGTTGAAGGATATTACTAAAGTATCCCTTGAGGTCTGACCTCACCAAATGTGAATCTTCCAGATATATAATGGAGGTGGCTTTGCAAAACAAAACCCAACAACAGTAATCATAATCTTATCCGATAGCATCAAGCCAAAATAAACAGCCAAATAATCACAATTAGCTAAATAAAATATATCAGTCTCCAAATTCTGCGACAGAAAACCAATCTGCTAATTAAACAACATACCTATAATTATATGAATTGATTCCAGAAACTGAAAAAAAATCAAAGAAAAGAAAAATTTGTAGATATGTGGATGCACTCATTTTTTTGCCAGTAAGCCCTTCTAAAAATATTACACATATATCTCTCATTTTGGTTTTATGCTTTTTTTATAAAATAGTCAGATGATTTAACATAATTTATTCCTCTATGGGAAAAATAAAGCAAATGAACCTGACATGTGCAGGATTAAACCTAATTCTTCCCAAACTTTTCACATCCTATTCCCTTCTTTAAGTTTCTTGTGTAAAAAAAAAAGAAATTAAAAGAAGACTCTCTCTTTCAAGTTTTTATTTTCTCATTGACTTATTTGATACAGCCAAATGTTTCTCATTTTGAATCGCATTGAATGAAGGAAATGCAATATATTTCAATTACAGTTGGGCTATCTCTCTGCCAAGTTTCCTGGTCTGTGTAAAACTCTGACAAGAGCACTGAATGAAATTTATAAAATTAGACATCTTTGGCTGAATTGCTCACGTCAGAATTATGAGTTTAGATGACAAAACTAATTTAAAGAATGGACTTTGCCAATCCGTACTTTATAGCAATATAAATTCCACCAAGGGTCAGATGGATGACAACATTATGAAAACACAGCAAATGGGAAACCAACAGAGTCCATTTCTAAACTAGATTTATAAATTCAACCATACGAGAGTGAGCTGGCACAACATCAGGAAACGGTCCACATTAGGGGAAAAAATAAAATAAGAGAAAAGAGAAAAAATGTGATCATGACATTTCTCCCCTGTATTAAATTATTCCATGCATTTCACTCCTCAGCTTTCATCTTTGTTTCCATGACCAACGCCTCATGGCTAAATTACTCTTAAAGTAACTACCTCTCTGGAGGGGACTAGGTTCATTAAATGAAACAAGTTTGACTTAATGATTAAATGCATTCATACTTGAACAAAAACAGAGATGCTTTCCTGCTCAAACCAAGTGACAGAACAGGTTTTATTAGTGTGGTATTGAACAGGGAAACAGTAAAAAGAGATGGAACTGTAGACAGGCTAAACTAGCATGAATGAAAACAAAATAATTCCATTCTTCCTTGCCAGATGAATATGTTATTATGACAGAAGGGTACAGCATTTACCACAGCTATTAACTATGAGGCCCATTCACTGGGCTCACCTATGTAAGTAGCTCTATGACTCCTCACGTGTTTAAAAGACTATGAAGCACTTTCTGCAGCGAAGATGCCCATATCAGGTTTGTTACTATTAATTTTGGACCCAGCGAAGTCTCTGTTAACTTTCATTGGATTTACTTGGGAAAATTAGAGTAAAAGCCTATGAAAATTAACCACCATTTCCTTCATATGCAAAAAGCTGTACAGCCACATCAGCTCATTGCTCCACACAGGCTGAAGAGCCTTTCTACCAACAGTCAGGTTGCAGGGCCTAAGTTGAGCATGTATTGTGGTTTCACCCCAGCTGGCAATCAAACACCACCAGCCACTCTCTCACTTTCCCATCAGCAGGATCGGGGAGAGAATTGGAAGGGTAAAAGCTACAAAACTCGTGGATTGAGATAAAGAAAGTTCAATAGGGAAAACAAAAGCCACACAAGCAAAGGAAAATAAAGAACTGATTCACCACTTCCCATGGGCAGGCAGGTGTTCCAGCATCTCCAGGAGAGCAGGGCCCCATCACATATAATGGTTACTTAGGAAGACAAATGCTATCCCGTGAAATGTTCCACCCTTACTCCTTCCATTTCTGGATGTAGTTTATCATAAATGGGAGAAGTCATAAATTCTAGTTTATATGCTGTGTTGATCCCATTAGTGCTGTCCGTATGAACTAGATATTACAATAGAATGATAAAAAATATCCTCAGTAAGTTCCATGGGCATTGGTGACAGATTACAGGATGTTCATCATGTTTTCACTTTAACTTCTGGGAGAGGCATTGTTTTCTAGACCCTTTCCATCCTTGCTGTTCTGACAAATTTCTCTCTTCACCATCTCTGTATCCATATCCACATTAGACTTTGTTTTTTTTAGTTTTCTTATTTGCTGACAGGGGTTTAATTCTGGGAGTCAGTACACCTAGGTTCAGTTTCAGGCATTACGGAAACTTCAGTTTGTCAAAGGAAAGTGAATCCAACTTTTGGCAAGCAATGAAAGAATGTATTATTTTCAAATATTTAATTTAAAAATAAAAGCATTACACATATGGAATCTTAAAAGTTCCTCTAACAAAAGCTTTGAATTTTGCTTTCAAATTTTATGTAGAGCTTCCCAGTTCTTTGGATCTATAGGTTCCACACACAGTTTTCACTAGCTCTGTTAAAGGGAAACATAAGAAATAAACACAAATTTTAATAAAATAAAGAAGAAAATCCTAATATTTCCGTTTAATGCATAACTATTATTATTACTCAGACATGTACAGTTTTAATTTTATTATTTTTGTCAGTTAGAGTCATTCTCAGCATTTATACAATAAAGTTTTTATACTGTTCATGTACACTATTTTTTGGGGCAAGGGGAGATTCAGGGAAAGAATTGAAAGAAGAAAAAGAAATGTAAAAAGGTAGAAAGAGCATTTTTGTTACTGGAATGTAAATCAACACTTTGGCTGAGGATCCAAACCCAATAACTTTTCTGAAAATAAGTGCAAACCCCAGGCTAATAATACTTCGGTATTTCAAAAGCTGAGCAGATATACAACAACAAAGCCAAGCTTTTGAAATTGAAAGAGTTGCCTGGTTTTGATTTGTTATTCCCATATAAACACAGAACATAAAACACTTCCCATTGGTACCATTTTACTGCAAGGCATGAACTGTATCATTTGGGAGCATGAAATGTGAAACAGGCTATTTTTATAAAAGAAATAATGAGCTAAAACCATGTTTAATTCAGAATAAGAGTTCCCTTTTCCTTTTCTGGTTATATGCCCAAAATGAATATTTTTGTTTTGAATTATAAAGCAAGACTTATCTCCAACTAATTTGTGCAAGTTAGACTTTTGTTTGAAGGAATAAAGTTAAAATCCAACATGATATGTTATGATTTGTCTGAGCTTCTTAACATTGTCTTGTTTCATAATATCATACATTTGCCCTATCTCAGACCTGTAATAGACTACTCAAGCTTCTTTTCAAGATCATAAACAAGATTGAAAGGGCTCATCTCTACTCTGTTTCAGTCTACAGACCACGAAAGTAAAATGTTTTTAAAATATTACTGTACATGTATGTCTGTCTGCTCTAAAATTAGAACTCAAACTGCTCTAATTAATGTTCCCCGGAAACCTATTAAATCTTTTTGACCTACATAGCACCTATACATGTTGCCTCCCTAGTGCATTGTGCTCAAGCATGTAGGAATTATCAAGCAATGCAGAATTTAAGTTGAAAGAACTACTGGGAATTGTTAACAAGAAACAAAATTGTGGTAATAAGGAGACTTCTGAAATGGAGCAAACACTGTAGTTATAGTTTAGATTATCTGGATGGTAATGGAGACCTGTTATACCTAAGAGACCATGTTGGTTCCCAGAATTCCCAGAGTTCAGTATAGTCTTTTGAAAGACCGTATTTTGATGTTAGGAATCAGAGGAGAGAGACAGGGTTATGTTGTTGCAGCCTTGGAACTGACATTTGAGTTCTGCCCAGGGAAAGACTGGGGGATACTAAATTTTCTGCAGCAGCAAGACACTTGATTCAAACTGGTATATTTGCAAAAAGGGGGATTTAGGATGGGGCAGAGAGTACGTTCATAAAGTTTCTGATGACAGAAACTTGAGAGGAAGGGCTCATCCGCCAGAAGGTAATGTTGCTATCCAGTGGCACTTCAATAGGCTGAAGAAATGGGTTGACAGGAGCCTCATGTAGTTCAGCAAGGGGAAGTGCAAAGTCCTGCACCTGGGAAGGAACAACACTAGGCATCAGAACTGGTTGGAGGATACCCAGCTGCAAAGCAGTTTGGCAGAAAATGACCTGGGCGTCATCCTAGTGGACACCAAGTTGACCCTAAGCCACCACTGCCATATTCTTGATCTCATCATAGTTCTTTCTGATCTCTCAACTAAATATCCATTAACCTAAGAAGAGATAGAGGAAGGGAGTATGATTCATGCTACACTCTTGTTATTAGTGAGTTCAGCTGACAGATGGGAATTGTCAGTTGCTCCTGCTTACTCCAATAAATATTTGTGTAAAATGGAAGTGCTCCAACAGGGGAGATAGAGAAAGACCCAGCCTGTTGTTCACAGCATTTGTCTGACAGCAGTGTTCTACTAATATACACAGAGCTGTTTTTTCTATAGGTTATATTTGGTTTAGATCTCTTAGGTGATCATTCCTGAAGGTTTGGTCTTGCTGGAGAGGTCTAATCTTAGCCAAAGAATGTCTAAGCAGTCAATATTGACAGAATTTTCAGAAATGTTGTCTGATCATTAAACAAACAGAAGTTCTAGAATCCAAAATGCGAAAGTGGCTTCACATTTACAAACCAGTGGAAAGGTAATTCTTCCTGGGAATTCTGAGCAGTCAGTAGTACTTACATGGTGAACTTGCATAAAGTCTAAAGTGACCTAAGAGAGGTCATAAGAAATGAAGATAACATAAGAATTGATTTGGGGAGGAAGTTTGTTGCTGTTTAAAATAGTGTTTTACTGTGAAGTCAGATGGGCAACAGAGCACAGGTCACAGCAGGACAGTGATGAAGTGTGGAAAAGGTGTAAAGTTCTCCTTCAGCCACAACCGAGGTAACTGGCTTGGCAATACACGGTGGTACTGTGTTTAAATATGACAGATTCAGTCTTTTCTTCAAGGATTCTCTGAGGACACCTCAGGAGCCAGAGTAAATCTTTGGAGAATTCTTAAAGAAAATGTGCAGCTAAGCAGTGCTGAGGATGCTGGCCTTGAGTGATATGATGATGTACATAGTCTATGCTACTAAAATACAGAAAAAATATCTGGAGAATTCTATTTTATCAACAGTTTGCAATGCCTGCAATCCTATGCACAACCTAGCAGTACTATGCATTGTCTTTTTGGTTAGAAATTATCTCACTGAGTATATGCATCATCTGCTTTTATAACTACTGCTCCTTACAGAGAAATTAATAACATTGTTCAAAGACATACCATATAATTTTGTGCTTTCTCTTTCTGCCAATTTTATTATCTCAATTAACTAATGATACTATTCCCAGAGCCGGAGATGCTATTGCAGAAAGAGAGATGTCTTGGTATGACAAGGCATTATAGATTGATTTTTTTACTGCTCCTGAACAAATAAAAACAAGAATTGAAAATGAGATGATCATGCTGTCAATCACTGAGCTCAGTAGGCTTGCTTATATTTATTTACCTGTTCTATGAAAAGGCAAAAATCAGGTCTTCTGTTCATTTATTTCTACTCACACAAACACAACACAGTTTGAATTAAACAGGGAACAATGTTACCTGCATGAACGTGAAAAAATCTTGACATGTGGAAGCCAGAAGTGGCTTCATATTTTTCCACTAGCAGTTATAACACAGGTCCATGAATTGAATTTGCATGAGTTTATGAGCAGGAAAAAATGAAGGGACTAGAGTGGGGACAGAAAACCTAAATGGTCTGACTAGATTTAAGAACCCAAGAAGAATCTCCCCAAATTCTTCTAGACTTTCTTTTCTTCCTCTGGTGCTATATGCAGGTACCTCAGTTAGTGTGGACAAAGCACCATTGAAATCATAGCTGTTAGTCTGAATTGACAGTTTAAAATCATTATAAGGTAAATTAGCTCTCTATGTTATGGTGTCATGTTTTTACGGTATTGCCTTAGGTCTCTATACAGAAGTCTCTGCTCTTGTCCTCATCCTTTCCTCTTCCTCCTTCCTGCTGTCCTTCCCCTTTCTGAAAAAACTCCAATTGGAGGAACAATAATAAGTCACACAAAACTATCTTTTTTGGGCTTCCTTAATTCCTTTTCACTGAAGGGATACCTGACTTGGAATTGCATGGTGTGTGAGCCTAAGCAAATACTATATTAAGGTAATAAAAAATTCTAGGTTGAAGGTTCTCGAAGAAAACAGAACATGTCTTCAAAGCTAGTAATCTAGCAACTTTATGGAAGTGCAACAACAGTTGCCATAACTGTATTCAGAAACTGAGAGTTGTCATGAGGCTGGATAAGGTTGTCAATGGACTTTACCACCTAAACTCATTAGCACTTGTTTGTAGTTACCTCTCATTATAGACAGAGGATTTTGTTGGAAATCAAAATCACCTATGACTCTATAGAAATGGAGGCAGATTTTGTTCTCTAACAAATATGTTACAATTCCAGTGGGAAACGCTATCTAGAGAGAGTAGATCACTTGACTTGTTCCACTAATTACGTCTTTTCTCTACACCGTGAGAAGATGTCCTCTTAGTGTCAAATGTACTGATAGATTGTAGGGGACGTAAAGTCCTTATATAATAAGGAAAAACAACTCCTCGTAAAGTGGTGAGACAAAGAAGGTTTATTTCAAAATCTGCACTGTTTTATCTTTCAACACCATGTGACTTCTTTAGCCAATGAGGTTACCTATGTCGGTGCATACTCCCCTGGGCTTCTCTGCCCCGGCACGTCCCTTGTGCCTTAGACACGCCTCCCACAATAAATTTGTAAGGTAGACACATACTTGTCCTTTGAATGAGGCAAATATCCTCAACCTATCCACTTACAAATAATTAGTACTTGCATTAGATCAATGATCTGCACTGCTTTTTTCTTAAAAAGAAACTTCCAATTACTTACTTGTTTGGCAGTGTTCTTCCCTTGTTTTTTACTTTTCATATATCCTTTTTAACTTTAATAAGCTCTGGTTTCTAAAATAACTAGTGTATTGTTGAAAACTTATAATTTACGAAACACAGAAAGTGACCTAGTCTTTGGACCGTGATATTACATTCACTAAGTAATTCAGATGAAGGAAAATGTATATTTGTTTTACGTTTCTCCTGTCAAACAGAAGTGCTGGCTTTTGAAGGACACAGAAAAGCTAGACTGCAATGGAGGCACCTGGCATCTGAATCACTCCCCTGAATATTCTGAGAAAGAATTACAGAATCACAAAATCATTTACATGGGAAAAATCCTCCAAGACCATTGAGTCCAGCCTTTGACAGATGACCACCTTGTCAACTAGACCAGAGCACTGAGTGCCAGATCTAGACATTTCTTGAACAGCTTCAGAGACGGTGACTCCACCACCTCCCTAGGCAGTCCATTCCAATGCTTAACCACTCTTTTGGTGAAGAAATTCTTCCTGATGTCCAACCTGAACCTCCCCTGGTACGTCTTGAAATTATGTCCCCTTGTCCTGTTGCTGGTTTCCTGGGAGAAGAGGCCAACCAACCTCCTTTCAGGCAGTTATAGAGAGCAAAAAGGTCTCTCCTGAGTCTCCTTTCCTCCAAACTAAACAAATCCAACTCCTTCATCCACTCCTCATGTGGTTTACTGTCTAGACCCTTCATCAACTTCATTGCCCTTCTCTGGACGTGCTCCAGTACCTCAATGTCTTTCTTGTAGTCAAGAGCCCAAAACTGAATTCAGAATTCAAAGTGTGACCTCATTAGTCCCCAGTACAGGGGGACTATCACTGTCCTAGTCCTGCTGGCCATACTATTTCTGATCCATGCCAGGATGCCATTGGCCTTCTGAGCCACCTGGGCACTGTTGACTTGTGTTCAGCACCCCCAGATCCTTTTCTGCTGGGCAACTTTCCAGTCACTCTGCCCCCAGCCGGTAGCACTGCAAGGGGTTGTTGTGACCCAAGGGCAGGACTCAACACTTGGCCTTGTTGAACCCCATTGGCCTTGGCCCCTCAATCCAGCCTGTCCAGATCCCTCTGCAGAACCTTCCTACCCTCCAGCAGATCAACACTCCCACCCAACTTATTGTCATCAGCAAAGTTACTGAGGAGCCACTTGATTCCCTCCTCCACATCACAATAAAGATGCTAAACAGGACTGACCCCAGTACTGAGCCCTGGGGAACACCACTGGTGACCAGTTGCCAGCTGGATGTGACACCATTCATCACTACTTTCTGGGCCTGGCCATCCAGCCAGTTTTTAACCCAGAAAAGAATGCACCTGTCCAATCTGTGGGCTGTCAGCTTTTCCAGGACAGTGCCATAGGAAACAGCATCAAAGGCTTTACTGAAGTCCTCTGATACTGAATCATACCTACATGTTGCTAACAAGTTGTTTTCAGTGACTTTTCTGCTTTGAGTGTGAGCTTTTCGGAGTGTGTACTAGCTGGTATTGCAGAGATCACCATGTAGGTAAATCTGTGTCTGAAGTAAAGCCTGGCTTAGCTACCTTGCTCTGTGACTGAGTCTACAGGAATAGGCTAATTCAAATTTTCACTTGAATGTCTAAACTCAATGTTTAGTCACGTGAAAATCTCTAGATTGCTTACATTTTTACTTGCAAAACTTCAGTCAGATCCTCTAAACTCCACAGGATTTTCAGGTATCTTCTGATCCTCTACAGTTGTCCAAATTACAGATCTGGATATACCACTGTGAAAGTTAGTTTCTCATTTTTTTTTTATTATTATTTTTTTATTTTTTGTGGGTTTTTTTGTTATTTTGGTGAGGTTTTTTCCATAAAGAAAAGGAAATCTCAGTGAATAACCTTGTTTATAGCTCTCAATTATATATATGATTAAAAATACTTGATTTAAATCCTCTTTGGCTCGACAAGGAAATCACAGGTTTCTTGCCTTCAAAGATCTTACTGGTACTTACTGTAAGTAAGAGGACCCACAAATGGCTGTATGTTACACAACATGTAAATACTGTGTATTTAACATGCTCTAATAGATGGAGTGAAGAATAAATGTAGCCAAGAAGTCCTTAGATTCAATACTTGAAAGGTTCAGGAAGCTGCCTGACTATGCCATAAAGATTTCTTTGTTAGGTAGATTAATGATTTTTCTATGGGGACAATTTCTTTATTGTACACTGAAGCTGGGTATACAGCTCAGCCTGAGGAAATCACCTGTCATATGGACAGGCTTAAAAACCAAGAAAAGCCTTGGTGTATGCATGTAGTATGTGAGGGGAAATAAAGTAAAGGCTTGAGAGCTACAGGGCATGGCCCAGTAGTTTTTACTTCAAACAGAGGTTTGAACAGTAAATGCGAGCCACACTGAGCATAAACTTCCATATAACACAGGTTACATGGATTCAGCCTGATGTTTCTGTGTGGTCATGAGTAAATATAGGAGAGAGTCAGTGAAGGAAACTCAGGCCTGCCCCTATGTCTGGATTTGTTGTGCACCCTGGTCTACATCCACTGGAAGTGCTCTCAATTCCTCCGTGTAGCTGACAGAGCCTTCATGGAAGGATCCTGGTGCTGCCTACTACAGGGACAATTGGCATCTGTAGGCCACCTGAATGTAATGTGTGTGATAAACCAGACTACAGATCTGTCTTACGGTTAGCAGCCAGATACAGATTTTTGGGTCACTGCTGTTATCTGTCCTCATCAATCCAGAAAAGTTTTAAATTGCTCTATGCAGGACCCTATTGAATGCTGTTTCTCCCAGATCTTCAGCAAATCTTTGGCAAATCTTTGGAAAGTGTGTTGCCCAAAAGTCAAGTGACCTCTGGCACCATCCAAAAATTGGTTAATAAAATGTATGTCCTGAAGTCAGTGATACATTTAGGTACTGGAACAAGATCTGATAAATACAGACTTTCTTAGTTTTAAAATCAATGCATTGGCACTGACTTAGCTCTTTTAAATTAGTCAAACGTTCTGTTGTCTTCTATGCTAACCCATTTGAAATGCAATCTTTACAGGTTTTTAAAGTGCCAGAGACAGCTTTTCAAAAAAAAAATCTTGTTTTAATTTCAACAGATAGGTTGACTGAATTGTTTGGTCAGGTTCTGCTTTGAGGTCTAGTCAGATCCTGAAAAGTCCTTGCTCACAGTTTTACCTGGGAAGAGGCTAATGAGTTGGCACTGGTTATGTACTATAGAAAGTGAAAATCTGAGGAGTCTATAATAACAAAGCTCTACCTTATGACATCTAGTATGAAACCAAGCAAAGACATCACCTTAATAAACCATTCAACAGTGTTTCCTCTCACTAGAGGGGAACATATTGAGAGTATGAGCAATGAGTGTTATCATATTGGTCATTATTTTTCCTGTTACCCTTATTAAACCAAATTACAAAGGTTTTTGGGTTACCTATGGTTCAATGTGACTTCACCTGATTCTTTGAACTGTCTGTTTCACAATGTTTCCATGTAAATTCTATGTGCAATCTCAAGAGATTTTTCTCAACAAAATTATCTTTAGAGGATGGCTGAAGATTCTCCCACTTTAAATGAGGTCCCATGGTGGCCCAGAGTCAGAGAAGCATGCATGGGGAAAGTCAGTTCAGGGCAGGTTTGAGATGTCCTGCCTGTAGTCAGCGTAAATTAGGTCAGCTACAATAGCCTTTCTAGGGAAACTAAAAAAGGTAGCTTTGTATCATTTCCTTTTCATGGTGTCTCCACTAATCCTTGGAAGTATTTTAAAAGCCCATGGACGTGGTACTTGAGGATATGGTTTAGTGATGAACATGATGGTGCTTATTAATGGTTGGACTTGATGATCTCAGAAGTCTTTTCCAAAGTTAATGATATTGTGATTCTACAAATATGACCTCAGTATAAAATAAGACTTTGCATATTATACCTGTATGTTGTTTCAGGTTTTCTACATAGACTCTGGGGGCCCCCTGGTGGTCTAGTGGTTAGGTTGCAGCACTCTCACCACCGCGGCCCGGGTTCGATTCCCAGTCAGGGAAACCCTCCGGGCAGATGGAGCTCGTCAGCCCTGTAAGGCCATCCATCTAAGAGAAGGTCACTCTAAACAAACCCACGTCCTGAGGACCTCGCTGCCACCGTCCAAGCTTGCTCGGCCCCTGTAGTTGAACCTCAGGATTAAAGGGTGGGCTCAGTTCAGCGCACACTGTGTCTCACCTAAAAAATCCACTGTGCAGGTTGGAAGGGTAAAAGACCTTTCCTAATCTTTGTTCGCGAAGATTGGTCATACTACTACTATACATAGACTCTGAATGCCTTATAGCAATAAAGTCTTTGAGATAAGAACAAACAGAAGAGATAACTGCTGGGATAATTGACTCGAACATCAGCTGTAAACTATTTAAAAAGGTTTGTCTTTCAGGGAAAAAAGTTTATTTGAACAAATGTTTTCTTGCCCAGCATGTTTCTACATTGCTAAGAAAAAAAAAAAAAGAAAATAGAGCTCAACTTCTGCTGTCCTTCAGTCAGTTGCTCTTAAAGAGAGATGCCAAAAATCACTCTGATGCTGATTGTTTCCCCTTAAACAAATATCTGGTAGTTGTACATTTGCAGAAATGTCACCATTTTGTTGTTGCTCTTTGAACAGACCTTCTGCTCATGCTTTCCTGCTTTATGCTCTGTTGTGCAGAGCTTTCAAAGCAGCATTATGCTTAAACTTTAAATGATATTTCATCTTACTGCAAAACTCCAAGGCAGTGGCACACTTTCAAGGCATTTAAGACTTCTCCCACTTTGAAAAGAGAGAGAGGAAAGAGTGTGCAAGAGAGAGGTGTGAGGGAGGGGAACAACTTGTAATGAATTGCACACCCACACAGTTGAAAGACGTTTCATGTATTAAAGGTCTCTGGAGTTTTTCAGGTCTGGAGATTGTAATGTAACAATTAAAGCAGGCATTGTAGTAGTACTCGTTATCTTAGCAGATCTCTATCATATGTAATTGACAGAGAATGTTTAATTTGAAACATTTAGTAAAATAATGTCTGGAACAGTTACATTAAGGAGAGGGGAGAGAAATCATGGCTAGGGTCATGTTGCATTTTGAAAGATGAAATAAGCAATAATTCTGTGGAAACTTCCATTTTTCAAGGAAAAAACAACAACATAGATGCATTTTTTTCAGTAAGAATTAATTTGTGGGGCTGATGTATTAATAAAAGGATTAATTGACATGTTTCTTGGTTTTGGCTTCTAATAAGTCATTTGTGATTTTACTTCATCCACTAACCATAGCTGCTCTCACTTCGCGTGAATTAACTTCACTTCATGTTTTGAGTAACTGCTTTATAAAAAGAAAAACAGTCCTGGAAACACTGAAGGAAGGAGGTGAGGAGAAAGATTTCCTGAAGCAATATTTAAAAAGTGAATATTAGTCTTATCAAAGCATCAGCAAACACTCTAAAGTATTTCAGCTGGTGTCACTCTCTCAACAGCAGTGGAGATGTTTGGGGTCAGTTCCA
This sequence comes from Manacus vitellinus, assembly GCF_001715985.3. NCBI lineage: Eukaryota > Metazoa > Chordata > Aves > Passeriformes > Pipridae > Manacus > Manacus vitellinus. The sequence continues at coordinate 345,298 of NW_021938802.1, forward strand.
CCATGACGGGGGAAACACATACGTAATTCTTTTTTTTTTCCAAGAGGTGGATCCAAATGACAATTAATAAAGTTATCCTTTGGCTACATAATTCTTTACTACAATTCCCATTTCTCATGTGTTTCTCTATGATCTAGAAAGAAATAAGTGCTATTACAACATTCTTGTTGGAGTAAATATAACATAGAGCTGCAACTGTGTCATTGGAGTTGCTTATAAAATAAACCACAGACTTGGCTAGGTTAGTTTTTTTGCAGCTCCAGTGTGTGAGGAAAGCTAGGGACATCAGCACAGCTACTGTTGAACACCAGGTCACAGAGACTGAAAGAGTCCATAAATTCCAGTTGCTCCTAAGTGGATAAATAGGAAGGAGTAGTGGAATGTGAAATGGAAGAAAGTTATAATTCAGGTTGAAAGGCTAGAGTTCACAAATCCAGAATTCAAACAAATTTATTTAAAAATCTTAGGGGCAAGCTATCATAGAAATAACAAAACTCTAATACTCTCTTCACTCTGTGCTTTTTCTAACATGCTATTTTATGAAGTTTGGTAAGCTGCCATATTAAATGAGCAAATATTGTCTGTATGTGACTTTCTTTTAACCATTCTTACAAATTGTCTCACAATCCCATTTTGCCAGAGTGTACTGGATGTAAAAAGACCTGTGCCATATGTACAACAACAAAAATCTGTTACATAGCATTCAGAGAATGAGAATAATCCAGAATTCATAGTCTAAAATTTGAAATACCTGGAGTAGTTTGCTGTTTATATACTTTCACAAATATCTTTGTCAATGGGAGTATAATGAGGCTAATTCACAGGTTATAAAGTATAGTTATGCTCCTTGGAAAAGTACGCACAGTGCATGCTCCATTGGAGAGTGAATCCTTCATTGAGATGACTTAATCATTTAGAAGGTGCCAAGGAAAACAAATCTGTATCCTATCTTCCACAGATGCACTGGAATGACATGCTGCTTTACTTCATATATTCAATCTAAAGCAAGTGACTGCAGTAACCTGAAAATTCTCGTATGTATGAAACACCACTGTGTTTCAGCCTTTTCCTTCACATACCTGTAATCCATGGACACTAAGAAATCATTAAGAAAGAAACACAGAACAATCTTTTATTAACTCAAGACAAGAAATGACCATCAAATTCATTGATGTGATACTGAAAAAACCTATTTTATGTTTCTATCTCCTGAAAAACTATGGCAGAAAATAATAGGAAGCAATCTGAAAGAGGGTCTCAGGAGCAATAACATGTAGGCTGACTCATAAAACACAGACAGAAAAAGGACACATTTTTCACTATTTGATATAGTGAGATAAATGTACTTGTAGAACTTTAAAAGCATATGGAAATTGGTTTTCCATAAAGTACTTGTTATCTATTTTCAGACTGATTCCTTTGTGCTCTTGAATAACTCAGAAAACATCATTTGGAGGGAGAGGGAAGGAGAAATTCATGGGGCAAAGGAAACTTTATTTATGCAACATCCCTGCTGACCTTGGGAGCTGATGCCAGAGCTCCTGGCTGCAGAAGGCAGGTCTGCCCCATACAGACAGCCGTTGCCAGGATGGGTTATCCCAGGCACAGTTGCTTGATTCTCCAGCTGTTTGAGGTCCAGATGATCTCCTTAGCCATATGAGCTTTGCCAGGATTTGCCTCATTTAGTACTCAGTAATCAGTTATGATGACTTTGTCCAGTGTTTCATGTGGTGAGGGAGTCTGAATTCAGAAGAGAGAGTTTTATGAATACTGAAACTTTCATGGTTATCAGCATTATGTCTTCTGAAGAAAAGAACCCTTGCAGCCTATACACCTTCTTTTATGACTTTTTAGTCCAAAAATGGTACTTGTATTGGTAAAAATCTGCAGACACAACAGTCAGTTTTAATACCAGAAAAAAAAAAAAGAAAGAACATGCCAATTTGACTTGAATAGGTAAAAGAGATGTGGCAGAGGATAGCCTAAAAACTCTTTGTTAATATTTAACAGGAACATATGCTTAGATCTCCTTTAATAATCTTGTGGGGCAAAGGAATCTAAGCCTGCATCTGCTCTGATCCTTTCACATTCTCTTTATCATGAAAAAAGTCACATTTCTGTTTTTCTTTGCAAAATTGCAGGAAATAGCCTGTACCCAAAACCAACAGTTGCATACAATCGAGGTGAAATCAGGCATATAACTTAAAGAGCAAATGAATGCATATACCTCTGTCAGCAGTATTTTTAATTACATGAATCATATTTAGACAGCAGGCTACATTTTTGTAGGTCATAGCATTAAAATGCTTAGAATTCTGAACAATTAACAAGTTATTGAACAGCAGTTTGTGGCCCCACTTTAGGCTGTTAACTTTGAAAATGACCTTTCAAGCTCACTAGGATTGAGTTCAATGGTATTATTACATTAATACTGATGATATCACATTCTGGAAGTTTCTATAGTAACTCGTCTGTGGGCTGTGAAGCACGTTCCAATGGAAGACTGGGAACTTAATGTATACAGTAGTACAATCTTTTAATAAATTAGTAACAACTTGATTATAAAGAGACTTCATGAGCAGAAAAAAAATAAGGATCTCATGCAGAACTGAATGACACAATTTAGAAACAGAAACTCCTCCTTAAAAATAAAAGTCAAAAATCCAGATCTTGATGTTCCTGTCTTGCTTTAAAGTAAATTCGTTAACTGAGGTTTGTCTGTACCTGGGCCTGACAAATAACCACTTTAACTTACAACATTAAATACAATCAGTTTTTTCTACTGAAACAATGTATTCTAAATTACAATTCCTTCTCAGTTTTGTAGCCTGGCAATTTTTCTTTTCCTGTTGTATGAGACTTATTGTGAGAAATATTATATATTAATGTTTTTCCCACCCTGATAGCTTTAGGATGTAACAAGAGAAAGCACCTTAGGGCTTAGAGACCTGTTACTGGTAGTTCCTTGAGTGTGGGAATATCAAGCTACCCAGATGTTCACATTCTTTTTTTCCCTTAACTTATTTGTAAATGGAAATATTTTCTCATGGTTTATGCCAAATCATTCATTATCAGAAAATAAATTATTTCACCGCTGGCTAAATCCTATAATTTTAGGGTTGTGCCACTTAGTTTAATTAGGTTTTATACTAACTTCCTGTTATTTGCATGGTGAAAGCTTGGCTTGAGATATTTTTGGTTGAATTGCTTCTAGATGCTATTGTTTGTAGGAATTACTTTATGTAAAGAATAGAAAAACATTGTAGGTCACGAAACTTTCTCATAACACTCGCTTCTGCAAGGAGAGGGGAAGGTGATGACACACCTCTGTACAAACAAACACAGTCGAGGGTGAAAGAAAAGTGCTTTGACAAAAGCTTCCAACAGATTTAATTGCAAGAGGGATTTCACACCTTTTGATTTCTGGAAAACCTAACAGCCTTATTCTACATCAAATCACAGAATGATGGTGCTAATTTCCAAAGTTTTCACGCATATGCCTAAATTTGCAAGGAAAGAGATGAAGTGTTTCTTCTGATATGTGTGAAACTTGAAGTGAGGGAAGGGGTATGTCTGCAGTGGTGATGGTCTGCTTCTACAGAAGTGGCTACAAGTAGCAAATACATTGGGTTTTATTACAGAAACATATACATTATAGAAACTTTATCCTTGTTAGTGCAATACCTGAATGGAGCAGGATCCTGATTCTGGGAATTGCCTGTTGTTACAAAGCTAATAACAGCAGCAGCAGACTGGATAAGTACTAGTTTTCTTGTATCTCATTACATAGAATTGCGGAGCTTTAAAATGCACTTATTACATGGGACAACTTATTACACTGGAGATCTTTTGGACATTTAAAGTGGGTTTTCTGGTGATGAATGCTCTTGGTCAACTGCCTTTTCACCCTGGGTATACTGGTACTTAAATATCCCAGGGAACTAGACTTGTGTTTTTTCCTCGTCACTGGTAATGTGCAGTGCAGGGTTAGCTGATACCTAACAGGGCTGATTTGTATCCGAAAACTGGATAATCCTGTGGGTAGATTCTCTTAAACAGCCAAATGAACAAGATAGGGCACTGCACAAAATGGATTTGTGGCTTCCTGTTTTTGAAAGCATATCCACAGAAAGAAGGGAAGTTTAGATTTCCTTTCTCTTTAGTGGTCAAGACAATTGTACATGAAATCAGACCCCCATTTCCTCTGTAACCCACATGGATTTAAACTCTTATATTCCATAAATCTCACTTGTTCTTGATTGCCTATGTTTTAATTATTTTGCGTTATCTGGGATGAGTGAATATAGGGAGAAAGAGAGATATTCCTCAAATGCCTGATGCAGCAGTGCCATAAAGGAAGAGGAAAAGCTTTATGACTTGTAATCACCTAGGAAGCTATTTGCTAAATGTATGGATGTTTGGATTTTAGAAATGCAACGTGAAAAAAAAAAAGTGGATTTTCTTATCTGGGAGTAGGTACATAATAAGGCATTGCAGTATCTGTATTTTAAAAATAAGAGGTATAGAGCTATGTAGATATACATCTTCAGATGATGATGATATCCCAGTAAAGTCAGTATAACTTTGTACTTTTGGATTTTGTCCCAGTTTATCCTTTTTTTTAAAATATGTGTCTTCATCTAGCTGATGGGACTTAAGATATCAGTAGGAGATCTACTTTATTCATAATAAATTATAACTTCTGAGAAAATGTCTTTTGATTGCATTAAGCTCAATGCTTCATGAGTTCAGACCAGCAACACCAAGTATTCCGGCAGGTGCAAACCAGAAATCAAATTGATCATGAAAAATTGGTCTGAAGGTAACAGTGTGAAATTTAACATAGACAGGAGTGCAATACCTGAGAACAAACAAACAAACAAACCAACCAACCAAAGAAAATGGGAAAAATCTGGGTATTCAGCCATGTAGAAGCAAACATCCTGTAGTTTGCGTACTATATGCAAGTCACAAAAAAAGATAACTCTGTGGAAAAATCACCCCTTAGTTGAACCTAACAGAGGCATTCTACGCAGAATATTCAGAAAAATGACTTGTCTTCAGGTAAGTTCTACTTACAGCATTCAAGCCAGTAGCAATTATTAAAATTAATTAGAAAGAGATTGTTAATTTATATCAGTACCACAAAAGACACACCATCATTTGTCTCCATTATAAACTTTTATCTTTCCCACTTGAAAACTCCAAAACATTATGACCAGTTACTGAATAAATTAGGTGATTATCTCATAAATAGGACTTGATGACCTCTCAAAGCCCCTTCCTACCCTGTATTTCACTGATGATAGGGTATCTTAGTTTCTGTTCCAAGTGAGACTCTGTAGAGCCCTATGCCATGATAAACCTATTTTCTGGATTTTGTAAAGGAAGTTAATAGGTTCTCAAGATATTAGCCATATACATAATAAGAAACTCAGATGTTAATCAGGTTAAATATTTATGAAAAAGTAATTGCAGGAGAGATGAAGGCACATTCAGTGGTTGGTAAGGAAAGAATATGTTCCAGTTATCTCAGCAAGTCAATTATGTGTCATACATCAGAAGGTATAAATCCCTTAAAGGATCCTGCCAATCTAAATGAGTGGAAAATTCCTTTCTCAAGCATGGAAGAAAGGTATGTCTGACACATACCTGTAGCTGGTAGACTCTATCTATCATGTCAGAGCACAGACATGGTCAGGGCTGATATGTGACTCAGAGGAAAGCAGGGGAAAAAATCCAGTCCCAGAGATCAAGCTGTCCATCAAAGACAGCTCTTTACTGACCTCTAATAGATTTTTAAAGGAAACTCTGGAGTATGAAATGTGATTAAGTTCATTAGCATAATGAAAAACTGCAACTGTTCATGATACCCTTCATTTTTTTTAGTAAAAAATACCTAAGAAATTATATCTTAGTAGTTACTTTGTGAATCCCAGTGTTAGTTCAGACATAAATGCTGATAGCAAAGCAAGTCCAATTGTAGACTGGATCTGGACATAACTTCCATCAGTCCATTTTTAATAAAAGTGTCATTTTTTCTCAGTATGAAAAAGGGATAAAAAATTATATTGCAGTGATTTTGATCCTCTTACCTACTCACTTTCTAAGCAGTGACAGTAATAATTTTGAGGATTCCTATTCTACACATTGCATTACCCACTGTTTATCTAAGTACTACAGAGTATATTTAGCTAAAACTAATACTTGTATAAAATAATCTGGTTCTAGGTCATTGTGATTTTCTGAGTTTCTTTATAGATCTGATTGCTCCTGCCAAGCATTAGAAAACCTTCTGCAATCATTCAGAGTGGCGATAGAGAAGGTATAGTGTCTTGTGTTTTGTGAAACTAAAACACCCACTGTTGACTCACAACAGAATTTCAGGAATCTTTAGAAATCCATGAAGAGAAAGGCAAGGTTTTCTTTAGATCTCTCATGCCTTTTGAGATCTAGTAGTCTTTTGGATATTTATCATGCATGACTTTAAATCTGAGGCGTGTTATTCAAACATACTAGAAGTTATTGTGTAACTGTGGATAAGAAGTTCTCTTAGCACTTACCTTGTTTGCAAGGCCATTAGATTCCTTTGCAATGTGGCCTGAGGTCCCTTTAGTCACTCAGAAGATAAACTGCTAGATGAAAACAAGCAACACTTCTGTTAACAGAGTAAGTGCTTAGCCCCAGGTCCTCAATGTTTTTTAATGCATCCAATCAGTATTTAGGCAACTACTCTGCATAACCTGTTCAACCTTCTGGAAATATCTGCTCATTGCACATACCAAATGGTTAACTTCATCATTAGTTGAGTCACATCTTCACTTATACCTCTCTGTAAGCGCAGGTACATCTATACGTGTCATTTATCCCTATGGGGCTTTCCTCTTCACAGATAAGTGCCAACTGTGGCACTAAACCTGCATTATATGAGAAGACTGTTGTTTAAACATGTTTCAAAATGGCTTTCTGTGGTCTCCTTGCAAACACATGTTTCTTCTTCCCAACGCCCCCCACAGCAACTGTTATCTCCCATGCGGGAATGTCCCGGGAAGATGTCCTAAGGTGTTCTCATTGGACCTTGTTAACCCCTTCCTGTGATTGGGTGTTCCTGTAAGCCCCTTGAGACTTCTAATTGCTTAACCTGTGATTCTCCCTAACCCTATAAATGTAACACCCCCAACAATAAACTCTCTCTTGCCTCCTCTCCACGCCTGGTGTGCTGTCTCCCTGCCGGCCATGGAACCACATGCGTGGGGGGAGGGGAGGGCACCTCTCCCCTCCAGGCTCAGGACATGAAGAAACCCCTGATGCTGGAGTTCCCTTTCCCTATTCTTCAAGACGTCGGAATGGTTCCTCAGATGGAGATGGAACTAGAACTGGGCCGCCCCACACCATGGGGGGAAAGGGATCCAGAGCCAGCAATTTATTTGGGTTTTTTTTTTAAACACTGAGGATGTGGTTTGATACTAAGTATAAATTAAGAATGATGACATTAAATAAAATAAGTGAAAACATATTGAAAATATTTATGGCATAGACATATATTATGATAACATAATGCAGCCAAGTAATTGATTTAGTACGGATTTTCTGGTTTTTATGCTTTAGGCTGATCTTCAGAAAAGTTAAAAAGAGACTTTTCTCCTCTTCACTGATGCCTCTGGTATTGCCAAAATGCTTAGGTGTATTGCTGAAGCCTTTAGCCTTTCTCTGCATATCACATATTGATCATTGCCACAGGCAGGAGACCTGGTTTACTAAGAATTGGATCTGTTATATATTCCTTAGTTCTAAAAGATTTGGACTATCTTGTCTTTGTTGGAAAAGGGAACCGTATTTTAACAAAAATCTAGCCTGAGCTATATCTGCAATCTCAATACTGTCACCGGATTCTTACCAAGGTCTGCATTTAGCACAGAGTTAAAAAGAATGGGAAGAATTTCTCGGTATTTATTTCACATGTTAATGTAAAGTTAATGTTAATGAAGAGTTCATTCTTTTTAAATTTTAATTGCTGTTAAACTTTGATTCAGAATATTTTACCATTTTAGCATTATTTTTAAAAAGTTTACAAAGTGATTCTCTGGTGGTGAATGAGTTTTCCCTCTATTGAGGGGTCCTACATGCCCATTATCCACTCAGTTACTTAATAGATTTTCTCAGTTCCTCTTGGATCACTTCTCAGATTAGTAGATGACACATTTGCATAGCAAGTCTGGTTGGGACCATCTTGAAAAAGCTTGAGATTTTACTTTGGTCAGGATCATTTTTCTGTATGATATGAGGCAGGGATGTGTAAACCACAGAATTAATTCACATATTTTTACAAAATATTTTGGCTTGACATTTTTCCACAGAACCAGCCTCTCCATTTTTTTTAGACCTGCTCTTAGTCCAAAAAATAATCAATGAAGAAAACACTGTTATACTTAATTCTTCTCGCGTTAAGGTTACTGAAAGGAAAAGCAGTGTCTGAGTAGCTGTGAGAAGGAAAATCATAGCAACAAAGAAGAAAAAATTATGAGGCCTTCAAAATACCAGTCACTGAAATCCTTGTTTAGTAAACTGTGTTTGTATGTCACACCAAAAACTGATTCCTCATTTCAGATGAACACTTTTGGTCCTCAGGTACACTCATAGTATTTTATTTAGGTATAAACATATTTCAGCATGATTAGGTCTTTATCTTGAATAATTTATTTCCATGAGAAGCAAGTTAAAATGACTTTTCACAAGGTGCATGTGTGCCATATAGATCTCCAAAACCTTTTATTGTGATATTTCAGGGTTTACTTTTGTTTGCTGTACAGGTAGATCCTGTAGCTACATGCTGACCACTGAAAAAGACATAGATGGACAACAAATCAATTGAGCTGTTGATAGTAGTGCCTTTCATGAAAAGTACTGTGGTTAATAGTAGTCAGTCTCTTATTACTTCACAGCCAACATGACAACAACCACAAGTTATCTTTGATTTTCGTCTTTGATTCTGGCAAGATACAGTAAGGGTGACTCAGAAGGCTTTTGTATTCTAAAGGCAGTTAAAAAAAAACAACAAACAAACACCAAAAAGCAAAACTAAAAATTGTATGATACAACTCGTCTACCTAATGGTTTTACGCATTTTGCTTTTCCTTTAGGGACTGGTGTGTGTCTCCACCTTTCTTTACTAAAATGGATAGCATTTTCATATATATGTTATGAATTACGGAGAACTTCTTTAAATGTAAACTTTTCCTAACTTTTCATAGTACACTCTTCACTTTTCTCCTGCTAATTTGTAGTGAGACAAATAACATGTAGAATTATATCACACACCAGAATATGAAATAATGCTTGCAATTGCCTAAACGCTGCAACTGTGTATTCTGTGAAAATTAAGCAGCCAACTCTTGTTAAACTTTCTGACCTTCTCAAATGAAAGTATATGCATGTAAATTAAAGTAGATGCATCCCAGGAACCAGAATGAATTGGCTGGGGTAGTTCCAAAGCCATTCCTAATCATATTCAAAAAGTCATGGCAGTCAGGCAAAGTCCCCAGTCACCAGGGAATAGGAAACAACATATTTTTCTTTTTTTTTTTACCCTCTTATAAAATGCTAGAAAGGAGGACCCTGGGGACTACTGATCAGTCAACCTCACCTTTGTGCCTCACATTGTGGAGCAGATCCTTCTGAAAGACATATCAAAACATATAGAAGACAGAGGTGATTAAAGATAGACAACAGAGCTTCAACAAGGGTGAACTGTGCCTGACAAATCACCTTCTATGATAAAGTGACTGTATCAGTAGATAAAGGAAGAGCTATAGATGTCATCTACCGAGACATCTCTGAGGCCTTTGATATAGTCAATATTTTTGCTGAAAATTGGAGAGATTTGGGTTTGCTGGAGGGACTGTTAGACAGAAAAGGAGTTGGTTGGATGACTGCATTCAGAGTTACAGTCAATGGCTTAATAACAAAGTGGAAACTAGTAACTAGTTGTGTCCCTCAATGGCCTGTACTGGGACCAGTACTAATTAATATCTTCCTTCATGACACAGACAGTGAGAGTACCCTCAGCAAGTTTGCAGATCATGCTAAGCTGACTGGTGTGGTTGATCTGGTAGAATGAAGGGACGGACGCCATTCAGAGGGACCTTGGCAGTCTTAAGGAATAAGCCCACATGAACTTCATTAAGTTTTGCAAAACCAAGTCCAAGGTTCAAGGTACCGCATCTGAGTTAGGGCAACTGCCACTATCTGTCCAAGCTGAATAATTAATTGATGGAAAGCACTCTTGAAGGGAAGGACTTGGGAATACTGCTTGATGTAAAATTGTACATTATCTGGCAATGTGTATTTACAGCCCCAAAAGCGAATCATATACTGGTGCATCAAAAACAGTGTGGGTAGCAGGTTGACAGAGGTGATTTTGTCCCTCTACTCTGCTCCTGTGAGACCTCACCTGGAGTGCTGCATCCAGCTCTGAGGTCCTAGCCCAAAGAACATTTGGATCTCTTTAAGCAGTCTGGGGAGGCCACAGAAATAATCAAAGGGCTGGACTACCCCTTCTATGAAAACAGGCTGAGACAGTTGGAGTTGTTCAGCCTGGAGAGGCTTGCAATATATTGAATAGACTTGTAAGAAAGGTTGACAAGATTTTCTGCCAAGGCTCATAGTGACATGACAAGGCTTAATGGTTTTAAGCTAAAACCATATCAGTTATTATTGTACATTCCAAAGACTCTTTTTACAATGAGGATGCTGAAACACTAGAACAGGTTACCTAGAAAAGTTGCAGTTGTTCCATTAATAGCTGTATTCAAAGTCAGGTTGGATGGGGCTTTGAGTGACCTGACTTAGTAAACCATGTCCTTGCCCATGACAGGGGATTTGGACTAGATGATCTTTGAAGGCCCCTTCCAACCCAATACAAAATCATTCTGTGATTCTATAGTTCTATGATTCTCTATAAACATGAAATAGTTTAGTTATCAAATACTGTTTTTGTTAACACACAGTTTTCATTCATTTCTATGTATATCTCTATGGATCTATTCTACTTTTTAATGAATATTTTTTGACCTTGTTAATTTCTTGATCCTTGTTGTTATGCAGTCTTTTCAAGTTTATTCCACTATACCTGAGGTAGAAGTGATTAGTGTAAGTCCTCATTAGATTTAAGTACTCTGTAACATAAATAATGTAAACATTAATCAAAATTTGCTTGTGTATATCACATGTATATGCAAATGGAAGTAATTTAGATATTCCAGATACTCTTCTAAGACTCTAAACCCAGGGAAACAAAATATATCACAACAAACTTAAACTGATTTTAAAAAGACTGGGAGAGGTTGCAACGGATCAGACAAATATTTTTGATTTTGTTTGTAGGTAGATGTCTAAGTGGAAAATGGTTTGTTTCTGGTTTTGATATAAATTAAGCCAAAATTTTGTGTTATTCAGATTTCATTATCATAGGATACGTTACTAAACCTTATTTTGTCTTTCACATGACCTTACATAGAAACCAAAACTGAACATCAAGGTATCAAAGATTGCTTATTCACATTACGTTTAAGGTTGTTGCAGATTCTTTTTTAATCTGTTGTCTGCTTTTATAATGTTTCCAAATAAAATATTCTTCCTGACTGTTTAATTCTGAAAGCAGTTTAGCATAATCTTTGCTATTCATATAAGTATATGAGATTTTAATGTTAGTGGAATTTGAAGGCTTTTTTCTATGTAAATAAAATATATCATTGAGCTAACTGAAAGAAAAAGAAATAAAATAGAGTAACACTTGTGCTACTTAAGTATTATACTACCTTGCCTGTTAAAAGAGAGATCATGTTCCATCCATGCTCGAGAACTGACAGTGAGAGATTACCACACTAGGGAACAACCTGCCCTTCCACTGAGTACCTTAGCTGATGGACAAAAGAGCTTTGGAAAAGAGTTATGCTGATGATATCTTTACACCAGATTTACTTGTACTTTCAGTAACTGTTTTCTGTTCATTTAACTTCAGAGAATCATACCACTTAGATGAAAGATCAATTTGACCCTCATAGGTTAAAATTTTACTGATGGCCAGAGAAAGAGCAGCACCAACAAAATGAGATGAAAAACAAGGTCCTGCCTCTGCTACATAATAACACACATTTCCCAGCTCTGGAGAGAATGAGACAATATCTTGCATCATTTTCTTGTTTCGCTGAACTCAAAATAAACTGTAATTCAAGAAACTGGAGACCAGAATGGAACTATTTTCTTCCCCTGGTGAAGGAATCCAAGACTCTGAAAGTACACTTTACCTTACCTCTTCTACCATTAGATTCTGTCTCTCTGAGAGACAATATCAGCTTCTTTTCACATTAGTATAATTTAGAAGTGGAAAACAGAGAACACCTTGGAGGTGAAATCAAATTACCAAACTGATTCCCTCCCTCTATTTAGTACCTCATGCAGGTGCCTTTTTTTTTTTCCCCTCAGCATTTATGTGATAATTATCAGGATAAGAGCTAAGTAGAGGTTTGACATGAAGAACTTCAAAAGAATCAGGGCATTTTAATGTCTGACATTCTCCCAACACTTGCTCTGTGGTCATTTTGTGCTTTCAGATCTGTTGAAGCCCATTTGAAGTGCAGACTTCTAGCTATAATTTTTCACCACTTACATATGTTAAACCTTCTTACTGAGGGCACTTTATTCTTTACTTTGTTCTCTTAAGCTATCATTATTTTTTTGGTGTTTAAGTATGCAATTCTCTGTCTTCAGCTGTTCAAATTCCTTTCAGGTTGGCAGTCATCCTTTTAAGGATATTAGTAAAATGATATAGTGAACAGTAGTAGCACACAGTCCTTCAGAAGTCCTTGAAAGGCTTGAATTAGAGATGCTTTACATATTTATTTTTAAAAATGTTGAATTTGCTATGCAGTTATGATCCCACTGAAACATTATCCTTTATTTCTCAACAAGCTGAGCTAGCAGTCTGTGTCCTATACTGTGGCTAGACTATCCTACCCCTCCCCTCCTATGTTGTCAACCTGTGCTAATTGAAATGTTTATAAAATGCTGATACTGAAATATTGTAGCTTAACAGTTCAATAGTTCTTTAATGAACCCTCTGTTTTATTAATAAAATGATTTATAGAAAGATTTAATGTCACTGATTTACCATTAGCATTAATGAGTCTAGTTATTAAGCACTTTATTTCAGAATGCCACAAAGATACAAACCCTCTAAACCATGCTGTATCTTATACTGTTATTTTGTATTTAAAGGGAATGACTGGTGTTGAAATCTCATAGCTTTTCCTCAGAGAAACAGAGTTATTCATTAGCATAAAACCAATTGACTCTTTCATATGCAGGATCTTTGTACTAAGTTATTTTATATTTCGAGGGAACCAATGGTGTGAAATCTCACAGTTTTTCCTCAGTGAAACAGAGTTATTCATTAACACAGAACTAGAAGACTCTCTTATATAATCTCCCTGCCATTATCAAATTTAATGCAAATAATTTAGCACAGGGCCAATCACAAAAGTGACCCAAAGACTGAAAATAGAAGGGCATAACCAGTCAGTAGACATAAAAGTATTTCTGTTTTCCTTGACTACTAAGCAAAGACTCCTTGATTATCAACTTCTAGTAAGAATTTGATTTTTATAACTTTTAAACTAATTGCTTGAAAGAAATAATTTTCTGACATGTTGTAGGCTATTACAACATACTTTAAAATTTTACAACCATCACTCTTTACAACTCTTTATATGTGCCTTCTCATTGTTGTACAAATGGAATGCTATTAATTGAACAGCTTTCAAACAGCCTCATATATTGGGAGACTAATACTTTGAGAGTAACTTTTTACATGATGAATTCAATAAAGAAGCTGCAAAAGTGACCTGCAGCATCCTGGAAGGTGCTACAGGCATATTGTTTGTCTCATTGACCCCCCCTCAGCTACAGCCTCAGACATCTAGGAAAGAGAAATAGGGGGGAAAATTATTTTCTTAGCTCCATTAGTGCATTTGATCTATTTGTTATGTCTACCAATGGTTTTAATTGGGAAGAAGGGAGACTTTTGCCTTTTCAGTCCTGGGACTGGAACTCCATTCCTCCCCCATATGTAGCCTTTGCCATGTAAAATTTGCATTTATGCATTTCCATCTACATTTTCCTTACTTTAAAGAAATGGATAAGTTCAACGGAAAATTTTGACTTAATCAAGGCAATAAATTTTCAGTGAAAATATTTTAAAGTATTTTTTTCCTTTCTAAATAAATCAATAACATGAAGCCTTTGCACAAAACCAACTGTATTCTCTGTAATTCGGCTTTACGTGTATTTGCTAGAGGGTTAACCAGGGTCTCCTTAAATACCTCTGAATGTCCTTAGACCTTCTGAGAGATGTCACAGACCAGGTTGTATGTGACATATCTTCTTTATGGCATGTATAACCAGATTACTCAGTGGTTTTGTAGCCAATTTCTTCAGTCCAAGGCTCATTTTGCAGACCCTAATTTTGCCCAGTTATTCTGTCTTATGGGACTCACTTCTGGTCAGAGAGAAGTGGTGCTGCCACAGCTGTGATTAGAACACTGCATTTTGGTAGGAGCACATGCAGGCAGGGACTTATATCCCATAGAGAAATATTTAATTATACAGAATATGCCATAGGCACTATTGTAAAAAAATCATAATTTTTTAATGGGTGGATTAGACCATCATTTTTATAGGAAAATAGACTTATATCAGGGTTTTCTCTTACTGGAGCAGAGTTTTCTCTGACTAGGCAGATGTGCAAATGTGGTTATCTCACCAGAATTCTAAGCTACATTGTTCGATGCTAATAGAATTAGATAGTGGGGGGCATAAAAGTTTCCTTTTCTGAAGGGTAAACAACTCTTTGCTCTGAACTGAGTCTTTGTATACAGAACTCACTTTTTACATCAATCTGAAAAAAATCCAGACTTTTAGGCTATATTCTGTATTTATTCTCTATTGCTGCATTCTAAATTGCTGCATCTATTTTTCCTGTACTTCAGGGCATTTCTGGCTGGTCTGAGGATGACAGGATGCTACCTGCACTTCCATTATTATCATCATCATTATTTCTATTATTGCACTCTTTCTCACACTATTAGAATATTGTAGTTTCAGAGCAAAAGTTTGGTTTACTGTATTCAAATAAGAAAAAATAAAAGGAAAGGTAGTATGTTGAAACTTAGAGACATGCTGAACAAACCCCTCAGAAATAATTATTTTTCAGACAACAATAGCCTCTGAAATCAGGCCATAGTTATGGTTTTTGCCCTAGCTGCTTCCTAGTCCTTTTTAATGCAAGGAGAAGCAGCCATTATCCTTTTCAACAAAAGGCAGGAAGGGAAAGCACACAAGTTTAATTCATTTTGACACACTAAGTATGAATGGGTGTCTGTGGATGTGTGTGGATGTTGATGGTGAAGCACTTTCATCTTTAAGAGTGTGCTCTGTACCATTCATTTGTATATTTAAATAAAGTTGTCAGGAATATATGATATTTCAGCCTTAAGCTACCAAAAATGAGATTCCGAAGTATCCACCAGCACAAAATAGCATAAAAAGAGTTTTGCCACTATTTATCTCTGCTTACCAGCTTGTAATGTTGATTTAGGATATGTCATAATAAAGCACTGAAATGAATATAGCTACACAGAAAAATGAAGTTACACAGCCACAGACACTGAAATATCCATACACAGACACTTGAAGACACACACACTTGAAGACACACACACACACTCTTACAGTGATCCTGTTGTAATTCTGCTATTTGACAGCATACAGATATGATGCACACTAGCACCTTCCAAATAATTGCAAATAAAATGATATAAGCTGTTCTATGTATATTCCAAATTCATAGTTTCCATTGACCTCAGTTACAATGAGGAAGATCAACACCTTCTGAAATTCACAGCTATATCTGATTTTCCTCCTCCTTACAATTTCATCACCTTTTAAATTTCTTTTAAGTTATTTATATATGTGTGTGTATGTGCATACATATGGTTTTTAACTTAGAAAAATGCACAAACTTTGCTTTTCCCTCCTTAGCTATCGATAGGAATAGATGTACAATATAAATAAATTCACTATAAAAAGCAAGAGACTTCATATGGTAATTTTTTTTATTTTCAAAGTTTATGTAGGGAAATATATTCACAATAAATCAGGAGATTTCACAGTATTTGTGAGAAAAAAACAGTATGCCCAAATTTTTCATGTTTATTAAAGAAATTGCTCTGCAAGAAATGGAATTAAGTAAAAAAATTACCCCAAACAGACTTGATAATAGGAACTTCAATAAACAATATTGCTGTGTTAAATAAAACTTTCCCGTTTAGCTGTTGACCTGGAAGCAAATCTCTGTCACAGTCCTCATGTAGAAACAACAGCAAAGTATGGAATTATTAGCCTACGTAAAATATGTGACACTTTTATGAATTTACAAAAAAAAAAAAAGAACTCTTTAAAATCTATTTCTTTTAGCACTGCAACTGGTTTCCAACTGTTTTGAATATTATTGTCCCTCCCCGAGGTCAGATATTCTGCTAGCTGTGGTGCAACAAAGTCTATATGAATATTGGTTCCCTAATCTGTACTTTATCCAACCACCAGTCCAATCTTAACAGTTTTACAGAGAATTGACTTTAAGAACAAATTATTTGC
The DNA here is from genome assembly GCF_001715985.3 of Manacus vitellinus. Classification (NCBI taxonomy): domain Eukaryota; kingdom Metazoa; phylum Chordata; class Aves; order Passeriformes; family Pipridae; genus Manacus; species Manacus vitellinus. The sequence goes on from NW_021938802.1 coordinate 362,008, forward strand.
CTGAGTGTAATAGGAATCAATATTAGATCTAATTATTTTTATTATCATGTGAGATAATTTTTTTAAACTGAGTACATTTTCCTTCCTTTCCATTTCTACATTCTTTATTCTTTTACTGTTTCATGCTTTGAATATGCCCATTCCATGTAGTCTCCAGTTTTGTTTGCAAGGTTATTATTGTATGACAAATACCTTAAAATGAGCCTTAAAATGTGTGACTAATAAATAAAAACACAACAAAAAATAATCTCAATTGCCCATATGTCTCTCTGTAATGTATTATGTGAAAGGTAATTGGCTATTGTAATTATAGGCAAATACTATATACAAATTTCACATGTATGTGAACACATGTACATAGAAATGGCATAAACTTAGTCATAGACTGATTATTAACACAGAAAAGAATATACAATTGAAGGAATGTACAGTTTCTGAATGTGTAGTCCATTGTTCAAAAACAAAAAAGAAACAACATATTCAAGTGAGTGACCTCTCCCTACTGGAGAACATTAGAAAAAATGCCCTGAAGGCAGTTGCTATTTGTTTCATTAGCCTGTGGATTTTTCAAAGCTTACAGAGTGCACAGACATTCAGTGAAACATTGCTCAGGTGTTTTGGCCATGGTACTTCTGTGTGGATACGGATTTCAACACATTTTAAGGTAGAGAATACTACACATTGAAATCATTACTCCGTCTGTCATCCCAAAATATTATCAAAGAAAAGCAACCGACTGTCACAGGAGAGGGCATTACATTCACCATTCTCCATCTTGAAATGAACCTCCTCTTCTCACTGCATCTCTCTGAGGTGATCAGTCCCCTGTCGATCTTAGGTGCTGATTATGTCAGCCTTTATATGCTGTTGCTATGGCCACAGATACTGTGTTGCAAAACCTCAGATTCTGCTTTTCTTTGTATTTTCTACGTTTCATACTTTGCCTCTGAAAGAAAAAAAAATAAATCAAAAATCTCTGAACCGATTTATTTAGCTTATGAAAAAATACAGGGAACAATTGCAAATAAAAAGTAGAGGTTTTTAATTACCTCTTAATGTATGTATGAACAGAATTGTTATATGTTAATATTGTAATGGTCTTTACTAAATTAGGACTTTAAAATGGGTTTAGAAATGCCAAAAAAAACATGATAAACAAATGAAAACTCTTGTTTTAGCAGAGCAATGGAGGTAAACATAATGAGAAGATGAGACATGAATGTTCAGTATGTTCTATTCTTTGCCATTAATCAACAGAATAGAAATAACTTTGCAATATTTTTTAAACTCCATCTTAAAATTAGATAGATTTCTGTTAGATAGTAGTTCAATTACTCATGGAGGTAAATTTCTTTGAAATTTAAATCCTTTGGTAACAAGATTTTTTTCTCAATATTCACTCCATTCATCCATTGATATACCAGCTCACACGTTCATTTATGCAGAATATTTATATATTTGTGGACATTCATTTCTAGGCAGAAGTCAGACCATGCCTTTTTATGGCTAGACTGTGAACATCAAATTCTTGTTTCTTCTTATAAAAAGAATTTTCCTCTTCCCTCAAAAATCCTAGTATTGCCTCGTTGCTTCTGTGCTAAAACAAATGTAATTAATCTTTCTTCATTGTGGGTCAGCAGAGATGAACTTCGTATATCACAATATTTCTTATATAAGGAAATTGATACTTCCCAACTATCTGAGAAATAGCTAACTCCCTATCCTGAGGTAAGATGTTACGCCTTTTCATGCATCTCTGGCTGAATGGACCTGGGAGGTGGGAAACTCTTGTTCAACAAAATGAAAACTGTGGCAATAGAAACCAAAAATTTACTGATGGTCTTACAAGGAAAGTGTGGAAATGGGAAGTGTTATTTAATAGAAACTAGACTATCAGATGTGAGTCTCTAAGACAATGCAATATAAAACTGGAGAGGTCATAATAAAGTGCTGAAAATGTCACAGACTTCATAGAAAACTTTTCCAGGGACTACCAGGTAGCCAGGACTTTTCATGGAGAAATTTGGTCCTGTAATAATTTAAATAGAAAGAGAGAAAATAGAGGGAAAAAAAGCTCAAAGCAAAGAAATAAATATACAAACAAAAAACCCCTAAAATTCCCCCAACCCCAAAACAAAACAAAATACCCTACAACTTTGAGATATTTGACATTAGAATAGAATCAGGTGTGCTAAATGTAGAAAAAAAAGTTCAAATTTATTTTAGACCAAATTTTAAAAATATTAATTGAAGTATCTATTTCTTCTTGTTGTAGCAGCTGCCTTTTTCCCTGAAAAATCAACTATTGCCCCAGAGAAGTCTTTTTTGTCTCTCTTAAGGAGTTCATAATATTACTGCAGAGTAGTGTTAAAGTAAGAGCTTCAGCTTATAGGCAGCAATGGAGATGCATGGAAATGCTGAATCTCATACATGCCTAGATAGTTTGAAAATGCCTCTTATATATATATAACATGCTAAACATTAATACTTTCCATTTTTGAAACCTTGTCTTAAAATGGTTACAGGTCTAAATCTAAATTTGATTTGAGAAAGCACCACTATAAAAAAGCTAATGGAATAACAAAGGAATTTTTCAGAAATTTCATCATAAAATTTGCTGACATAGCACCAGTTAGAAAATAAGAGGGACTATATATCTTTAAATGAGCCAATTATTCATTCCTTTCAGTTTCATAAAAACCATTGCCTGATTCTGGTAGTGATAAAATAAATAGATTCACTAATCCTAACTGCAGCATGATACGGACAAGTAACATTTATGAACTTCAAACAGATGTGTTACCTGTAAATGCACAGAACTATATTTGATCTTAAATAACACGTGAAGAAAAGCACATAATAAAGTTGTTCATGATAGAGACCGCAGAACAACTGTTTTAGAGATTATATGTTTTTCCTGAGAGGAAAAAATATGCTGACCTAAGGCTTAGTAGAAATATTTGAAAAAATTTATTTGGTCAGTCTCCTTCTTTGAAAGAAGTTTTCACTAGTGTTGCCTTAAGAGATCGTAGAAAAAAGGACTCCAGGCCAATTTAGTGTAGGAGATAAGATAAAGAGAGTAGGTCCTTTAATCTCAGGCCTGGGATATCTCAGGCCTGTGTAACCCAGGGAATACACATGCACCTGGTGTCCACAGGGTTCCACAATTTAAGGGATTATCCCATCCAATCCCAGATTTGTCCACCCCCCAGATCCTCCCTCTGTCACACCCCTCTGGAAACTGAAGTAGGGAGCTCTGGGACCCCCTCTTCCCCATCTTCCTCTTCATCACAGCACATCAAGTCCTTGGAGCTCCTCCAAAGTTCTGGGCTTGAAGGTCACTTTGACTGTGTGGTATCTTGTTGTTCAAGTCAGGGTGAAAATATTCGTAAAGAAAAAGAAGGCCTACCGTGAGGGAAGTCTAAACAAGTTAAGGAATTTAGAGGGATTGATATGGAATGGGGTAACTGCTATGTTCAGGGTAAGGGATATAATATGGCTACATTAAATCTACATTCACTACACAACTAGTACTACTTGTAGATTTTAAAATCTACAAATGTTAAAAAAAACCCCAAAAATATCACTAGGAGAAATGGAGAAGGCAGTTCAACTTATAGTCATTATTTTACCTTTATCAAAAATTTCCCAATAAAAGTGGCTAGTATCATTTGTCAAAAATCAGAACAGTAATAATGACATTAATAGTTAAAAACAAATTAATAATATAAAATATATAAAAATATACTTGGTTTCTACAAAACATTGCTGGGTATCGAATAGAAGAATGAGACCCCGTGGCTTCCACCTCCCTTCGTGTTCCTCCTCAATGCCATGGCAACACAAACTGCAAGACTTCCATATGTTTTCTGTGTTTGCATCATGACTTTGCATTTTCTTCACTGTTTCATGCTTTCAACAATAGTTTCCTCAGTAAAGAACTTACAGAGCTCCTAAGAAACTATTTAATTGATCAGAAGCTTCTCTAGAACACAGTTCCTATAATACCCATTAAATCTTTGAAACAGTACCTACCAAAGGTTGTAAACCTGTAACTGGCAGTGTTTTAAACTCTGTCTAGAACTAGTTTCAAAAAGTACAGACATGTCTAATTCATACTATGGAGTGAAGGTATCTGGAAAATGTGGTTTGGAAAATAGAGTTGTCTGAAAAAAAGAAAATCAGGAAATCAAAATACTTTAAAGGAAATATGTCTCATAGCTGAGACAAGACAAAAGATACTGACACCATGGACTGAAGCTTTCTGCCATGGGATGATGAATGCTTATTGGAAAGTTTTATATGTATACATATGTATGTATAAAAAATAGATATAAAACTTCCTTAAATCTACATATGCATTTATATACATGTTTTATTAATTTCCTGTGATGTGGAATGTCTGTGCAAGGGGTGGGGAGAGGCATAGATATGGGAGACTAAGAGAAGTTTTGTTCCTTCTCTGAGATTTAATCTGAAAATATTCAGATTAATTCTATTCAGGAAAATAGCATCTAGGGATATAAAATTTTTCACACATTTTTTTTCCCTTCTGCATACTGATATTCTTTAACAAATTTGATTTTTGGAAATGCAGAGCTGAATATTGGAAATATTCATCAAGTCTTTTCCTTGAGGGTAAGATGTATCCCTCCAGACTAATGTGAAAAAAGCATAAGGAGTACACGAACCAACTTGAAACTATCTCTTGGCAATCCAAATATCCTAATAAACAGTGATATTTTGTTTTGTGTGGCAGTTCAAGTGTTGGCAAAACCTCAAAGCTATCAACAGAGACATGAGAACTAGAGACTGTAGTTAAAATTGTGCAAATTATTGTAATTTCTCCTAATTTTTTCACTTGTACTCAGGAAGATGGTTTTTACAGTACACTGAAAAAAATGCATTTGCAGAAGCGAGGTGTTCTGGATGAGATTTCCTTTTTCTTTACCCAGATGTAAGATAAGGCTGCTTTCACAGGATGTCCTCTACAGCTCTGTGCTATGATTCCTACTGCGACCTAGCTACCCATTTAGAAAGTCTAGCCAAAGAGCAGCCAAAGATAAAAAAGTTGTATTAAAGATGCTTTTAGATATTTTAAAGACAGTTGTAATAGGCTAACTATGTGTGAGCACATGTAGGTACTTTCTTGAGTTCTTGCCTACTCAGGTGAGTAATCCTTTTGACTGCAGAGAGTTTATAGTATAGGACTGATTGTCTTGTTTCTTTAAGTATATTTTTGTTTCTGTAAATTGTTTGTCTTGTTTCTTTTTCTTCTTTAAAGCGTATGAAAAAACAATATATGATAATGTAAAGAGTTACATGTTAATGAACCTGTTAATGAACAAATGGAAACAGAGCATAAACATACTTAGAAGTAAAACCTTAAAAACTGTTATTATTTTGAACCCATGTTTTTAAAAAACTATTGACAAATAAAAATGAAGTGCTATGTGCTATTAAATAGAATCATGAACTACTTCTGCTGTGCCTTCTGATATGAAGTTCACAAAAGTGAACACAGAATTTATTGTGACAATATGAGAGTTTATCCAATAGCAGTAAAAAATATCTAATATCTTGTGATTTCTTAATAAGGCTGACAGGCTTTAAATTTTTCTGCTCGGGGGAATATCAATTGCTGTGTGTTGTAACATGAAGAGCTCGCAAATTCTTCTGCAAGTCTGTTTAGTTAAAAAGTTGCAGTCTTTATTTTTAAATTTAAACTTTCCAGAATGGTCTATTTCAATCAAGTTTTACGATGACTAGTTTCTTTGCTCAGACTTTCATTTACAGAGAATTCTGTTGTTGTGTCACTGGAGGTTTTATTTTAAAATCTAATTGGCAAACTATTTTCCTTAGAGAAATGTTCATGAAGTAATTCTGCATATGACCACACTGTTCTACAATATTTTTTATCATATTTCCATTTCAATGGAATGCGCAGATTCTGTAAACTTGCTTTTAGTACTATCATCTAGGTTACTGCAATGAGTAATATACAAATAAAATAAACAATAAAAGAAAGCAGATCAAACATTTTTATCTTTGTGGTTTTTCTTCCATTTAATTTTAACTTCAGTTTACATTTCCTCCAACTGACATTTAGCTTTTTGTCCCAGGCCTGTGAGAACTGAGTAAATAAGCTGACTAATTCCATTCCTTCCATTAAGGAAGTCAAATTAGTGTAGAACATACTGGAAACTTTACTGCAATGTACCTTGAATTCTGCTTTCAGATCTTTGTGAATAGGTGTTTGCAAAAGATAAGATCTGCATTTGTGTACAGTTCCACTAGCCACCTTAGCTCTTTGGATGTCTTGCTAGGTCTTTTCTTGACAAATACGACCTATGTGCATGCCAAAGAAGTATTTTTATTATTCAGCATGTCATATTCATGCCATCAGAAAACTTAGTAACCTAAGAAAAGGACCATTGTGTATTTTATCTCTACCCTTTGATTGGCAGCAACAAGGTCTGTGTTTGCTTTCCACTTATTATTATTAAATACTGCTGGAAAACTCACTGGGAAATTGAGGAAATTATGTGAAACTGCCTGAGTGTTCAATGAACTCTTCATCTCCACTGATGGGTGATGAATGAAATGTCCTTAACAAACCATCATGTCAGGGAGAGGGGAATGAAAATGAGGGCAAGAAGACAAACAGTATGAGACAAGCAGCTAATCTTTTCCTAACGAAAAAGAATGATATTTTCAAGTACTCCATTCTCGTATGTTTGAGAGACAATTGACAAGTGTGCTTTCTATCTCTTGTAGTTTTTTCCTCATTGTAAAGCCTGTAACTGTGTTATCTACCCAGCATGGCTTCATATATTAGTAATTTTGCATTACTGGCCTTTCCTTTTCTTCAAGGACTTTTACCCTTCAGAAGGAGTACCACAACTTGTAGAGCCATCATCAGCTCTTGACTGTAAGAAAGTACTATCTCCTGTTATCTGGAAACTTTTCCATGCTAAAGCTTTGTATTAGAGAGGGTTCAAACATACTGGAATCTTGAAACCATGACACCATTGAAAGCTCAACAAAACCCAATATTTATTACCAAGAGGTGGCAAACGAAACAAACAAACCCAAAAGGGAGGAAGGAGGAGAGAAATAAGCCCCCAGCATAACCTCCCCAGTTCCCCAGCTGTTGCCCATAAAGTTATCCTACTGACCTAGCATGCCTATAATTACCCATAGCAGAAGCTGCATCCTTGGAGAGTCAGGAAGTTCACAAACTGGCAGGGGTCACTGCCAAAAGGCAACGTTGTCCTTGATGTGAAGCTAGCTCCACTCCAAGAAAATGCTATCTGCTTTTATACAATTAACTGAGTGACCTCAGCCTAGGCAGGAGTGATCATCACTGCCCAGCCAGAGGCCCTCAGTCCCACCCCTTTGGTTATGTAAGTGCATCTCTTCTGTGCACACGTGGCTTTCCCTGAGCCTGAGTACTGCACTCGGGGGGTCTTTTCCAAATGAGTCTGTGGGCGTTTCTTCATCACTATAGTCTTCAGTCTCTCCTTCAAGTGACCTTGGAGGACAATTAGCAAATCACAGAATACCAATTAAAACAGTTTATATGAGAAGCTCTCTCTCCAAGGACAAGGTACCCATTTATCAGTACTTGTTTTCTTATAACACGGCAGGGAAAGACCAAAACTTTTACAGTTGTCTGGGCCAAACACAGATCAAAAGTATTTTGATTCACCCTTATACAAGCTTCAAGTGAATACTTTGGAAATTGACTTATCCCAGGCATGTTTATAGCACTGTTATCTTACCCAGAATTGCACATATGCAAACATGCCCAAAAATACAGCTAAATATAAATATGACAGAAACATGAATTTCAGAATGAATAAGTTTCAGTGACCGGTTTCATTTAGTAGTTCCCCTTCTGTGCATCAGACAAGTGGAACTTGCTTACAACTTCACCTTCTAACCCCACTAATTTTTTCGGGAAATCAGAAAAAATTGTCTTAAATCTCATCCATCTTTTTACAGTTTGAAATTGAGGCATTGAAAACTTCAGGTGAAAGTCATTAGAATTCATGGTAGAGAGAAACAATAGATCAAGTTTTCTGAATCTAGTGTCTTAGGCAAAAACTCATTGACTATCTGGAAATTTCAGCAATAATGTTCCAAAAGCTGAGTTAGCTAAGCTAGCAGGATTTAGCTAAGTGAGATATATTAATCAAAAACTGACACTTCTACAAAATGAATTTTCAAGTAATTTTGAGATAGAGGATGTACTTTTAAAGTAAATATGGTGACTGATACCTTTCTTTTAATCAGAGGCACAAAACTTAAGAAAGTGAAGAGCAATTTAGATAAGCTCTGTGAACATAGAGAAAAAAATATTTATTTTTAAGGTAACACAACTACTAAAACTGATAAACTTATTGTATTGTACAATACAGTACTCTGTAAATACAATACTCTGTCTTTAAAAAGGGATTATTCAGGTTAGGACTAAATCCCTCCCCCTGGCAGTCACTTTTGACATTCATTCATATGACTTTCTGAAAACCATTTTCTGTTGGATTTTTAAAATAAATAGAATATTTTAATTTAATCGCTATTAGTGCCCCATTGGCACAGATTTTATTTCCAGAATAGGTCAAAGCTAGAGAAAATACCTCAAGATCATGCATTTACTCTTCATCTTTCATCTCTCATCCATATAGACGAAGGTATCAAAATTTGAATTCATTTCTGGGGCCAGTAACTCAAAGAAAGCTGGTAGTCTGGAGGGAGAAAGTCTCTCAACTCTAACTAAAATGCACAATTCCCACATTAAAATAAAAATTATTGGATTTTTTTTTTTTTTGCAAAGAAAAGGACTGATATTTTGGTTAAGCCTTCTGTGGGAAGATCTAACTTCCACAGTTATTATTTATAGGGATATTCAAGCTCAATTTTCTTACCTATTCAAAAAGGGAAAGTAATTGTTATTCCAGCCCTTTCATTACATGATGCAAATGCTATCTCTACAGTACAGAAATGATCAATGATTATTCAAATTGGATGTCAGAAAAGGGTTTATTCCAGTAGTTTTAGTATGAATTTAAGGGAGAATTAATTTGTTTTAAGTGAACAAGTTTGGTTTTGTTTGTTTGTTTGTTTGTTTGTTTTTGTTTTGTTTGTTTGATTGGTTGGTTTGATTTGTTTGCAATTCAGTTTTAAAATAATTATATGGAAGATGAAAAAATGAGGGGAAGAAAATTAATACAGGGCATAGATGGTTTATCTGTGCTTTGCTATTTAGTTCAGACTTCCCTTCTATAAATTAATTTTTTTTTCTGAAATACAAATCCAATTTTTTATATTACAACGAAGTAGAGGTATGTAGAGTAATGGGCTTCTACATCAGTCATAGGGCAAGACAAAAGACTCTCACTGCTGATTTGTAGATGCTGGCCTAAAAAGAGCACGTTGATGTGTCTTCCTAGGAAATGAGATAAGCTGTTCTGTTTGGGACAAGCTGTAAACTCCAATCAACTGAAAATCAGATTTCCCTGGTAATTCCTGGAGAAATGGTTGTCCAGGACAAGGATAAGAGAAAAGCAGTGAGTTCAAAGCCAATATGACTTTTTAGGGCAGCTGGATGTCACTTAGCCTCAAGGACAGCTCCAGAATGAATGGAGAATGTGTTCTGAAGCTACTACTATAGTCTGATTCCTTGTGGTCTACAAGGGAGGAGGATATCATCACATCAGTGCCATTGCTTCTGCCAGAAACTGTCATTGGAAGGGTACCAATATGGTATAACAGACGATATCTGGATATGAGAGCTGGGAGGAAGGCAGGAATCATGAGTTAGTCTCAATTTGTAGAGGTCTATAAGAATACAGGTCAAATTTACAACAGCTCTTACTTACTCTTACTTTCTCTTACTACACTTGAGTAAAATGAAACTGGTGTGGTCTACTTTTATGAAGTGGTCTGTTTTTATGAATTGGGGACTTGTCAAATGTGTATAGTTAACATTTTTTTACTAGTTCTATTTGGAAATTTTATTTATCCTTTCCTCTCCTTTACACCCTTTCAACAGTCACAAACCATATATTCATGCTGTAATTTACTACTTGAAGTGAATGTCCTGAATGTCTGTGTCTTGCAATCACATTTATCTACAAGTATAGATTTGGAGAACAAGTACAGAGACTTTATTTCAACCCTACTGTCTGCTAAGATTTGGAACTGCTTTTGGATTTTAATGGAACAACACATAGCACCTTCACTGAAGCACCAATTTCAGATCCAGATCCAGATACACGATACAGATCCACTGTAGAAAAAATAAGATGCAAACTGAATTCTCACTATTTATCCCCTAGTTAGTCCTGTCACTAAAGATGTTTATATAGATTGGAGAGGTGTGAGCACACTGCCCTCAAAGAGAGAGAGATGTGATGTAATAGATATCTGTGCTTCTTTGGAGATGCTGAAGAATCTCTGCCAGATAAGCTCTGAGACCTCAAGGGATTTTCTGCTTAGTGTGATTGAGCATCCGTGACCTTCCATGATTAAAAAAATGTTAAAGAATGTTCCAGTTTCTGTCTTTGTCAAGTGGTGAGTAAATAATAGCTCAAACTTCCCTTGCTTGCTACCCGCATTCCCACATAGATTTATCTCTACCTTTGGTCGAAGGAGAAAGACACAGTATCTTATCTGTCCCTAGGAAAGCCAATTGACAAGATATTTTTTTGATACAAATGCAGAAAAATACCACTGATATATTAGGAGGGTAAAAATTCCTGGGCTGTAGAAAAATTAAATGGAATCTGTATCACCTCCTGCCCTGTCTCACTATTGACAAATAGGTTGGATCAGTTTAAACGACCACTGGTGTCATCTCTATCTGCTTACTCTTCTTCAAGAAAAATGTCTTGCTGAGATAAATGATTGCTATCTCTTTTAGAAAGCTGGGGAAAAGAAAAAAAAAAAAAGAAAGAAAAAACCCCATGCTAAATCTTTTAAAATGCTGTAGGCAGTAAGAAAATCATATGGAAATTTTCTTAACTTCCTTTAAAAGTAGTGAAAATGCACAAATTTAAATGCTTTTTAAGTAAGGAAGATAATTGACTATTTATATTGAAGAACTTATTCTGAGAAATCTGTAACTGTGAGAATGCTGATTCTGAAACAAAGAAGCAGAACTGCTCAACATTGGGAAAATGGCTCTTTATGTACCAACGACGAGACCTAATGGGAAAGTGTAGAGATTTATTTTTCTTCTGTCATTGTCTATGGGGAATGTACCTAAAGTGTGAAATTTTTTTCTCATCCCTTTCAAGCCACTCAAGCCAGTGTGTGCGTGTTGTTTCCCTTTCTCCCGATTTTAGAACATTACACAGTACAAAGCAAATGAGGTGAAACAAAAAACAAACTAAAACAACCAACCCAATGTCCATCTAGTTACTTTTGTATTAAAGGTGGTCTTAAGAGCTGTGCTCTGTAAAGGATAAACAGTAATTTCTGTGGCTTTCCAGGGGTACCCCAATGTCACAGATTGCAAAACGCAGGATGAGTTGATAATCTAGCACTTTGCTTTTCACCCGAGTTAAACTTTTGCACAATTTAGTTTTGCAGTCTCAAATCATTCCCTCCTGAGAGGGAATTTTCACCTTTAAATCTGTTATACATGATTTAATGCTCTCAGCTGCTTGACTTTGTCTTTTTGACTGAAGAAAAACCTGAAATACAACTTTATTAAAGGTTATTATTACTAAATTACAAATAAGTCCACATATTTATTTTTTTATTATTTTAAAATAACTTTTTCCATTACTTATATAAAGTATTTTTGGAAAATCAGCACTGACTCCCCTGAAATTGCTGTAAACCTTTGAATAAAGAGATCAAAAATTAGTGAAGGATTTATAGGCAGGATTTGCAGAAGAACTGCCTCTTTAACACAAATTACTTTATTACTTGTGTGAAATACATTTCAGAGTGCATCACATATTACTAAGTCTGGGGTAGAAAACTGAGCACGCTAATAAGAAAGCTAAAGTTGTAACTTGAAAGAGTAATAAAGTCTAAGCAAATACTGCTTTTTTGTGGATGTGTGTTTTCTTTTTCTGTAGTATTTTTCTGTAGCACTTCATAAAATTTCTTGAGATGGAGAAAAGTAGACACATAGTGTTCTAAGAATTTGGAACATATTGGAAAATCCAAGCATGACACTGTAACTTCCACTTTGTTCTGTTACTTCCATCATGAGTTAGAAGCTCCAGTCTGGCTGTGTACCTTGAGTCTATCAAATCTTGCTGCGGTAAAATGTGTTAGGAGATCCACGTCAGAAGTTCAGCCTGGCATTGTAGATTCCAGCTATTTAATCAGATTATTCTTTTGCTATTCCTTAAAACAAGGTCAATTACTTACTGCAGGCCCAGCAGGATTAATGCTTGTGCTCAGCTTGCCAGAAAGCCTCCTTCTTCTTTTCTCTCCTTTGGGCTGGGAAATCCTCCTCTTTGAAGTATCTGATGAATAACCCTGGAGAAGCCAGAAGGAAAGTTGTTCGATTGTGTCTCACAACTGACTTGCTTTCACAGATCGATAGTCTCTTCATAGAGGTGATGGCAAAAAGGTACAAAAAGAGTTAACAATGGCTCAGTTGGTATACCTTGTCCTGTTGAGCCAGGAGAAGGTAATTGGCTAAGGTTTTCTCTGCCTGTTTTGCCAGAAGAACATTCTTAGGAGCACTGGCTAATATCAGGTTCTGTTCTGCTTACTGAACCAAAGTCCTTATTATAGAAAGAATGCTAAGGAGTAGTATACAACAGACCACAAGGTAATAAATCAATCAGATAAACTAGATGTTTGATCCTAGCTAGATATAGGAGGCCCAGAGCCAGGATTTTGCAAGCTTGAAGAATTCAGGTCACCTAACAAAGAAAGTTGAAGAGGTCAAATGGAGGAAGAATATCGGAAAGACCACCAGGGGATGAAGGCTCAAGTGGCGACCACTCCAGTGAAGAACTGCACATGTGCCAAGGAAAATTCTGGAAAGTCTCCACCCGGAGACCAACCTACTTATTAATATGCATTTTAGAAGGTGTAGTCGTGTATCTAAAGTGTATAAAATGGCTTGGTTTTGCACTTTCGAGCTGAGGAAGTTTGTCCAGCACGAGCTGGCTTACTCCCAACATTGAATAAACAAATACCTTGTTGCTTAAAGATGCAAAGTCTCTGAGCAGCTCTTTTATTCTGAGGTTTTTCAGCACCAGTTTGGTGACCATGGCACAATCCCCTCCATCTGTCTGTAGAATCTGTCGGGGCTCGGGACCCCCTGGGTGCGCCTTCGGTAAGTTTTACTTGGAGGGACTCCCCTCTTCAGTGGACAAGGACTTGCTGGCTATTGATAAAAGTTATTTGTATCTTACTTGGTTCTCGGTTCTTGCTTGCTCTTGGAGTTCCCATAAGACAGTGAAGGACGCTTCTTGCAGGGTGCATTACACCAGGTGGAACTCCTGAAGTTGGTACTTAGGGTGGTATTTTGATAAAGTGAGGATCGATCCCTTGTTTTGCATGATTGTGTTTATGGTATTGCTTCTCTTGAGTTCATGGCCACCCCATGAACTGGGGCTTGGGCACCATTATTGTGTTAATAGTTTTGTGTGTGTTTATTGTCATTTTGTGTTGTCTTATTTGTTTTCGGAAAAGTTATTGTGTACCTGATATACCTTGCTTACCTTGAAACATCCAGGAGCACATGGTTAAAGGTATTACCATGTGAAGAATTGCTATATGGGAGGAAGTGCGGAACAGTTAACCATAAACACAGCACATTGGATAAGACCCAGAATTAAGATTTATCCATTTAGCAACTGTTGGTTATATGTACGAGCCTTGTGTAACAGACGTAAGGTTTGCCTCCCCAATAGACAAGGCTGGGTCAGAACCAGTGTGCATATTGCAGAAAAGAGGGACACTGGAAGCAAGAATGCCCTGAATTAACAGGTGGAAATACAAGCACAGGAAGGACTGTTGTTGCTTAGAGTACTGAGTGAGGGGAACTGGTGGGCCTGCCCCTAGGGGACGCACTGGTAAAAATTAAGCTGGGGAAGAAAAAGAAGAATTAGATTTTCTGATTGATACCAGGGCTACATTTTCTGTTTTGAATCAAGAATTAATACCTAAAAGTAATAAATATGTAGGTGCAACTGGCCAATCAGAAAAGGCTTTATTTTTGAAACCCCTACAGTTCAAAATTGGAAAACAAATAGGAGTGCATCAGTTTTTTTGTCTATCAAATTCACCCAAAGCCCTGTTGGACAGAGACCTACTAGAAAATCTGGGAGTGTAATAGGATTCAAACAAGGTAAAATAGAATTTAAGGTAAAGGAAGAAAAATTAATAAAAGCTTGGAGTTTAGCAATGAGCTACGTGGAGCCAAATCAGGATAATCCAAATGTCAATCAGATTTTAGCCCAGGAGTTTGGGCTACTGAAACAACAGGAAGGTTGAAATGGGCAACTCCCATTTAAATAGAATTACAACCACGAGCAAAACCAGTAATTAGGAAGTAATATCCACCTAGGCTAGAGGATAGAAAAGGCACTGAGCCAATAATAGAAAACTTCTTGAAATTAGGACTTCTGATAGAGTGTGAATCAGATTTCAATACTCTGATTCTACCAGTCAAAAAGACAAATGGAACTTATAGGTTGGTTCAGAATTTAAGAGCAGTGAACGAAATAGCTAAAAACATACATCCAGTTATTGCAAACCCATATACCCTCTTAACAAAATTAAAAGAAAATCTAATTTGGTTCACAGTACTAGATTTAAAAGATACCTTCTTCTGCCTCCCCTTAGCACAGGAAAGTCAAAAGATATATGCCTTTGAGTGGAAAGTCCCACTACTAGAAGGAAAACTCAGCTCACTTGGACAGTGTTACCTCAAGGGTTCAAAAATAGTCCCCATATTTGTAAGTGGTTAAGGGGCAGGGAAACACTTAAAGAAGTTGATATGCAATTTCCCATGGCGTAAAAAGTGAATATTTCACTGAAAAAAAGTTTCCAGATGAAAGTCCTCTCAAACCTCTGGGAAGACTGACTACACTTGGCTGAGACATGGTGGACCCAGAAACAGATAACTGAACCACTTAGCTCATACAAGCAGTGCTGAAGATTAAGTTCTAAGTGTAATGCAGCAATGCCATGAAACAGGTTTTCATATTCTTTGGGTGACTGGATAGAAATTCAGATTTACCCTCTCCTTACACATTTAATTTAAAAACCCACAATTCTGTAAAATGTAAATTTCGACAGTCTACCAGTGTCGTTTAGGAGAGGTCATATAACAAAAAAGATGGAATATTTTAAAAACGTTTAGAGGGATTTCCAAATGATATTTTGCCTTTCAAATAGGTTGATGTTATACAGTAAAAGAAAACATTAAAAACTTCAGAAGCCTTTGTGTTTAAATGAAATTTATTGTTTGTGGCGTTTTAATGCAATTCTTATTTTAAAAGATCTCTTTAGTTCTCTCGTATTGAAAATACAATTTCAACCAGAGTTGTATTGCCAATATGCAGTGTTTATAGTAACCTTGGAAAAATCCCCAAAACATTCCCCTAAAGGGCAATATAAGAATGACTCAATGTTTGTTTATCTGTTCATAGTACAAGTACCAAGAATAAAAATGTTATTTATCATTGGTTTACTAATATTTTTCCATAGTAAAAGTGCATATAAAAATGGAAGAAATACTATATTTTCAATATTTTAGATTGTATTAAGTCATTTAGAGACTAAGAAAGCTTTAGTGTGTCTGAATTCAGTTGGAGGCAGGCCTGTTTAGGCATTGCTGGTCTAGCAATTTAAGCAATACAGTGTTTGATGGTATGAAAATAATCCCTGTATTCCTCATTAAGTTTTGCTCACTATTTCGGGAAAGTGACCTTTGTCCGATACTGCATAGACACATCCATGACTCCTAGTTGCATGAAAGAAGCTCCTGCTTTTGTGCACTTTGCAGAAGACAAGACTAAAAGGCAAAATGTTTGTTTCCTACTTTATTTAAAGTAATGAACTTCCTCATGTCAGGCCATCTAACAAGATCTAGAGAACAGTACCAGTAGTCATTCTTCCGTCCCACAAGTAGCGGTATGGGCCTGGGTTTTGTTACATGCGTGCATTACAGACTGACCAGTGGTCCTTGGATTTGCAGCTACACGTGCAATTTTGTTAAGAACTGCACTGGCACTGCTGGCTACCTGACCAGGGGGAAAAGACTCACTGACAGGGAGGGTTAAAAGATCTGGTTTTGTAGGAACAAAATTCAATAATCTCAATTATAAAAGGGCCCCTGTATCATTAAGTTCTGCTTTGAGCACCTTCTGAACTGTGAGCTCTGGAAGTACTGTTCAGAGAATACCTTAGATGAAAGAAGAGGTCAATAAAAGCCCTCCAAAGCTGGAATAGACTTACAAATATGACAGATAAATAATAATGGTAAAAATGGTACTTTATTCTGTTTCTGAAAGCAATGTACATGAGTAAAAAGTCATATCAATAGACTCACATTTCACTACAACTACTGGTGAAGCCACCAATCTTTTCAATTATTTAAAGTAAATTTGTGTAGAGGAAGATAACAGCGAATCCATATTAAATTTCTGTGAACACTACTGTCTTACATCAAAAAACCATATGACAAACAGATTTTTATAAGGAAGAGGAGGGGGGAAATGTACCAGAGTTTTTAATTATCTGACTCCAAAAGGCAATTTTACAAATTTTCAATCCCTGATAAGAAGTCTAGACCAAAAGGTTCAGAAGGAAGGAGATGCAGAAATGAAAGGACTTAACAATATAATAGAAACTTGGCAAGCAAAGGAGACTCAATCCTCATGGAAACTTACTGGATATCAACAAGCACCTGAACATTAGAGAGAGTATAAGAAACAGTGGAAAAGAGATTTGAGACACAAAGGTTAAGTTATGAAAACCAGAACTAATGAAACAGGAAAACATCAAACTGCTAATAACTCCTTTAAACACTACATCTGATTATTTATTCTTGGGGGACGGGTGGTGGTGCAGGAGGAGAATATCAGCAGATGGCATCACTATTTATGAACTTCCATTTGACATTAGGTTGACTTTGCACAGTGGACAGAAGTTTCTTCATATGATAACAGTGTGGCAAAGTGTGAATTCATCTCAGAAATCCGAAGGATAAAGATGAAGCATTTTTTCAACTTAAATTTGTTATATGTGCATGAAAAAATATGATGTTGGAATGACTGATGCTGCAAATGAAAGATCTCCCCTCTGCTTAGAAGTAGAATGAAAACTAAGCAATATTTAGTCTGATGGTGTTGAACTCATAGCACATAAAGCACCAGGAATAAAAAAAGTGAGAAAATTACATACTCAGGTTGTATTGTTATGGTTCTATGGACAGAAAAATACTGTTATATATATCAAATCTTTGGTCCTATATATTCCTTGAAAGGATAGAGGACTAAAAGGTGGAGGGAAAAGCTTGAAAAATTAAGGAAGCTTTCAATCTAATAGAAATATATTTGCACTTATGTTGTTTGCACTGTCCTTAGAATTCTAATTTTTTAAGCAGATAGTTGTCAAAAGAAGACATGGTGTTATGTTGTTGTTGCTTTTTTTTTTTCCCTTTGGAAATCACTGGGTGAATAGAAGATCTGAGTTTGAATACAGTTGCTATTTGTTGTTGAATAAAATGCAAGAAAAATATTAATTAACTGTAAACATCACGTATCTGTATAAGAGTATAAAGCTGAAACATTTACTGCTAACTCTAATGGGGAAATTATTGGTGCAATGGCAGCTGCCAGCTATTTCTCTTTGCTATGCTCTCTATCAGCAGGGTTCTGAATAGTGTCATTACAAAACAGTGTATACATTCTATATCTCATTGACAGACTTAATTTCTCTGTGCAGCTGTTTCTGTTGTTTTAGGCTATTGAGTTGTTTCATGGGAAGAAAACAAGAACATATTTTTAATTGTCTAGAAAATGAAGGATCTTGTATGTAATATGAATTTCAGGGAAGATAGGAGCTACCACTCTTGTACCAAAGCTAAACAAGTGACTTTATTATGAATTGTACATAATAAAGAGAATATTTCTCTTCAATATTAATACAATAAGTAATGCTTTAAGATTAAATAGGACTTAGGTCATCAATTTTGCCTCAAAGGCAGACATGAAGATTACTTGGCAGGGAAAATTAACAAAAATTATGCTAATCTACTATAATATGCAAGTTTGATGCGCACATTATAGACTAGGGGTTAGTGACTCTAAATACTGATGCACAATGTTTCTTTTAAAACTTTTTTGGCAAAATTGCTATTTGTTACATAAGAAAGGCTCTCACTTCTGACAGCCTCATTGACAATAATACAGCTCATAGCAGGGATTTAAAAGAAGCTAGATATAATTATACACAAGCTGTGGTAAAATAAAGGACTTTTTATGCACCCAGAAGCAGGAAAAGAAAGGACAGTGGAGCACTATGTGCCTAAAGAAATCTCACCAAGACTTCAGAAGGGGAACCCATCTCCGAAAGTGAACATGATATACTATGAAAGACTACAAGGCACAGAGTTTAACTTCTTGAAAGAGTGTAGAATTCTGTACTATGTTATTTTTAGTGAGAAATTGCTATTATTATCTTTGAGGTAGAAAACTAAGAGTTTAAGAACATCCTTAAGTGATGTTACAACATTTTTTTGTAGTACTGAAGAATTAGAATTCAGACTTTCAATGAGGCATATCAAAGCTAGCGAAAGGCACATATAGTGGGCACCTAATTCACACTGAAATAAGGGGAATGCAGATGTTTAAATATCTTTGAGATTCTGAGCTGAAATTTATACATTAACACAAAAAGCTAGGACATCTACAATCATCTAATTTTATTATCTTATAGAGCAACATGAAATAAAGTATTAATTTTCTTTTCCTAAGGTAACATAGTCAGGGTAAACAACTCCAGTTAAAATTTTCTCATAACAAAATATAGTCTCCTATAGTAAAAAATACTGGCTTATGTCATGAACTCAGCCTGTGACTTTATTATTGGAAAATTGCTATAGAATTTCCTACTAAACCATGAAGGGGAGTAAAGAGTAATTAAAAGAATTATTCTCCACACTAATTTTAATATCAACTGGTAAATGTGCTGTTAACTATCACCGTCTTCCTTTAAGTTCAATATGTACACGAATCCTGTGGTCATTTTGTAACAAATCCTGTAGGTGTAAAGAGAGGGTATACAGTTCTCCAAATATTGTGTAAAACCAGAAAATAGTTTAAACTTTTACAAGCTGTGCAAAACGCATATTGAACTTTTGTTGTTCAGCTGAGGGGATGGTGCTTTTATCTGCACTGTTATTTGCATTGTTATTGAATATCTGTCTTTAAACAAGATAATTATTCTTCCTAACATAATGTATTCCCCCTAATGATTTTTTTCCTGTTTGGCTACTGATTTATTCACAGTTGGTTTTATTGTAAGCTGATTTTCTTCTATTTCTGTTGCTGTTAGTTTTATTTGAAGCAACTGTCAGGTGTGTTGGTCTCAAAACTTACACAACCTGGCTGACAACCATTCTGGTACACTTTTTATTGCAGAAGGTGGTTAATCTTTAACAGAAGATGCAGGGGATGCAGGAATGAAATTTCTCCAGGATATTCCAGGACAGAAGCTGTGATCAGATCTGAGACACAGATAACCATGTTGAATTGGATGTAACATCACTGAAAGTTTTTACTAATCACAATTGAAATCCCAGCTGACAGCAGTACTGCACTGCTACTATAGGTGCGATATTTCCATTTTTTTATTACCCCTTCTTTTGCTGCCATATCTAGATTTGGATGCAACACTGGCATTTTTAACAGAAAATAAAGCAAACTTTTTTCTCTTTTCCTTTTTTTAATTGCTTTTTTTCTCTTCCATCTGGCTTCAAAGCTCTCTGCCTAACCCAGGTTTGACACTAGACACCTTAGAAGAGCAGTCTTTTAGCAGCTTTTAGAAAACTGCCAAATTTCATATCTATTACTTGTTTTCCACTTGTTACAAGCTATTTAGACAGTCATTACAATAAAGCTTAATTTTTCAATTTGTACATCTCCAGTGATTCCAAAAGTCTTCACTTGATTTATGCAGCTTATCTCTTTCAGTTCTGCTAGTACATCTATTCCAAAATACAGAAGGTGATGGTAGTATATAGTTTTAAATTATCAGGTAAAAAAAACCCTCCTAAACCTTGACCTAAAATCCCACTGTTTTCAATTCTGGATCAATTGTTATGGGTAAATAAGTACCTAGATGGTCAGTAGACCTAATTTTGGAAATATAATTTTTTTAACAGGGACTTTTTTATATATAATTTAATATTTTAGATCCTGAGGAAGAACTTCTGCAGTGTTCATACAAGAAAGGTTCTTATTTTCTGTATAATTAAGAAAAACAGGATTTGAGATTAATTCCTGGCTGTATTGAACTCTTTGGACAGACTTCCACTGAAGCTCTCTGTGGATCCCATTTTCCATTAATGACATCTAGATCGTATACTTACTGTGCAATTGTGACTCAGAGTGCACTGACTATATCTACTAAAACAAGACTATATCTTGAAAGCAGTATGTTCTTGTATAGGTCCATTTAGACAGTCCTACTATGTCTTTTTCTGTTAATGTACCATACTTTTTAAAGCACACTGTGAGGTTTGATACAATGTCCAAATTGTCACAAAAATTGATTAATTTCATTTCAATTTTCATTTTCTCAACAATCCTTGTCTTATGAATGGATGAAAATAATTTTACTTTAAATTCTCTTTGCAGTCTTAAGATTGTCATAAGAATGGATTGGGTGTCATTTTCTCTTCTTGTTACAGTCTTTGTCATGAGTTCTTGCAGACCTTTAATGTTTCATAAGTTCTCATTCCCATTACATATTCTCATTCCCATAACAAAGATTATAATGAGAGAAGAAAATGTCATAAAATTAATCCATTCTCATAACAGACTGTAACGAGGATAGAAAATGGAACAAAATTAATCTATTCTCATTACAATGTGAAGACTGCAATAAGAAAAGAAAATGGTATGAAATTTATCCTTCTTGTGACAATCTTAAATTATACCAGAGCAAGAAAGGATTGAAGATTAGCTGGCCCACAAGACAAAGGCTCTAACTAAAACTGAACATTAGCACTGAAGTAATCAGTTCTTGCCATAAAAAAAACCCAAAAGGCATGATTCTATGTTTGTATAGGGATGCCATATGTAAATCACTTATCATTTTAAAGCCCCTTTAAATAGTTTGATTTTTACAGCTATGTCACCACAGGGGACTGAAGAAAGTACATAAAATTTGTAACATTCAGACCTTGAGGTCAAAATTTCAGCTCATGGTTGGAAACAAATCATGTAAGTTACACCATTAAAATTTAATTCAGACTGCCTAACAGAATACTCATTATTTGTATTGAACAAATTTGACCAAATATTTAAGGAGGCATTTTTGGCTTTGAGACATTTCTTCCAGATAACATAAAAACTTTAACACCTCTCATTCCTCAGGTGTCTGGGGCTCTGTTCACAAAAGGCTTCAGGTACTAAACTCCTCCTCAATCCTCGCAGTAAACTGGTCAGTCAAAATTTCTGACCCACAAACCTCTCCTCAGACGTCCTGTGCTGAAAACTGGAGATACTGGTAGATTTTATACAGCATCAGTTTTTTCTTTCTAAGTTCTTCAGTAATTTTAATTTGTGCTTGCGGATGTGATGCCCTGTCTGGTTTCAAACAGGATAGATTTCTTTTTTCTTCTTCAGGTTTTATCTTGACAGTCATTACCATTTAGGGGATTTGAAGACTGAATAGTTTCTCCTGCAAACTGTCCCTCTGGTCACCTTCCAAAGCAGCACTGTACTTATTGTGGATCCTATCCCAAGGTGCTAAGCTATCTCTCTGTGCAAATTCAGGTTGGTATGTGCTGCTCTGACAGGGTACAAACATGAGTTAAGTAGGGCAATGTTTAATACTGCAGAGTCCACATCTTTTGGGGGCATTTCGCTCGTACTAGGATCATGAAATGGTGGTCAGTAAAAGAAATCAGTATTTGTCAAACACTGCCATTTAGGGATATAAGTCTGATTTAAACAAGACAAAGGAATTTTTTTAATTTTATGCTAAATCATACCACATTAAGATGAAAGTAATCCCCATGTTGTCAAAGAATTTTTTAATATATAACGATTTAAAAATACCACATCAAACAATTAACCAAACCAAACCAAATCCAAACAAACAAAACCCGAGCAGAAACTGAACCTTGTTTTTGAAGCTTCTGACTCCAGTAATTCTGGGAAAAATACCCAAGATATAATGTCCTGTGATTTTCTTGAAAACAATTTTCTTTTTGTGACCTCATGGATGAAAATTACTTACTGACTCCTATCTACTCTGTTTGATAAGGTGCACTCTTTTAAGCAAGCTGTTAATATTTCTTCTCTTGTTCCCTGAGTATTGATTTGTCTGAGAGAAACAGACAGACTTTTATTTTTACCACTATAAACATGCCCCATTACAGCTGGGAATTTTTGCTCACTGATGTTCTTATACTGTCTTCTGAAAACTGTAACCACAGAAGTTTTCATATCGTTCAATTCCCTGGAATTTTTGTACTGTGCAGTACTGCTTACATAGTTACAAAGCATGACTAAAATTTAAGTATTCTCGTTCAGAACTATGTCTCATAATATAAACAGACCTCCATTAACCTTTGTAAAAGAGGGGAGTAACATGTAAAGAAAGCAACAGAAAATTTTTAATAATTTTTCATTTGTGTCATCCTTTTCTCCAATCAGATTTGTTTGTTGTTTTTTTTTTCCATTGGCTTAAATTTACAAAGCCTGATTATAAGCATCCACAGTTCCTTCTGAATTTTGAAATATAATCCTGTGCTTTTTACAGAATGTTTTATTGAATGATCTCAAAAAATGACTCAGCCTTTCTTACTCCTTCTTGTCTGCTCAGGTAAAAATCCATTGTCCTATAATGCCAGTGAAAATCCTTCCTTATCTTAAAGGTAAGCTTACTGAGTTGGACACTACTTGCTTTATCTCTTTTTAAGTACCATCAATAAGCCATGGGCTTATTTTTTCAGAAGCCCTTGCTTTTTAGCAGGTCTCAAACAGTAATATTTGGTAGCTGCTCTCTCACCTACAAGTTCTAAAACCTGTAAGTCCCTCAAAGCTTCCATTTGCTGCTGAACCATCATTTCCAGTGAACTGCCTATCTACAATTTGGTCAAGAAGGTGAACAAGAATAAAATAGCTGAAGCTCAGTCCAGTTGTTGCAAGGGTATAAAAAGTTATGTTATCTAAAAGTGGCATGGGGTTATTACATCTCATTTCAGTTAGGGTTCTCCACTGTCAAAGAAAATTTCTGCTGTTGGTTGGTTGAAAATATCCTATGAAATATCTGTTGATCAATATTACATATTTTATACACAATTAACTAATAAATTGTAATGGCCTAAAAATGACATAGATCTTAGACATTCAATTACTATTTTATAGATATACCACTAAAAGGATAATGCACATAGAATTAGAAGTTTTATCTCACTGGGAAGTCAGTGGACCTGTTGTTAAGCAAAGTACATTGGTATGAGTGTGTTATATGTAAATATGCACGTTTCATTAACAATATGGATATAATTTGGGATGTAGTTTATAATTTCACTTTACAACCTTAAAAATTTTCTGCAGGAACTGGTAACCCATAAATACCACTCCTGGTTTTATTCTCGTGTTTTACCATAATTTCTTCATAAACAGTTGACCTAGATATATTCTTAGAAGAAGAGAAAAGACCATTTTTGAATTTTGAAGAACTGTAGAACTTTTCTCTCTGTCAGTAAACTAGTACTGACTCAGCGTAAGTCACATTTAAAAAGTAAAATATTCATTTGACTGTAGACAATTTGTGACTTATTTATGAATGGATAAGTTTCTACAGGATGCAGAATTAATTCTTCTCCCTGTAGCAGACAGAGGTAAAAAAAAAAAAAAGAAAGAGGAAGGGTAAGCAGAGACTGCCATTACCATTACAATTACCAGGCAGTGCATACAAATGTTTTTTACTGCTGCCAGTAATCCAGCATTTAACATTTGGTTGAACTCTATTCCATAACCAAAATGCTATGGGAGTACTTGGAAATCGAATTAAATTAAATGTTCTCAATCATGGTGTATACATGCGTTTTCTTTAATTGTCTGAAGTAATGATCTTGGCATCTTTCCCCAGCAAAATGTGTTTTTTTAATTCATTTTGGTTTATCTTTTCTTTTTTCCTTTTTTTCACTACTTTGAATTTGTTTCCCTTGTTTAGAAACTGTGATACCATGAGAACACTCTAAAACTCTATTGCACAGCCAAGACCTTTAAATATTGGGGCAGCTGACCTATGATGAACAATATAAGTGCACAAAATAAACAAAATATATTTTTAGGTGTTTGGGGTTTTTGTGTCAAAGAGATCTTCCTTGGCCAGATCTCTAGCTATCCAACTAAGAGAATTTCTTTTGAAATTTTCAACAAAGTATGGAAAGTTTTGTTTCCTAAAGAAGAAGGTAAACTCACTGTTTTTGACACCAGCAAGCTACCAAAAGGAAAAAAAAGTGCTCAACTTCAAATATTAATTTTTTTTCCTTGAAGTCAGTCAGTCTGCAACCACTTAAAATGAAAATTATGTAAGAGTACACTACATTAATGAATTAATCAGAGTGATCCACTCAGGTCATACAGGAAGGCATAGTTCAGATATCTAGAATCTAGAAATGCAAAGCCATTTTGTGGATCGTTCATTATATTAAACATATTTGGTAGAGCTAAAAAATCTTGGAGCAGCTTATCCTCCCAGTCAAAATATTACAATAAGTTCAAAAATCCTTTTCAGGCAACTGTGAAAAAAGTTGTTTCTCCTGTTGAGGAGACTAGGGAATTGTCAGCTGCTCAGCTGTTCAGCCTGTTTCCTCACTGATGCTCTGGGGAAGATACCTGCACGTGAAAGCATCTTGCAACCTTTATCATATTCCTGAGATGGATCACTTTAAAAAGGAATAAGGGAGCATCGCATTTTAGTTCAGAAATATCACTTATGAGGGAGAGAGTGGCCAGCATCACCACCTGAGTAACAGTTCAAATTTAGCCTGCCCTAATGCGCAAAATCGAAACCAATGATTTTTAATTTCCCGTTGAGAAAGCTGACCTGGTACTCTGGTAGCCCAGAGTAAACTGAAATTTAAGACAACACTGCACGACATGAGTGAAAATTATAACTGTATATCTTCAAGTTCTATTGGTAGATCACCCATACAAACACACAGCGAAATAGGAGTTAACAGTATTTCAGGGAAAAGAAAAAAGGAACAAAAACCCCCCAAACAAACCGAAAACAAACAAAAAAGAACAAAAATCAAAACAAACTAAACCAAACCTAATTAAACAAACAAACAAAACAACAAAACCCATACCAAAACAAAAAAACAACCCCTTCCCAACAATAAAACAGAACAAAACTCAAACCCAAAAAACCCCACATCCATCCTCCAAAAAAGGGCAAAAGCCATGCTTGCAGAGTGGGGGTGAAATGATTCCAAATAAAACATTTAAAAGAATAAAAGCCTTTCCTCATTAAAGAGAATAGCAAGAGGCAACTGAGGAAAATTTTTTGGGGTAGTTTTAAAAAATTCTTGCATTGGTTAATATATATCAGGTGGAACTTAAAAATAATCAAGTTGAATAACAGTTTAAAAAAGAAAATCAGTTAGTTGTCTGAATTTCTAATGCATCTGTACAGTTAAGCTGGGTGTCAGCTTTGATTTGTAAAATACTGGCACTTCATATATTATCAAGATAAAATGGAGGAAAAAAAAAACCCTAAGATTTTGAGTGTTCTCTAGACATCAAGGTTTTCACTTGGAATCTTTCACTGAAACACAGTGAAAGGGAACACAGAATTAGATCTCTAAATATGAGTTTGCTCTTGTTTACTTTCATAAGCTGCTACCATGGAGTTTGCATACAATCATCCTTGTTCACCCTACTTGGCCCAGAACAAAACTCTTTTGAAGGCCAACTACTGTATCTGGCATTCTTTTAGTGAAGTTGCTTGCCAACTTCATTCTTTCATACGCAAAAAATACAAGCTTTCTTTCCGACAGCTTTGACAACTTTGACCAGTAGCATATCTCTTATATTTATGTTTCAGTTGTCTGGGCACATTTTATGGATCTTCATTTTAAGAAATTTTAAAGCAAACAAACAAACTAACTAACTAACCCACAACAAAATCAACAGAAAAATATAATAATGCATCCTTTACAAAATTAGAACTTGTCGTTTGCAAACAAGAATGTTCATTTTCTTTTGTTTATATGATGCTTATATAAATGGATTTTATGCAAATGAACATTTTTTTCAAGGATTTGCTTTATTGTATTTAGTATATTTTCCTGAAATAAACTTGCACAGGTCTTATTTTTACCTAAGCATTTAAGACTTCAAGTTCTTAATAGTGAGGTAAGTAATTTACATCCATTAAAAAACCTGAACCTGGTCAGAACATTACTATATGAAACATCCAAAGCGTAAGATAGAAATGTTTCGTACATCCTCAGTAATTCTAAGTTATGCTTTCCATTATAAACTTTTCCACAAATACTACAAATTATAATAATTTTATTACATGTTTGTCCAGGTAAATCTGTTATGTTACAGAATAAAATTAAAACTTAAAACTTGATTGGGTCATAATTTAAATTCAGTATCTTTGTCTGTAAAGCTCTTGCAGCTCCCTCAGTCATATATTAACAGTCTGTGTGTTGATTTTTCTTTGTTGAATCACACAAGGCCATGTAGGGGTGTACTTTCATTGAAAGCAGTTCATCACCAGAGAGAAAAACCCTGACTAGTTTTTATTAACTGCATTTCAGAATGAAAAAAAATATAATTCTTGCTCCATACAGTGAAGTACAAAGAAAGAATATGCAATTATGATATGCAGTTTTAATTCATATCTTAAGGTAAGCCTAACAAATCTAAGAATTAATCAGAAAAGGCCCAGCCCTGTCATATCCAAAGTTTTTTGAGAAATACTATTTTAAAAATGTGAGCTAAGCACTCAAAGTGCTACTACATCTTCAACTTCTAAAAGCTATGCCTCCAACCTAATCATATTTGTCCAGCAGCTAGACATCCAGTAAACTGCATTCCAAACTATTTTGTTTCAAAACTACAACTGAAGCATTATACACCATGTGGCTGATGGAAGCTAAATTTAGGGCATTCATTTACATCTGTATATTACAGCCCAGTTAGCTTTCCCTTCTGGCTGCATCTACTCTGTAACAATCAATCATGGAAGGACAGGCTACAAATGTTTTAGATGAGCAACCTAGGCTAGTTTTTAATGTTAGAAAGGGAATGTTCAAACAGAGTACTCAAAGATTGGTAGCTACATACAATTACAAATGTTCTTTACTTAGGACATTGGATTTTAAACATCAATTTAAAAATGCCAAATGCTCTCTCTTGATCATGGCAATGATCAGTAAATTGATAACACTGAGAGCACTGGAATAGTTTTTTCTCCAGAGTCATTGGACTTGAAAAAAATATATATCTATATTCCATGAGCATAAGAACATAAAGCATCCTTTTTAAAACATCACTTCCAGTGATTAAAATGAGTCATTAGCTCCACTTCAGAAATACCAGTAGACACACCGTATAAAATTACTGAGGTTTGAATAGAAAAAGTCCATAGACTTAGGCTATCGTTCAGTCAGTGTAGGGTTTGGTTTGGACATGTTTGCCTGACGTGCTCACTGAATGTAATGGAAAATCCATCACTGACTTTAATGAGAGTACTCCCAATCATACAACTGACCATCTTTGCAGTTTCATTAAAATACAGAAACAAGTCCCCCAAATATTTGAAATAACCAGTGTTGACCACATGTAATGCCTTCCAGGTTCATTTCAAAATATCAGAAGAAAGCAAGGTTCCTATACTAACTGAGACATCACTGCTTTTCCATCTCTGCAGCTATTTACAGCATTAGACTATACAAAACATATTAATGTTATCATGATCTTGACTCTTTGAGGGCAGTTAGTTGGTGAATCATCCCTTAATAATTGACAACCAACTGTAGGTTTTTTTGCAGTGTTGGAGGTGTGGTTGGAAAGGTGAACGTGGGGCTTGGGAGGGGAAGGCTGTTGGGGGATTTTTGTTTTTTTGTTTTGGTGGGGTTTTTTGTTTGTTTTTGGGTTTTGATTTGTTTTGTTTTTCAGGTTTTTGTTTACTTGGAGGAGTTGTTTGTTTGTTTTGATTTGTTATTGATTTGTTTTGTTTTCCCCTGGGTGTGTGTGTGTGTGTGTTGTGGTTTTGATTGCTTGTTTTTTTAAGAAATTTTGATTTCTCTTTCCTTGTCAAGCTTCATATATTTGAGCTTTGTAGGGAAGCTGGCTATTGACAGGACAGAGTCCACATACATAAATGTATGAATCAAATGTCCCATAATTCACTGTCCTGGAGTATAGAACACTTCCTATCCTATTAGCTCCTCAGTGTAAAAGCAAATTTTTGCTAGATGTCTTCTGCCTTCTCCATGCTATGTATCCTACCATTTTACTTAAAAAATCAGTATGAAGGAAATTTTCACCAGACACTTTCTTCAACTCTCATATGTTCTACAAAGAATTTATGTGGCAAATAAAAACTCATGCCAGTCCTCAGCTTTGACAAGGCATTTTATCTCCAAATATTCACATCAGAAGCTGTGAATGTTTCCCTATTTTAGGGGGCTATAAGCAGCAACTTAAAGTTCCCCTGCAGGCTTAATAACATAAAATTTTTGATTTAAAAAAACCCTGTAAATAAAAGTTTGTAACCAAAATCCTTCTCTCCAACTCTGAACTTTCTTTATTCTTAGAGGAAACACTCATGGGATGAAATGAGGGTTTTTTCCCAATACACTTCAACCTCTCCCACAAGTTACATGCTTTAATTTGGTCAGGCATGAGTTGGCCAGATGGTTGGACTGGATGGTCACTGTAGGTCCCTGTTGGAGGCAGAATGGGAGCTTCAGGTAAAGCTTACTAGAGAAGTCCTCCTGCTGAGTTATGCGGACCAGAGAGGACCCCCTTGTTTTTTTAAACTCCTTCTCAGAGAGGAGAATTAAAAAAAGTGTTTGACTGTCAGTCATATGTTTCTGGGCCACCTGTGTCAGCTTGGAAGCTGTAGATAAGTTACCAGTATTATCACTTGTTGGTTCCTTTACCAGGAACTTTACCAAGTCTGTCATAGCTTCACCTCACTATAAGGATGTTTAACTTTGGGATTAATGATCCTGGCTAGTTCCAGCATTATGCAACACCTTCTCCATTCACCACTGATAGCTTTGCAAATAGGGTGTTCTTCAACTTGTTTTAAGCCCACTCCAGGCAGAACACCCTCAACAGTCCCATCCATCTGAAGTAGTCTACCCTACTCTAAATTTCTTACAAAGTCAAAAATATTGAAAAATGAAAAATCCAAATGTGTCACAATAATAAAAATAATTTTAAAAATTCCCCAGATTCTTTTTTCTTTTTTTTCCCTTTTTTTTTTTCCCAAATAGCAGATAACAGCCATGATCCACAGTACATATGTGCATGAAATGAAGTTTGCATAAATCTTTTTACAGGGAGAGGTTGTTAAATATTTTTGATACCAAATTACACATACAAAATGAAATATTGGTGACATCAATCCTTGTGTGCATTAAAATTTCAGGTCATTTATTTTACATTAGGTACCAACTTTATGTAGCTTTCAGAGGAATGCATGAATGGAGTACATTTCAGAAAACATGCCTCGAGGTTAAAAAAGGATTAGATCACTTCTTTGTATTTAACATCAAAGACAAAAGATTGACTAGTGTGTTCATTTTTTTTTTCCTAATATTTCAAAGTTGCCTGCCTATTTATTTCTAAATAAAACATGCATTTTAATAAATGTTTCATTCTGCAATCCAACTCAAATGAGCTTTGATTGTGTTCTTAAAATAGACCGATAAATTACAAATCAGATGTACTAAGTATTTTCCCAATCCACAAAGACACCAGTTATAAATAAAATCAAGAGACTGCTTCTTCACACATGAGTAAGCAATCTTATTACCCTCAGTGAGAATACTTATCTGAATAGTCACTGCTGTTCATAAAGAAGGAAACCTCAGACCCCACTCCAGATTTTATTAAGGTCTTCTGTGGATTTAGCCCTTAACCGAATATTCACACACTATCTGATGTTGAAACACAACACTCCCGAATTTGGTGATGCTTTCATTCTGCATTAAGTAACCTAGCTGGGAGTCAGGACTAAAGCATTAACAGTTCCTATACTCCAACTGCTAATACAGCAATTTGGTGTTCGATCCCCCAGGGGAAAAACAAACAAACAAACAAACCCAAAACCAACCCTCAACTCTCTTTCTTTCTCTATCAGAACAACAACTAGCAAAATCAAAACTGACAATTTTTCTATCATGCCTGTTATATGAGAAGCTGTTCAGCACTGCTCTGAACACTTTTTGGCTTTCTGCAGTATAAGTTTTCTCTTTCCAGGTGATATAACCTGGTCGAAGGCAGAAAGGTCAGTGGAGTTGAAGTAAACATTGCATATTATAAACCACAAAGCATGAAATACTTGCTTCAGGTCACAATTAGGGTGGTTTGAGGCCAGAAGCACAGAATCTATCTGTGCAGAATCATTTGAAAAGGTAGAGTTTTGTCTCTTTTCTAAGGATGTATTATTTCAGAAAACATTTATAACACTTTCTCTTCCTTTTGATCTGAGAAGGTTAATTTGAATGTAGTTAAAGCGTGTCTGAGTATCTCTCTCTTCATTCACCTTGTTTTGGATGCAAATTGAACACTTAAGAAATGTTTTGCCTTTGGCTCAGTTTATTTGAGAGCAAACTAAGTAAAAATTAGGTCCTCAGATCTTTTTAAATTTATTTGTTGATCATAGTAAAGTTTAATTAAATATTTTTAATTAGCATCTTTACTCTGATCTCAAACATTTACTTTCTGTTTTACCTAAGCATTTGAGCTGCACAGATAAGAAATAAGATGCCAGAAATTGAAATATCAGTAAATGGTTAAGGATTTCCTGGAGTCTCAGTCAAAGTAATTGATTATACAGTCTTTAGGATTTTTTAGATGAAATTAAGGAAATCAGCTTTCTATGGTTATATTCTGACAATTAATTATAGCATAGGCACTGGGATTAGTAGTCAGACTCAACCTTTAATATCAGCTTCTAACACAATGCTATCTGAAATGTCCACCTACCCACAAATCATCTGGCTCCTACAGCTAACCCTCAGCTATGAGTCCTGCATTTTGTGTGACAGTCTGAGGTAACTGTTGCTAGGATTTGATTTTTAATGGCTGTGTATTTAATTATATTCTCTGCAAAACCCTTTCAAGTAAAGATAAAAATAGTGCTGCCATAAGAATTGTTCACCTGAAGGTCAAAATAAAGTCTGCTTTTGGGATGGCAAGACTGAATATTTTTTTCTTTTTCTCTGTTGCAACAGGCACTAGCAGTATTGTAAAGTTTAGAATCACTGCAATAAGATGCCTGAAAATTTGCTTTAAACCATATTGTTTTGGTGGGGGCACTAGTTGGGGGAATACCATTCCTACACCACAGTAGGTTATTACAGAGAAGTCAGCACATCTATGAAGTAAAAGAGAAAACTGATAAGGTACAGCTAAAAAAAGACTAATATTTAATGCAGATGTTAACTAGAGAAGCACTTCTCAGCCTTTACCTGAATGGTGATGACTAACTAATTAATATATTCTCAGATACACAGTATGTGGGAAGCTTTACTCCATTTCAGTTATTAGAACCTGGTAAAAAAGGAAATTTTTTCTGTCTTAATACACACAAAAAACCCCTTTTCTTCAAATAATTTAAAGCTAAAAAAGAATCACCCAGTTCAACACAAGCAACTGAAAAAGTTGGATGGGCCTCCCAGGAGTGACTGATCTGACAACAGTATTAATAGATAAATGATAAAAAAAGAATTATCATGTTAAGTAAATTAAAATGGGAATTATATGTACCTCAAATATCCTTCAATTATTTATTCCAACTGATTATTTACAGAATCCTATTAAGAGAGGCATTTAAATGAGAAGTGAAATTTAGCAGTTTATTCAAACTTAAGTCTGCTGGAAAAAAAAGTGAAGGAATATCATCATCATGGCTAGGCTTTGCGAACAAAGATTTGGGAAGGGCTCTACCCACGTTTGTTGCAAGTGCATTAGTGGCTGAAAAGGCCAATATGAGATAGGCATGTCCGGTTGCAAAAGGCACAACAGAAAGACTCCTTAGGTGGTAAATTCTGCAAGGCACGATTCTTTCTGCGTTGCCTTTTCTCCTCAAGAGTGATCCTGCGTGCTTTCTCAAAAGCATCAGCAGCGTTATAGATGGTGTGTCTCCAGACCTCCTGATTGGAGGCCAGAGTAGACCAGTTATGTTGATCAATATGGCCAAGGCTGAGATGTTGTTTCAGGGAGTCCTTGTATCTTTTCTTTGGGGTTCCTCTCTTGCGGCAGCCGGTGGCAAGTTCACCATAAAGCAGGATCTTAGGGAGGCGGTGGTCCTTCATCCTGGAGACGTGCCCTGCCCAGCGCAGCTGTGTTCTCAGCAACATGGCCTCAATACTTGTGACTGCTGCTTGTTCTAGAACAGAGGTATTAGTCACATAATCTGACCAGTGGATGTTTAGGATTGTACGGAGACAGCGTTGATGGAAGCGTTCTAGGAGCCACAGATGGTGGCAGTAGATGACCCATGATTCAGATCCGTATAAGAGAGTAGACAGCACTATGGCTCTGTAAACACTGATCTTGGTACTTTTCTTCAGGTGTTTATTTCGCCAAACTCTTTTATGAAGCTTTCCAAAAGCACTATATGCCTTTGCTAACCTGTTGTCTATCTCTCTGTCAATCTTACCATCCGAGGAGATGAGGCTACCTAGGTAATTAAACTGCTGGACTGATTTGAGCTCTGATTGGCCAATGGTGATATGGGGATGATGGGGGACTTCCTGAGGTGCAGGTTGATGGAGAACTTCTGTCTTCTTTAAGCTGACTTCCAGCCCAAAGAGCTCAACAGCGTTTGCAAAGCAGGATGTTAAACACTGCAGAGCTGCTTCTGTGTGGGCAACAAGGGCAGCGTCATCAGCATAAAGCAGCTCCCTGACAAGATGGTTTAAGGTCTTAGTGTGGGCCTTCAGTCGCCTTAGGTTGAAAAGGCTTCCATCAGTGCGATATCGAATGTAGATACCGTCCTGATCATCGAAGTCTGCCGTGGCCCTTTGGAGCATCATGCTGAAAAAGATTGTGAATAGGGTTGGTGCGAGAATGCAGCCTTGTTTCACACCATTGGTTATTAGAAAGGGCTCAGAAAGTGCATTGCCATATCTGACTTGGCCGTGCTGATCCTCATGGAGTGAGATGATCATTTTGAGGAACTTGGGGGGACAACCTAAACGTTCCAAAATCTGCCATAGACCTTTTCTGCTCACAGTATCAAAAGCCTTGGTGAGGTCAACAAAGGTTACATAGAGACCTTTGTTCTGTTCCCTACACTTCTCTTGCAGTTGTCTGAGAACAAATACCATGTCTGTGGTGCTCCTGTTGGCTCTGAAACCACACTGACTTTCAGGTAGAATTTCTTCAGCTATAGCAGGTATTAGTCTGTTCAAAAGTATTCTCGCCAGGATTTTACCTGCAATGGAGAGCAGAGTAATACCACAGTAATTTGAGCAGTCTGATTTAATTCCTTTCTTCTTAAACAGTGATGATGACTGCATCACGAAGGTCTGATGGTAGTTCGCCTAGTTGCCAACAGTGCACCACAAACTCATGAAATTTGGTATGGAGTGCGAGGCCCCCATGTTTCCAGACTTCAGGTGGAATTCCATCAATCCCAGCTGCCTTGCTGATTTTCACCTGCTGTATGGCCTTGAGGGTTTCTCCTCTAAAGTAGGGGCAGAATCCAATTCATACTATACTGGTTGTTGCATGATGGACTGAATTGCTGAGTCTTGGACTACACGACTGGTACTGAAAAGAGTGTTCAGACCATTGATTCAGAATGGAGGTTTTATCTGTTAGAAGCGTTTGACCATCAGCCCTGAGTAGAGGGCTTTGTACCTGGTATGTAGGCCCATATGCTGTTTTCAGGACCTCATAGCATCCTTTATGATCAACTATGTCTCCACATAATTGTGTTTTTTCAGCTAGATTGATCCACCACTTGTTCTGGATGTCACAGAGTTTCTGTTGGAGCTTGCTGCATGAGACACAAAAGGCTGTTTTTCTTGCGTGACAGGATGGCAGTGCAAGGTGTGCTTGGTGGGCGGTTCTCTTCTTCCTCAACAATTCCTGGATCTCTTGATTGTTTTCATCAAACCAATCCTTGTTCTTCTTGAGGGAGAACCCTAAGGTTTCTTCAGAGGACTGCTGGATGCTGTTTTTAATATGGTGCCAGGAGAGATATCTGTAGAATCTGAGGAATGGTTATCTAGCCTAGTTTGAAGATTAGCCTGGAATTTGTGTCTCACTGTGGCTGATTGGAGATTGTTAACTTGGAGTCTCCTCCTTGGGATACTGACCCTTTTAGGTTTGAATTTAAGAATGGGGTTAAGTTTACAGCACACAAGCCAATGGTCTGTTTGGCATTCTGTGCTGGGCATCACATGGGTGTGGTGGACATCATGGACATCTGTCCGTCGCACCAAGACATAATCGATGAGGTGCCAGTGCTTAGATCTGGGATGCATCCAGGTTGTCTTCACACTATTTTTCTGCTGAAAGATAGTATTAGTGATGGTGAGCTGTTGCTCCGCACAGAATTCTAGCAGAAGTCGACCATTATCATTGCAGTTTCCAACACCGTGCTTGCCTAATATTCCTTTCCATGCTTCAAAATTCTTGCCTACTCTGGCGTTGAAATCACCAAGGATAATGATCTTATCATCTGCAGGCACCTTTTGGGTAAGGTGGCGCAGGTCATCATAAAATTTATCTTTTTTGGCAGGATCAGCTTGGAGAGTTGGGGCATATATACTAAAGAGGACGACGTGTTGGTTGTTGTGGAGTGGAAGGCGTAGGGAGATCTGTGACCTGTTGGCAGATTTTTGAGTTTGGGAAGAATAGAGTTTTTGATCATGAAGCCGACCCCTGAGAGATGTTTTTCTGTTCTGGGCTTACCTGACCATAAGAGTGTGTAACTGGCACCATGTTCTCTGAGGCTGCCTTCCTCGTGAAGGTGAACTTCACTGAAAGCAGCAATGTTGATGTTGAGACGAGCCAGTTCATGGGCAATTAGGGCAGAACGTTGCTCAGGACATCCACTATCTGCAGAATCGAGCATGGTTCTGATGTTCCAACATGCTAGAGTTAATTTAGCTACACCTTTGGAGGCAGGTGCATGCCTTTGTCTTTTGATCTTTGTGTGACCGCATTGGAAGAAGATGCCCGTTGGCCTGCGGTTAACCAACCAGGTGAAGGTGGAGATGAGCTTTGTTTAGGCCACCTTTTCTAGGCCCCTCTCCGAGTGGAGCAAGCAGTGCTGTCCTTGAAAAGGCTGCCTGGTCGTTCAGGGTGCTGCCCCAAGAGACTGTCATCTCCGGTCAGTCTCAAATGACCAATATCCTGAACCACCTGCATGCAGGGTTGGGTCTGCGGCTTCCAGTGCACCTTTCACCTGCCGTTTCGACCCTCGCCCATCGCTACAGGACTTTTTGCATGTGGGTAAAGCCTTCCAGCCTGCGCAATGGAGTTTAGGTGAGATGCAGTATGCGTGGAACTGAACCCACCCTTTAATCCTAAGGTTCATCTCCCAGGGCTGAGCGAGCTTGGACGGTGGCAGCGAGGTCCTCAGGATGTAGGTTTAATTAGAGTGACCTTCTCTTAGATGGATGGCCTTACAGGGCTAAGCGAGCTCCATCTGCCCAGGTTTGGGATTAGAGTTGTCCTTCTCCTAGGATGACTGCCAGAAGGCTAACGAGCTCATCCTGCCCATGGATGTCCTGCATCTGACCCTGCTGTTTTGACCTGTCTGGCATGGGCGACCCTATTGAAGGCATGTACCATTGCCAGCATAGCTCGCAACCACATAGGGGCACACAGGCTACATTCCTGTTAGAACGATTTGGGCAAGTCTTTCATTGAAGGAATATATAAAATACAGAAATTCGTTAAATATTTTAGCCTTAGCCAGATGCTGAAAACAAAGTCTCAGTTTACCCCACCTTAAATTTTGCTTTTTTGCTGTAAAGCACCAAAGTGCTTGTATACTAAAAGATTTACACTAAAGAGTATTACTGTATTTTAAAATACGCTGCTTTAATTCAACTTACCTTACATAGTTTTTCTTCTAGCAATACAGGGACAAGAATGAAAGAAGCAGTGTCAGTGTTTCAAATGGAGCACATTTCTCTTTACTCCTTAAGAATATTTGGTCCAAACTTTATCCCTTCTTCTCTGTGGCTCATGACCTTCCTCTCCCAGTGACACAACTCTTTACTTAGCTACACTTTGCTCTTTGACTTCCCAGTCAGGCTAACTTTTCTGTAGCACACCGGGTAGGGGGCATATCATCTCAGGGGTACGTGGAGCCCCATGTCCTTCCAAAATATTTTAAAAGGTGAAGTTGAGGTGTGAACATGACACACAAGTCTTGAATAGCAGCAGCAGTGTGCTGCAGCATTGTGATCAGGCAGCAATAATTCCCTAATAAATGTGCTGTCCTAAAATTCTGTCTGTGGTGCCTGCTCCCATCATGTTCTGCACAGAGCTTTTCTCTGAGCAAAGCAGATTCACAGCAGTTTATCCAATGAGAAGAATATATACCCCTTAGTCATTCAGAAACTAACTTAGATATGTTTTCTCAGCCCCTCCTTCTTTACAGCTCATCTCAGAATATTGAGACCTTCATTTTACTTCTACTGCAAACTGGATATCTCGAGCCAATTTTTTTTGCATATGTATATAAAAGACAAAGTTTTTCCCAGTCACCATATGTCAAATACAACAAGGTTAAATGTGCCAGTTAGGTCTCAGGAAGGGTGCCAAAAGGCACCCTGGCAAGTGTAGTTGCCGGTACTCTGTTGCACATGCTCCGTGGAATACTTGTATGTGATTGGTTAAACATCGTTTGTTACTTTTTGAACCTTATATATAAGGTGGTGGTGTTCTGAATAAAGTTGATTCAGGTGCCTGCCACCTTGGGCATCGGGGTCGCTGCGAACAGTGCCATCAGGTAAACACTCATAATCTGGCAAATTTGTACAAATACGTTGACCTGTATTTTCTTCAAGGTGGAAGCTGCAGTCAGCTGTGTACCAGTGACAGACTGCCTCAAACAACATACAGCATACATACAATAAATTAATGGCGTTGTAAGTTTTTTAAAGTTCTACAGAAGAAAAGCAGAAATCGTAAATTGAAAAGCATTTTTTTATTATTTCAGATGCTTATGGCTAGTATAACTATCAGGGTGGGTGTCACTGTATACTGCAGGGTGAGGAATTAATATTACCTCATTTGATCCAAATCAAGGAATATTACTTTGTAAAACTGTGAAATAATTGTGGATGTGAAGAATGGAGACAATAAGCTAGATTTCAAATTATGGCCATCAGTGAAACTTACGTTATGCGAAATGAAATGCTATGTGAAGGAAATTATTAAACTTTTAAACCTCATATATTAAAGTGTCTCTGTTGCAGCATAAAGAATATGCTATTAGGTAAGCTCCATATAGTGTAATTTAATGTGTTCAAAGAAGAGGTAAAAAACATTGGTAAAAAGACTGCAGTGGGAATAAAGACAGAGTGTAAAAACTATCTGTAAAATTGAATTGTATGAAAGAATTTTAAGTTTAAAAAAGGAGAAAAATGAGAAAAATTAATTACTATATATATATATAATATATAAAATCAAACTAAAGCACTCCTGGAAAGAATACATGATAATCAATAATTACACATTATACTCACTCAAAGATGGGAGAAATTCAATTGGTGTTTAGCCTCTTTAAGAAGGTTTAAAATCAGATTTTTGTTTCTTTCTGTAGGAAAGAGTTTTCATGTAATTTTACAGAAGAAGATTTAATAAATATCCTCTGCATTGATATTAGAAGAATTTACTGGTTGCTAAGCTACTGCAAAAACTTTTTTTTTCTTTTAACTTTTCTGTGGGTAAGTATTTGCTGGAATATGGTGCAATGGGATGTTACATTTGCTATGAATGCACAGACATGGAGAGCATTTACAAATTCTATGCAAGAACTGTAATTCATTCAGGCTGCTCATGGGATAAGGGTCCCAACAAATCACACTTCTCAAGAGTGAAGTAGATTCTGGCTTTAAGCAAATTAACAGCTGAAACATTCAGAATTGATTTTCATCTCATAAGTCTGTTCTTTTCTTTGAGTCTTTTTTTCAATCTGTGGCAAATGGTGGGGAAACGATGAGTGGAATGGTGGGCGGCTAATAGCAAAAGTGAGCTATCAACCCTTAATCAGTTCTCAATACATGTGACAACACTTATATCAAGGCCTATTGCTGTTAAATTGTGAAAATTGTCGAAAAAGCCAAACAAAACCCCAAAATCCAACTGAACAAAACCCATAGTTAATATTTCTGTTATCTGTTAGGTTTACAGTTTCTTCAAAAAAATAAGCAAAGGCACGTCTATGATTTATGTATATTTCTCATACTTCTAGTGAAAACTAGGAGAGCATTTTCAGGTAGTCTTTTCTCATCACCAGCCTGAATTTTTTTTTTTTTTTTAATTTTTATTTTTCGTAATCAAAGTATCTGGGCACTTCTTAAAATCCATACATCCTCAGAATACATGTACAAGGTAGAAAACAGTTGTCATCACCCCTCTTTAATACAAAAGGGCACTTATCAAGTTAGTTGGTACTAGGCTTGAATCCTTGATATTGGTTCATTTTTTTTTTTTAATGGTAATGGAAATCAGATATGAAGGGAAATATTTCCTACTAAATTTTTTTCTTTCTTTTTTTTTTTCTTTTTCCCCTGCCTCCCCTCAGTTATCATAGATAGTTAAAAACAGTTGCATGCATATAATTATGTTGATGTGTACGAGGGAACTGCAAGATCCTTAGCATTTGACTGCTGCTGGGCCCAGGCTGCCTGGGTCTATGCAGATCAGGTATTTGCTGCAGTGCGTGACCTGGTAGCATCAGGATTTAGACACAGCATGTGGTTCTCTGCTGGAAGCAGGTCTGGAGTGGGGCCAGAAGCTTAGCTTCTCTATCAGCCCTGCTTCAGTGTGGTTGTAAGAAGGAAGCAGTGCCATTCCATTCTCCTCATCTTTGTTCACATATAGGTATTTATGTATGGCTGGTCAGCTGCCTGACTTCCTCCAAGGAATTAAACTTTGTACTGTGTTCTCCTGACCTCAGGGATGTAAAGAGACACTTCAACTGTCAAGACTCTGGGATTTACTTCAAATTATTCTACATTTTCATGAAAAAGAAATAAGATATCCTCTTTGTTGTTGTAGTTTTGAATGTATATGATGCAACTTCCTATCTCTTGTTTTGCAGCGCAACTTCTGAAAACACTTTTTTCTTATGAAGCATATTTTATTGACCTTGTAAGTTTATAGCTCCTCAGTGTAACATTTTACAAGAACAGAAAATGTCTGAGACCAAGAAAAACAAGAATGGAATTTCTGGAAGAAATTACATCCACAGCTTTTGCAAACATTGAGACCCAAGCATCTGAACCTTTCTAAAGAAAGGATCACTTGGTTCAATTATATGCATTTATTTGCTGTACTTGCTAAATCACTGTTGCTCTTGACTCTTACTTTATGTCTGTTTAGGACAAGCTGATGTGTTCAGCGAACAATGTGTTCTCCAGCATTAGTATATCAAAGTTACTGATTCTTTCAAATCAAGTTGCATAAATGTTTGAATTCACAATGCCTTAATACATTGTAAAGCTTTTCAAGTTAGACCATAAATAAGTGTAAATTCTTAAGACTATTCTTGCCCAGACCTTTTAGCAGCTGTATGATTACTTTCAGACTTACTGTAAGTAACCATGTGTGTAAGTGTCCCCTAATTTCTGGTACATTTATATGCAAGAACAAAGGCAACTTCTCCTGCCATACAAGGTACAGAGAGATACGTTAAAACTAGCAAAGCAGAAAGGGGACTCAAATTGAAGTAGTTTTTTAAATGACAGTTTAATGAATGCAATGTGAAAATACTGTCAGTTGGATGGAAAACATCTATCCTCTGCTATTCTTGAGTGATGGGATGTTATGAGATACTTAATTTTTTAGTAGCCTATGGCTATATCAACAGTGATTCAGGTATGACCTGTCCCCTTTAATATCATTGTAGTGATGCTCCACAAAAACTTTCAGATGATCTGACGATTCTGTAGTGGTCCTTCTGCATCAAAAGCATCCTGCAGAAGTATTGCATGTCATCATTCATGGATGTATAATTAAGGCACAAACTTGCATTTTTATTTTAAATAAAAATCTGAGAGTGTAGAATACCTATAGTGAAATATGACACATTGTAGTAATGTTATGCAGGAGATAGGAAAATGAGAACCTTAATAAATGGCATTACATAAATCTACTATATTACCTATCATTGTATCTGGATCCATAAATACTAACTATAGACTGTGATGAAAGGGATTTGTCATTTTATCCTTAACAGATTTCCTCAGTTTGCTAATATTTGTTTAATGGTTTCAGGCAGTGTTTCTAATCGATCACTTTCCATTTCTGCCTAGTATTTTATACTCCATGTTGCATTTTCAGAGCAGAATTACACATCCAAATTCTGCCCTCTTTGTAACCCACAAACAACCTTGATTGACAGTAGCAGCAAATTCGTCACTACTTTATGTTCATTTTTTTTACCGTGTGATATCAATGGTGTCTTACTGCCAACATACATAAAATCATTTGCAATTCTAGCAGAGCCATTCATGCTGCTGTGGTCAAGGGTATGCCATTACTTCAAGTTTAAAATCCTCTGATATAACTCAACAGTGCAAATTTGCTTCAGGCAGGTGGCATAGAGGTCCTCAGATTTTATTTTTTTTCCAGAATATGAAACTAATTGGTCATTTTTGAGTGTTCCAAAAGGGAGAGAAAAAAATCAAGGAAGAAGTTTGGAACAATTTGAAAGTGACTCGGACAAGTATTCTTACAGAATAAATCTGTGCAGGTGATTAGCCTGTGATTTATAGACAAAACACTGGGGAGAGGATGCTAATTAAATAAGAACAGACACTGAGGACACTTTTGTGCAAAACTGCTTGAATCTCAATATTTATTAGATAATGTCATCTTGTTTATAATGTACCACACCTTATGCATTTTTACATACATGTTTCTGAATTTACTTCCTTGGGATTGGTATTAATCAGAGCTGTGCTTCTGAGAAGAGCTCGCACTTGAATCTTAGCCCTGCCAAGGACATTGCTAGCAGGTTAATTTTTCTGTTTCTTTGTTGTTTTGGGTTTGGTTTTTTTTGTTAAATATTTTATATTTTATTTTTACCTGCTAGTCTTGCCTGTCTCATTCTCCTTATACTCTCTTTTATACTGTCTTGGAGAAGCAGCAGTAACAAGGAGTTGTTTAGGTTCTTGTCTACCAATTGAAGTCAGACCATCTTGCTTACAGTCAGATAGATATACAAATGGTTTTGCTTGACTAGATAAATTAGGTACATATATCTAAAAATCTGAATATTTCTGTAAATTTAACAAGAAATTTAAACCTCACTGCTAAGGCATGTTATGAGTCCTGGTCTGCTGGTCATTTTTACCAATGAAAAATTCTGTTTCAAAGAAGCATAAGCTCCTCTTTTGAATATGTATAGATTTTATATTCCCCCAACCAAAAGGAAAGTTGTAAGATCCACTGAGAGCATTTCTGAAGCCATAAAATGTTGATATCTTAGCACTTCATTTTCAACCCATTGTGAAAATATAAATGTTTACAATTGTGGTGTGATTTCAAGCTCTAGCGTTAAAAATACTGGGTGAAATTGTAAGGTCACTGAAATCAGTAATGAGCTGCTTCCACAGAGGCATCATTTTATGTTTTAAGCTTTACAGTGATTTGCTATTTGCTTAATGTGTAAGAATGACAAAAACATTCCAAAGTGTCCAAGGTAGATAGGTCACAGTTTCATTTCAGTTACAGATCAGTTCAAGAGCCAGTGCTAATAATGCTTATACTAGTGGGACAAAACTTTCACCATAAACAAATGAAAACACTGTAAAAATGCAAAAAATAGAGAAACTATCACATAGGGTTGGGTCAATCCATCATTGATGGATTGATGAATATAGTTGCAGACAAATGAATTAAAAAAAATGTTTCTCCACAGACAGATATAAAGAAATGAAAGGAGAAAAGGAGAAATATGCCTATTATGCACATATACACACACAGCTGAAAAATAAAACTATAGTAAATCTCTAATGAGCTGCCATGGTCCGAAAAGTGGATGGGGCTAGTGGCACAGCACGGGTCGGGGACATAAGGTGGGGTGCAGGTAAAATCCTTTATTCCAATGCGCACGCGGTTTCTTATCAGCTCGGGAGGGGAAAGGGCCAGAAGATGGGGTGGAGCATGAGACAGACAAGAGGGGGGGGCTAGAGGGGGGAAGGGGGGGGAACCAGGATAGGACACGGGCAAAAGGGGAGGAAAGGGAGAATGAGGGCTGTCTCCTCTCTGCAACTTCTCAGCCAATCAGCAGAGAAATGGGAGAAGGGGAATGAACAAGCCGGGACATGCCCAGGAGATACAAATTCTGGGGAAACATACAATGTGTATATACATAATAACTGTAAAGTCTGCATCACAAAGTCCATTCAATCGCTATACATATTTTTCCATTTCCGGAATTATTCCCATTCTAATTCTTGGTCCTCGACAATGAGCATTCCTTGCAAAGGCATAGTTATTTTCTTATGTTTGTAGAAAAATCTTTCTCTTTTACCTTAGTAGTAAACTATATCCACGAGGGGAAGAAGGGAAGAAAAAAAAAAAAGAGTCATTTTTGATTTGAAGAAACCCCTATAAATATGCTGCACATCCAGCACTCTGGAACAATCCTCCCCTGAGGCTCACCCAGACGAAAATAAATGCATAGTCTCAGTGTCCTTTCTTGTTGTACTAACAGACATTGTAATTATCTAGCAATCAAGTCAATTTGATTATCATAATGCAAATAGAAGTGGTCTTCTTTTTTTTTTTTTTTTTGATAGAATGATGATGGTGTAAAGATATGTCTCTTTAGAGCTGAATTTAACCCCATTTTATGAGACAGTACTGGGATTTACTCACTCTTCACTTAAAGACTGAAAATATCCTTTACATGCACATCTTCCTGTATGTTCACTGATTATTTGCAAGTGGATAGCACAGTTCTGCTGAAAGGTTATATTTGTTGTAATAGCTTTCTTCAGAAATCTCCATTTATAAACATAATAGTTTAAGACACTGTGCTGTAGGTTTGGGGAAAGTGGTGTAGCATGCACCATGTTACAGAGCTCTTGCACTGTAAATGCTCATTTCTGAGAACTCCAGGTGATTAAAACAAGACTGTTGTACCTTGCAGGTCTAGGGTGAGTCCTAGATCAGTCAATGATCTAATGCATAAATACAAGGATCAGCATGGGTCTTTCATTAAGAAGCGGTCTGAGATGCTAGCTACCGCCCTAGTTACCTGGCAATGTGCTGACAGCTACAGCAATTGCCTTGGAACAGGAGGAAAAAAAACTAGCTTAGGCAAAGAGCCAGAGCTGCAAGCAGATATCAAAATTTAAAGTTCCTAAAATGTAGGGACAAAGTTTGTAAGCAAAGTTTGCAGACTAAAAAATAAGAAAGCTTAGTAAGTAGGAATATGTGCCTTTTAAATCTTTGCTGAAGATTGTCCCTTATCACTTGAGCAAGTTTCCATACAGTATACAATTCATACAAAGAAAATTATGATTAAGAAGAGTAAATAAAGAGAAATAATTCATATTTAAGCTGACCAGAAAGATAACCAAAACCTCTCCTTAACAGACAACTTGAAGATAAGCCTAACCCCTCACAGAGTGCAAGAAAAACCAGATATGACTATCAAGTGCTAGAGACACTTTTTTGAAGGTTGCATGCAATAACTTTGCAAACCTCTGGGTATAAGGATGTGCCATACTTAATCTAAACCTTTAGTTGTTTCAAGCTTTCTAGCCTCCAGGCAATGGCACATCTTTCTGTAGAAAACTATACAGGGTGAAACTGAGATCATACACAAGAGATAGTGGTTTACACAAGGGAATGGCTTACATGCCATCATTACAATGCTATTTCCTGCACACCTATGTGTGCCATCATTACAATGCTATTTAAGCACACCTATGATGTCTAGCTAGAATGAAAATGGTCATAGCAATAGAAACTGCTTGC
Source organism: Manacus vitellinus (assembly GCF_001715985.3). NCBI lineage: Eukaryota > Metazoa > Chordata > Aves > Passeriformes > Pipridae > Manacus > Manacus vitellinus. The sequence goes on from NW_021938802.1 coordinate 406,635, forward strand.
AGTATTATATGCACAGTCACTCTGCCTTAATTTTCTTAAGCATACTAATCAGCCCTTAGCAGTGTTTGGCTTCTAGGCATCTCTTAGTAGGTTGACCTCTTTACATTTAAATAAGGTAGTTTGCTTAAAAGTACGGTGTTTCTTCTATCCAAAGTTCAGCTAGCTCCTGCATCTGATGGCATATGTCACAAAAAAATTCAGTAAATCCATACCCTTATATGACCATAATTTCTACTAGGTAACAGCAGCACATAAAAAAAAGACGTGTTAAAAAATTAGAATTTAGACTGAATCTTAAAAGGGTTTTTTTTCATTCCATAAAAAACTTATCTTGAAAATCAATACTCAGGACTCTTCTGTCAAACTTGCTTAAGTAGAGATGAAAAAAAATGTAGTGAAGAAGAGGAAAATAATCTGCAAAAGGGGAGGATGACTACCTGATTTGTAGGTGTGAACCAATTTCTGACCATTACCTTTGACTGCTAGCAGCTAGACATTTTTGGAGTGCCCAGCTATTGATAAGAAGGAATGACACAGGAATCGGGAGGAAAAAAAAACCAAAACCAAACAAAGAAACCAACTAAAAACCAAAAAAAACCCACAAAAAATCCAACCCCCCCCCAAAAAAAAACCCCCAAAACAAAACCCCTACCAAAACAAACATACAAACAAAAACAAACACCACCACCCCCAAAAAAATGCCACACCCACATGACTTCCAGTCAAGACAAACACCTGTAGCAAATTCTGTAGTGTATTTTCAGGAGCAACAATCTCCTCCTCCTTAAAAGATATTTAATTCCATCAGGAAATCAGCCCTCTGATGAAGAGCATGTAGTTAAATTGAACAATAGCTGTAAATTGATATTTTCTTTAAGGCACTCACAAACCCTTTGTTTCTGAAGAAGACACAGCTCATTTTCATCAAAATATTAGGACTTAGAACCTGCTGTAATCTCAGCAGAAGCTGCATAAATTTCAACAAATGTCTTTTTTATGCCACACCTCAGTCGAAAGGAACCTTTCCTCCTTCTGTTACTTAGCAGTGCTTGGATACAGGCACCTCTTTCAAAGATGCTGTTAAAGCCTGTGTTAGATTTAAATAGAAGCTGTTTAGCTGCAAAGCTGACAGTAGTGAGAAACAGGCAGAAGGCTTTTTTGGTGCAGCAGTACTGTGTCTCCTGAGCTAACCATTTTACAAGTTGATCTCCCACATGTATAAGAGTTGCCTGAAGTTGTCTTTGATTGCAGGCCTGTCAGGCCCAGATGTGTAAGAGAGGTGAAGCTTCCTTAGTCTCTGGCATTTGTGATGTGTGCTCTGTACAGCACTGCTCTGCTGCAGGTCACTTCAGAGCCTCGTAAAGGCACAGTTCCCCACGTCTACTCTCCCCTCTTTATGCTCAGCTGCAGTTTTCAAAGGTTAGGAGGGCTGCTGAGGTAATTAATCTGATTCTGAAATTCCAACTGATTTTATTGGAAGTACAATACAGCTGTAATAAAGATAGAAGAGAGGAAAAGTGGTATGTTAGGAAACCTAATCCTTTCACCAGCTTATGTAGAATTATTTCTTATGGGAAAGGCAAAGGTAGCTACTTCGATCAAAAATAGTTTTATTTGCATCCAGGTCTGCAGGAGGAGTTTGGATGTGTGACTAAAACTGCATGTGGAGTATGATGACTTTATGTAAGTTTGGCTATAGGAATTCTGTAATCTTAATGATCACATCATACCAAGATAAGATATTAAATGAAATGTCTCATATAGTTTGCAGTTGTAATGAGTTGCTCAGAGAGTCTTTGCATGTGGTAACTGCATAGCATCCGTTCACAGTGGAAACAATGTGTTTGAGAATGAACACTTGAGATCTCCAGAATGTTTACTGAAAGAGCAGAGGTAATTGTAGAATCAATATCTCCTTTAAAACTAGCAGTTCTGTTGTTTAATATTTTATACAGAGAAATTGTTGTGCTGAATAAGACAACCAGTGAGAAGGACATACCTCTTGTAAATTCAATGAATCAACCCAAACACCTTGTACTGTCTGAAAATAATATGAAGGATTTAGAAGAGTCTTTGAGCAGTGAAGCTGGTGAATAATATTTCAGGCTGAAAATAAAGGGAATAACAGCATTTTTTGGACACTCTTTGGGGGTCAATGACTATTTGGAGGCCATGAGGTCCACCTGAATGTGTGGGATAAATCTCTCTTTGTCAACAGCCTGGTATGGTTGGTAAGACACCTAGTAGGGAGATATTTAAATTAGGAATAACTGCGGAGGGAGAGATTTCTCAGTAAGTAAAGAAGCAGTAGATGGGGTAGGCAAGCCAAAGCCCTGGGGTGATGGGAGCAGAACTGGACACAGTAATTAACTGTGAAATGCAATCTATTTGAGAACAGCTATGTAAGGAAGTTCAAGTGTCTAAAGAACAGCCTTGTTGGGAAAACTCTCAAGCTTGTAAGAAGCAATCAGCACACTTGGGTGCCTCTTTGTTGTGACATGGTTGGATGCCAAGTGCCCACCAAAGCTGCTCTGTCGCTTCCCTTCTCAAATGGACAGAGGGAAAAAGAATATAATGACAGGAAGAGATCACTCACCAATTACCCTAGTGGGCAGAACTGATTTGACTTGTGAAATTATTCTTTTTACAATCAAATCAGAGTGAAATAATAAGAAATAAAAATAAATCTTAATACACCTTCGGTCCACCCCCACCTTCTCCCTGGATTTAAGTTTACTCCCAAATTCTCTACCTCTTCCCACTGAGCAGTGCAGCAGGATAGGAATAGGAGTTATGGTTAGTTTGTGGCATGTTATCTCTGGCACTCATTAAGGAGGAACCTTACAGTCTTCCCCTCCTTCAGCTTTGGGCTCCTCCCACAGAAGACAGTCCTTTGGAAACTGCTTTAATGTTGAGTCCTTCAGACAGGCCACAGGAGAATGGTCACCACAAACTTTTTCAAAATGAGTCCTTCCCATGGGCTGCAGTTCTTCACAACTGCTCCAGCATGGGTCCATTCCAGAGTGCAGTCCTTTAGGAACAGACTGCTTCAACATGAGACCCCCCTTATGGGGTCACAAGTCCTGACAGCAAACCTGCTTCAGTTTGGGTCCTCCCTCCATGGATCACAGGTCCTGAGAGAAGCCTGCTCCAGTGTGGGTTTTCCACAGTTGCAGCATTCTTTGGGCTTCCACCTGCCCTGACATGGGGTTCTGTACAACCTGCACGCGGATATCTGATCCCCTGTGGACCCCATGGGCTGCAGGGGCACAGCTGCCTCACCATGGATCTCACCACAGGCTGCAGGGGAATCTTTGCTCCAGGGAGGAGCATCTCCTCCCCCTGCTTCTTCACCAACCTTGGGGTGTGAAGGAACAAGATTCAGGATGGGAGAGGTTCCAGGCATGGAGAAAGACATGCAGCAATTGACAGGACTTTATTATATGGACTTTACTGTTATTATGTGGTTGCATTGTGTTCACATTACACAGTGCACAGCCTAGGCATGCCCGGGCTTGCCACGAGTTTGCCTGCTCCCTGCTTCCCTGCTCCCTTCTCTGATTGGCTGAAGAAGCTGCAGAGAGGAGACAGCTACTATTCGCCCCTTCCACGTTCCTCCCCCTTTTGCCTGTGCCCCATCCCGATTTGTTCCCTCGTTTGTCTGTCTCATGCTCCACCCCATGTTCTGGCCCTTTCCCTGCCTGAACTGATAAAAAAATCCTGTGCACGCCTCTATAAAGCACTCCATCTGCACTCTACCTTGTCTCCCGAACCCATCCGTGCTGTGTCACGGCCCCATCCCCCCTCCGACCATGGCATTGGGGTCTGCAGGGCTGTCCCTCTCCCCTGTTCTTACTCTTCTCTCACAGCTGTTGTTGTGCAGTAATTTTCCCCCTTCTTAAATCTGTTATCCTGGGACCACTACTACTACTATTGCTGAGGGAGTCAGCTTTGGCCAACAACAGTGGGTCCAGCTTGGAGCTGTCTGGGATTGGCTCTGTTGGATACAGGGGAAGATTCTAGCCTCTTGTCACAGAAGTCACCCCTGGAACCACTCTGCCACCAAAACCTTGCCACAGACTCCCAGTGCACTCTCTGAAATGCCTGAAGTGCATGTTGTGTGGAAAAAAACACCCAGGAGTTAGAAGTCTGTGTGCAGTCATAACACTACAGCTGCAGTAGATCAGGGAAGCGTGGTAAGACAGCGCACATGACTGGAGTTCAATGATGGTTGGATACTGGCTCCTTGGGAATGACAGAGTAGGAGGGTGAAGAGGATGAATTGCCCTTTATGTGAGAGAGCCGCTGGAGTGCATGGAGCTGTGCCCAGGGATGGGTAAGGACCCAGCTGAGAACTTGTGAATGAAGATCAGCAGGTGGAGCAACACGAGCAGTGGGTGTCAGGTGATCAGCTATAGATCTGAACAGGAAGAAGTGGTAGCTGAGGTCTTCTTCAGGTGACTGGACGAAACATCACATTTCTGGGCCCCAATCCTTATGGGGAACTTCAACTACCCTGATATCTGTTGAAGGAATAACACAGAAAGGTTCAAGCAGTCTTGGAGATTTTCTAGAGTGTGTGGATGATGGGTGATTGAGAAGCCAAGAAAGCAGGGTGCTCTGCTGGACCTGCTGCTTACAAGCAAGGAAGAACTGGTCATGGATGTGAAAGTCAGGGACAGCGTTAGCTGGAGTGACCATAAAATTGTGGGTCTAGGATCCTACAAGAAGGGTGAATGGCAAAAAGCAGAACCACAGCACTGGGTTTCAGGAGAGCAGACTTTGGCCTCTTCAGGGATCTCCTTGCCCAGTAATATTTTACAAGATATTACAACATTTCAGGCTTTCTGATATAGCTTTTAAACACTAGATTTTTGTGGTTTTTAGTATATGTTTCTGTAGATAACTCACAATTCTATGATAGGAGAGCATTTTCTAGATTTTTGAGATAAACACTAATTTGGTAAGCAGTTTTGTTTTCATTTATTCTTTCAAGTCAGAGACTGTACTGATATGAATAAATACCAGGATATTCAAATGAATATATCTGTAATTCTCCACCCCAGCAGTCCCTATTGTGGCAGGAGTCTTTGAATAACTTTGTAATGTCTGTATTATTTGCTTTAAAACTCTTCCTTAAAACCTTTTTTTTTTTTGGAGCACTGCCTACAAAGACATGACATGTCTAAAACACTCATATGTGGTTTCTGCTGCTTATCACAATGATCAGTGCAGGCTAACTGTTTTGTCAAATTCATCCATGCATCTGTCTTCATCTTGTACTTCTTCCTCATGCTTGTATTGTTGGTTCTTTCAAGCAGGAAAAGTGTTTATTCTGGCCAGTTATTTTATTTTCTATTTCTGTTCTGTGTTTGTATGGAAGATTCCTGCCTTTTGATACTTCTGAGGATAGTCTTGTTAGGATAAAGAGACAGTACAAGTGCTACTGCCAATGCTTTTGCTATTATTCCTGTTTATACCATTTGAGGAGCTGATCTGTTTGCATAAACCTAACTATATTTTTCATCCTGGCACTGCTCTCCCTAAAAATATATGACCTGTCAGGAATACAACTTTTAATACTTGGCATCCCTCACTCTCCTTTGCTGCTTGGCAAAATTCAAAATAAAAGTACTGTCTCTTTGAATTCATTTTGTCACAAGTGGGCAAGTTTTTTGCGTCACTAGTTTGGGGTTTCATTTTTCTCTCCCACATTAAATTTGTTGAGAAAATCTCTAACTACCCAAACCTTGCTGCTGAATTTAGTATTAATTAATGTGACTACTCAAGAAAAATAAGTACAATCTAGCCTAACTAGATTTGAAATCCCTGTCCCTAAACTAGGTGTTTCACTTCTGGAGAGTGACAATGGACCTTGCATTACAGAACAGATTGCATCAACTTCTTCTTGTTTATGGTCTTTTATCCTTTCTTTTCCTCTCGAGAAATATCATCTAGTCATAAAATCTAGTATCTGTTCAGTAGTCTCTAATCAGGCAATAGAAAATATATAGTCTGTGCCACTGTGGTTTTGCAGATCAAACACTGTCTTTCCACTGTGCCACGAAACTAAATTACAGCTCTTGAGCATCCCATAGGAACTCCATCTTAGCCTTTCCACACATGAGAGAAAACAACTGGATAGAGGACTGAAGAAAGACAGTAAAAATAAAATAAACTCTGGATTTAAATACTTATCTGTACAATACATTAGAGAATTTAATCTTCAGTGAAAAATTTAGGAGAAACTTCATATTTGATTCCCATCCTGTTTTCTCTACTTTTTTATGAGTCTCTTGAAATAACAGAACTCTGCTTTCTGTGATATAGAATACACTGTTGTGTCAGGAGTGACTTCAGACTGCTCTCTAAAAGCATATCAATGGATGTCAGCTTTAGCATCAGTAAGTTTTATTTTTCTCAATCCAAGGACATATTTTGATAACAGATCAGCTAAACTGAGCAATCTGTCTTTCCTTAGAGGAAACACTCCAGTTTTCATGAAAATGTTTATGATGAGGCAATTTTTTTGGTTTTGATTTTTGAAGTTGAAAATATTATAGATTTCAGCAGAAATAAAACAAACAAACAAACAAAGAAAAAACAAAATAAAACAAATTGCCCAAGATATATTTAAAATAAACCTAATTTTTTTAAAAAAATAAGTCCCCTTACTCAAAAACTTCAGTGAGCTTGCATTAGTTTAATAATTTTTATGTCCTACTTGTTCAATGTAACAGAATAACTGCCTGTTTCCCCTTTGTCTCATGTCTTTTCTTATTATTATAGTGGATACCATTAAATATCCAATCTTATACTAAGCTAATGTGCATCAGGCTTAATGTGATTTGGAACTAAGGATTATGGTTATATTTTGTTTCTCATTAGTTTCTGGCAATCAAAATGTACAAAAGGAAAAGATTGCTATTACTATATAAATATATTTGGTTGCTTTTTTTCTAGCACTGTTTTTATCTTCAGGGGGAAATGGGAAGCAGCTGAGTACTTTATCAACTAAATTAAAACCTACTCCATACTTGAGTTTTCTAACCAAAAGTTAACCAAAAAATGAGACAAATATCTATTCTGGTCAATCTTTTAAATCTTACTATGGCAGTTTTGGAAGCCCACTTGATCTTGGGTCAAGATCAGAGGGGTAGTCCCCAAGGGTTATCTTAGAGCAGGTATCTGCTGTTGACCTCCAAACCAAGACAATAAGGCCAATGAAGCAATATCTGAATCTCTCAAAAGTTCCTGGAATACACAGAGAACTCTTTCCCCATACAAAAGATTAGGTGTGCCAAAAAGGAATGAGGCACTTCTGGGCTTGATGTTCACAAACCAAAAAAGCATGCTTTGTAGTATATTGGTTAGTGGTAACCTTGGCTGCAGAGACCATAATTTTGTGCAGTTTGGGATCTGCCTGGATATGTGGAAGGTTAGTACTGAGACGAAGGTTTCAGATTTTAAAAGAACAAACTTGAGTTTGCTCAGAGCTCTACTGGAAGAAGTTCCATGGGAAGCTTCCATGGAGGATGAAAAGCTAGTGAGTGCTGGGATGTTTTTGGGAACGTTCTCCAGGAAGCACAAAAGCAGTTCATGCCCTTTAAAAGTAATGGAATGAAGCAGAGCAATAGACTCCCTTTACTTAATTCTGAGCTTTCAAATCTGCTTGAAACTGGAAAAGAAGCATACCAGAGATGGCAAAATGGACAAATACCTGGTACGAAGTACAAGGGCATTGCCAGGGTGTGCACAGATCCATTTAGAAAAGAAAAGCTCAGAAATTGGCCAGACACATAAAAAAAACCACAAGAAAGGGTTCTTCAGGTATATAAAGAACAGGCATAAACAGAAGGAAAATAACAGAAGGAAAATACTGTACCCTTGTTAAACAGGAGAATTAGTCACCGACAATGCTGAAAAGGCAGAGATTCTCAACACTTCCTTCTTCACCAGTGCTGTTTGGCCTCAGGCCTTGGGAACAAAAATCCAGGTTGGTGCAGACCTGGACCCACCATCAGTGGAGGAAGAGTTGATGTGTGAACTATCATAGCTTAGCCCCTGTACAAATCACTGGACCCTGACAATATCAACCCCTGTGTGTTAAGCTGGCTGATGTCATTGTTAGGCTGCTGCCTGCAATCTTTGAGAAGTCATAGAGATTAGGGGACATCCCAGAAGCCTGGAGGAAGGCTAATGTAGTTCCTAGAGTTTAAGAAGGATCCAGGATATTATATGCCTACCAGTCCTACTTCAGTGCCTGGGAAAGCTGCGGAACAAACCTTCCTGGAGGCCATCACAAGTCAGATGAAGCACATGATTGGGAAAAGCGAACACAGATTCACCAGGGGCAAGTTATGCTTGACAAACTTGATCACCTTCTATGATAAAGTAACCTGCTCGGTTGATGTGGGGCAAGCAGTGGACTTCTTCAAGGCTTTCCGTAGGATTTCCCACAGCCACCTCCTAGAAAAACTGGCGTGTTACAGTTTGGACAAGTGGTCTGTGTTCATAAGTGACGTGGAAGATGGGATCAAGTGTAACCTGATAACGTTTGCCAATGATCCCAAATTGATCACTGGGGGAAGTGGGTATTTTGTCAGGGAGAGCCACTCTGCAGGAAGACCTAGATAGGCTGGAAGAGTGGACTAAAAATAATCTTATGAAGTTCAACAAAGACAAGTGTGAGAAAACGTAATCCAGGGGTGGAGGACAGGCAGGGATCTACCTGGCTATGGAAAGGACCAATGGGTCCTGGTGGTCAGCAAACTCAGTATGAGTAAAATCTGAGCTACTGCAGCAAAGAAAGCCAGTGGGATGCTCAGCTGTATCAAGGGCATCACCAGCAGAGATAAAGAAGTCATTAATCCTATCATTCTTCCCCCGAACCATTGGTTCTGAAATTATCTTGCTTTCACTTACAACAGAACAGCATGCATTGGGGTCACTTCAACCTTACCGAGACTAGAATCATGCCTAAATGCCAAAATGAGAGATTCTAAGGTGCTGTTTGTCCTCTGGGGAAAAGACTTCACATCACACTTTCTCCTAGGCGAAAGAGATTAAGAAACTTCCAGTTTTACATATCATGTCATTACTCCAACCTGTACTGCACTGGCTCAGCCCTGTTCTACTTTAAAAACTGAGACCCTTTGAGGAGTTTTTTCTATTAATAACATGCTTTGCATGATTCAAATAAAATGAGAGATTATAATGTCTCCAGGCGGACCATAATTTTCTAGAACAATTCTTACAGAGCACAGGATGACAGAATTATTTTTCCCCTCCAGTATGTGAAGCAACTTGGATGCCTTGCGGTATACTTAAACTTTAAAGCTTGATATTATGGAAGGTATTTTACTGTTGTAAAATGAGTCAGTTCACAAAACAACTTCCTCAAAATGAGAGCAATGCTGATCAAAGGCTGAGTTGTTCTAATCAGGTAATTGTTAAAGTAATATCTTAGATGTTTTCTTTAAATCAGTTTCATTACTCAGATCTACTATCTATGAAGTCTGTACCAGCTAGTAAAGTACAATTCGTCTTAAATTAAAATTATGTTTTTCTTTGACAAGACAATATAATGTTCTTTATCGTGCAATGAATTATGTGGGTATATTTGTCAGTATAAATTTTCTGGCAACAGTAATAAACTATTCTATCATTCATTTTATTGCTGGAGAAAATAATCTTTTCTTATTTGTACAGACGTAGGATTTCCATTACTCTTCAAGAAAGACTTGGCAATACTTCAATCTGAGTGTTATTAGAAAACATTCTATTACTGCTCAGTAAATACATTACTTTCTTTTCCATTATACTTACCACTCTCCAAAGAAGGACTTGCTTTTATTACCCTGGTCTGCTCTGGCATAGGAACAACCTACTTCAGAAATCTGTCCATCCACAAAAATAAGTGGCTTTCCACAAAAACACCTCTCACATGCACAATGACATTGCAGTGGCAAAGCTCACAGTATTTGTCTCACCACCCAGGCCTAGAACCCTTAAACATGGTCAAAATAGCACAGATATATAACTATATTTCTAACAAGATATTAACCAAGTTGAAAAAATTCTAAAACTCTACTAATTTATATTGAATGAATGAATACACCATGCTGACTGACTGTACTCTCTTCTCAGTTCTGACTAGACAACAAAGCCTGCAGACAATTTATTCAGTGTTCACTTTTCAAGGATTTTGCTTATAATAAAAGCTGCGTAGTATTAGGGTGACTGAGAAGGAGCTGGATAGCTTATGGTTCCATGTGCAGTCTGCAATGCACCCACAGCCAAACAGCAAGAAACTCCCTCAATGACACACACAGAAGGAAGGTGGACAAAAAGAACACACATGGAAGGCAAGACACTGAAGGAATGGAAACTTAAAATGGCAAGGACCTGCCAGGGAAAAATACAGAAGCCTGATGTGCCCTTGCAGAACCACTTTGCTGCTTTACAGTCTGAAGAAGAAAGACTCATCACATCACAAAAAAGGTTGGAACTGAGCAAGGCAGCCCCATCTGCTCCATGTATAACAACAAGTACAACCAAGGAGGTTGTACAGGTGATAGGAGTAACAGTAGACTCTCTTCTGAGAGGTGTACCATTTTGTCAACCTGTTGTGCCAGCTAGAGAGATGTGCTAATTATCAGGGGCTTATATCACCAGTGTCTCTGAGAGACTGCCAGACCTCTACACAGTCTTCCATATTGTCATCCTTAACCCCAGGCAGCAACTAAGTACCAGGTAGTTGCTTGGTCACTCCCCCATAAACTTCTTGTTGGTCCCAGAGAGGAGAAAAAAAAAATAAATTAAACTCATAGGTTGAGATAAGAACAGTTTAATAAATGAAACAAAACAACATAAATAAAATTCTGACAATAATAACCATTATAACAAGATAATAATAAAAATAACAGCTGTAATGAAAAGGAGAAAGACACAGAAATAAAACCTAAGGGAAGCAAGTAATGCACAATACAGTTGCTCACCACCCACTGACCTATGACCAACAAGTGTCCCAGCAGTACTCAGCTTCTCCCAGCCCCAGTTTATATGCTGGGCATGATGTAGAATATCCCTTTGATCCATTTGTGTCACTTGACCTGGCCATGCTTCCTCCTGGCTTCTTGTACAGCTCATCACTGGCAGAGCATGAGACACTGAAAAATTCATGATTTAGGGTAAGCACTACTTAGCAAGAGCCAAAACATCAGTGTGTTATCAATATTATTCTCATACTGAGTACAAAACACAGCATAGCACCAGGTACTAAGAAAACCAACTCTATCTCATCTGAAGCCAGGACACATATAGAGGGTTTTGTCTACTTTAATGTAAAGTCTGGCTTTGACTACTGTGCATTTTTCTAACTCTATTGCTTTTGCTAAGTAGTTGCAAAGCTACCAACAAAAAAAAAGTAAGGAAGAATCTCATCCTCCATCTGCATGCATCTTCGATCCTAGACAGATCCAGCAGTGTAAACAGGGAAGGATAGGAGCCTATTTCCAATTAATACTGTCTGCGGTGTCAGCAACTTTCTCTTGTTCTTTCCTGATATCTGTCATAGCTTCTATCCCTACCATCTCTTTTTTAGGTGTCCCATTTCTCTGTCTTTATCCATGCCTTCCAAATTAATCTTTCTTAACTACAATGTGCTTCAAAGCAGAACTGTTTCTTCAGACTTTCCTATGTGTATTGATTCTGCCTTCAGGACCACAATTCACTCCAGATATATCACCTTAGAATAATTCATTCTTTAGAAGATAATAATAAACAAGGCACTGAGATCAATATCAATTAGCATCCATTCATAAATTAATAACAAATCAAGAAGCCTTGTAGTGTAAATGAAAATGGAAAATCCATCAAGGACTTCAGTAGTAGTAAAAAGATTAGGACAAAAAGTAATACTAATTGAATTTTTTTTTTCTCTTTCCTCCACCCCTCTAATTATTTCCCATGTTGTAATGTGTGATCAACATTTGTGTCCCTGTTTTGCTGCCTCACATATCCAGAACCTTACAAAAAAGGGACTTCAAGAAGGACTGGTGCTAAAACCATACAATTCTATTATATTAAGATAATCTATACAATATAACAGTTCTATTCTATTAAGATAACATATCTCATAGAGCTTCAGCTTCTGTAGATCTTTTAGATTTTAAATTTTTCAGTGTTTGAAAGCAATTGTCCTTCAGAAAATTTTTATTATTTCTATGTTAGGAAAAGCTTTAACATATTTGGGGCTCACTAAGGAAGCAAAATTATCCCAAATATGGTACTTTCTTAATATGTTTTTGCTGGGTCATACCTTTCAAGAGAATAGAGTTCTCCTAGTCTTGAATAAAGAAAATTTCCATTAGTTGTATGAGAAAGGCAAGTAGCTGTTTATCACCACTGGAGTGATTGGGCTGAAAATACCTGCCTTAAGACCAAAGAAATCCTAGTTACTGTTGGAGACATCACAAAAGATATCTTTTTAATTCCTATGAAATGGAAGATTCAAAGAGGTAGCATTATTTAGTAATGCCTGATTTCATAAATCTTAAGTGTGCTTCCTTATGGAATGCATTCACTATTAGAGACAAGGGGAAATGTTTAGGATGCGAAACTCTAGGTATTCTTACAGTGTCACAGCAGTAAATTAATGCCATCAAGAACTGACACTGATATAATCACATATAACTTGCTACTTCAAGTACTGTGCCAATTGCCTCTGTGGTGGCTTATGATTAAGTTTAAAAAGCAAAATGATTCTTCAGATTGTAGGTTAGAATTTGTGAATTTACGAATATAAGAAGCAGGAAGGTGCTAAAAAACAAAGTCCTGTTTTACAGCGGTAACATTATTGCAATTTGTTTTTCAGAGAAAGTGTTGTCTTGCATGTGTCAGTTAAAGAATAAAATGGATTAGAACAAATGTATGGAAGAATGAGAGTGACAAACACAAATAAAAGGCTGCAGGATTCAGATAAGAAGTACGTGAAAGAATAGCATAATATAATTGCATATCTGAATAAATCTAAAACAAGAAATGGAATAGATTTAAATTCTTTCAAATTTAGCTGTGTCAACATTTATAAAATTAAAAAGCAAAACAGCAGAGAAAAAATGAATGTCATTCAAGTAAACCAGAACAACACGGAACAAATAAACGTTCATATGAAGGAGGTGATCTGAAAACACGGTCTTTCTATATTTCTTTGATTTTTTTCTGTACTCCAAAGTAAAAAGTTATAATAATAACAAGTAATGAGTTGTTTGCCAGTAGCCAAATGAAAAATTAGAATAAATACCTCTAAAACCCTAATGACTAATCTTTTTTATTACTTTATATGCACCAGAAAAACATAATGAAAGGCATATAGAATTATCTCAGGAGCAAATGTGCCATCTGAGCTAAAATTAATTCAATCAAACTTCATTAGAGGTACTTATCCTCTATAATATTTAAGTACAGTATAGGTAATTTTTTTTTTAATTTCTTGTACTATTTTGTTTTCTAGTTAATGGTGGTTTGCACTTACGGCAAAAAAATGCTCCAAATTTTAGTTACTTATCACTAAATCTAGTCAAGATGTTCTCATTCTTATTATGATGGCAAAAAAAAGTATTTTCTAAAATTAAAACAGATGAGAAATTTTTTACTGCTTTCTAAATGGATTCTTTCTTTTTTTTCGTAGGTTGAGATGACATAATCCAGAACATTCTCTACATGCACTGAGTACAACAAAGGAGACAAAACATGCTACTACTCCCAACTGGTGAACAGTGGTACGCATCAGCATCTATCCTCAAACAGTTCAGGAGGTTTTCAATGACGCTGCACCACACACCTGCTGGACACAGGAACTGGTTATTATATTACCTACCAAGAGGATTAAAAATTATAAAGTTGAATTATCAAGAATAATTCTTAGAAAGAAACATATAAAGACTGGTTTCCTATTTTGGTGGGTTTTTTTGTTGTAGGTGTTTTCTGTGTTTTGTTTTGCTTTGTTTTGCTTTTTTCGTAGTTGTTTTTTGGTTTTTTTTGTTCATTTGTTTTGTGGTTTTTTTGTTGTTTTTGTTTTTTTTTTTTTTTTTTTTTTTTTTTTTTTTTTTTTTTTTTTTGCATTTATAGTGTTAGAGGACAGCCCCAATTATACTTTTCTGGTTTTATCCAATTAGCATCATAGTATCATATAATGGCCTGGGTTCCAAACCCTCCACAATGGACGGGGACACTTTCCATTAGATCAGGCTGCTCAGAGCTCCATCCAGCCTGGCCTTGAACAATTCCAGGGATGAGCCAACCACAGCTTCTCTGGACAATCTATTCCAGTGCCTCACCAACTTCACAATAAAGAATGTCTTCCCAATATCTAATGTAAACCTACTCTCTGTCAGTTTGAAACCATTCCCCCTTGTCCTGTCACTACATGCCCTTGTAATTAGTCCCTCTCCATCTTTCTTGTGGGCTCCTTTCAGGTATTAGAAGGCCACAATTAGGTCACCCTGAAGCCTTCTCTTTTCCAGGCTGACTGATCCCAATTCTCTCATCCTTTCCTGGTAGGAGAGATGCTCTATTTCTCTAATCATCTTGGTGTCCCTGCTCTGGACTTGCTCTAACAGGTTGGTGTACTTCCTGGGCTGGGGATCCCAGAGCTGGATGCAGCGCTGCAGGTGGGTCTCACCAGAGCAGAGCAGAAGGGTAAAATCCCTTCCCTTGACCTGTTGTCCTCACTGCTTTGGATGCAGCCCAGGACACACTTGGCTTTCTGGGCTGCAAGTGCACATTGATGGCTCATGTCCAGCCTCTTACCCACCAGCTTCCCCAAGTCCTTCTCAGCAGGGCTGCTCTTGATCTATTCATCCCCCATCCTGTGTTGATACTGGGGGTTACCCCGACCCGCGTTCAGCACCTTGCACTTGGTCTTGTTAAACCTCATGAGATTCCCATGGTCCCCCTTCTTGAGCTTGTCCAGGTCCCTCTGGATGACATCCTGTTCTTCATCTGCAAATCTGCTGAGGGTGAAATCGATCCTTTCATCCGTGTCATTAATGAAGATATTAAAATAACACTTGTCACTGGTGTCCATTGGGACTCTGAGCCATTCACCACCACCCTCTGGATGGGACCATCCAACTGCTTTTTTATCCATCTAATCGTCGCCTCATCAAATCTATTTCTCTACAATTTGGAAAGAAGGATGTTGTGGGGAACTGTGTCAAAGGCTTTACAGAAATCCAGATAATTGACATCTGTGTAGCTGCGCAGCCCTTGTGTAACAAGGAATAATGACGCTCCTCGTGCGATGGTGTGGACAAAGAGGGTTTATTTCAAACTCGCGTGCCCTTTTATCCTTACATATCATGTGACTTTCTTAACCAACCAGTTTACTAACTCTGGGGCATGCTCCTTGGGCTCTGTACCTGGGCACATCCTCTGTGCCTTTAGACATGCCTCCCACACATCTGTAACGCTTCTCTTGTCCCTTGGTGCAGTTCCTCCATCAAAGGCCTCCAGGTTAGTCCAGCCGGACTTGCCCTTAATGAAGCTGTGCTGGCTCTCCTTAACCACCTCCCTGTTCTCCATGTGCCTTAGTACAGCTTCTGTGAGGATCTGTTCCAAGATCTTCCCAGGCACAGAGGTGATGATTTTTAATAATATGTACAATATTTCCCTTTTCCGGTCACCTGGAACTTCACCTGAGTGCCATGACTTTTCAAATATCTTGGAAAATGGCTTGGCAACTACATCAGCCAATTCCCTCGGGACTCTGGGTCCCATCAGGACTCATAGACTAATGAGAAGAAAGTAAGAAAGATATTTTGCACTCTGGGAGTGTCTTTGTTACCTAACTAGCAGTAGGCAGCAGTAATTCCATTATGTATTGCAAATTATAATAAAAAAAATAGGTTGGGGAAAAAAAAGCATTATTGAGTCATTGAATCGTAGAATTGTTTAGGTTTGGAAAGACCTTTAAATCACTGAGTCCAACCATTAATCTGGCACTGCCATGTCCACCACTAAGTCATGACTCTACATGTCTTTTAAATACCTTCAGGGAAGGCAACACAACCGTAGGACAGTCTATTCCAGTGCTTGACAACCTTATTGCTGAAGAACACAACCTGAGGCAATTTCCTCTTGTTCCATCACTTGCTACCTGGAAAAAGAGGCCGAAGCCCACCTGGCTACACACTCCTCTCAGGTAGTTGTAGAGAGTGACAAGGTCACCCCTGAGTCTCTCCTCCAGGCTGAACAACTCCAACTCCATCAGCTACTCCTCATGGAACTTGTGCTCTGGACACTGTCCCAGCCTTGCTGCTCTTCTCTGGACAAGCTCCAGCACCAAAATGTCTTTCTTGTCAACAGAAGCCCAAAACTGAACACAGAATTCAAGGTATTGCCTCACCAGTACTGACTACAGGGGAACAATCACTGCCCTGGCTGGTCCTGCTGGCCGCACTATTTCTGAACCAAACCACAATACCACTGGCTTTCTTGGGCACACCAGCTGTCAACAAGCATGCCCAAATCCTTTTCTGCTAAGCAGTTTTCCTGATATTCTGGAGAGAGTCTGATAGTGATAGTGCTTTTTACTGCGCCACTGCCCACCAGGGCGATCATTTATTTCATTGCATTAGTTTCTTGCCCTGGGATGTTGCATTTCTATGCATAGAGGTGTATCGGAACGAGCAAAGGTGTACTGTCAAAGGACCACAGAGAGCCGAAGGAGCTCTAAAACCTCTCTGGGCAACTTGTGCCAGAATTTGATCATGCTTGTGTCATAGGTTTGAAAAGAGATGTTCGAATTTTTCCCAGTGTCGGTCACCGCCCCCTCGCCCCCATCTGTTCCTTCCAGGGTGGGGGAGGCAGGAGGGGGACAAAGGGGCCGCACGGCGGGGCAGCGCGGGGGCGAGGGGGGGACGTTCCCTTTAAAAAGCGGACCAGGGCCACACCTCCGAAGCCCCTTTGTCCGGAGGATTTGTTTTGTCTACCGACCGATAGAGCAGGAGCTGCTTTCGGTTTTCGGCCGCCTCCTCTTTTTCCCTGAGGGAAAGTTTTTTTGGGTTTTTTTTTTCCCCTTTTCCTGCCGGATACCGCGTGGAGAGCGGCTGGGAGAGAGCGACCCATCTCGGAGTGAGGTGTTGTGCCTTTGGGGCGTGAGGCTGCATTATGCAGAGCTGCCTGACCTGAGACTGGGCCAGTGGGAAGAAGGACCCTTTCCTTGCTGGTCGCTCAGGTGGCTGCGAGCAGCTGTTGAGCTGCTGGGGACAGTTCGCCCTCAGCCCCACTGGTTTGCCGTGGGTTTTTTAACCCCACCTGGGGAATTAGGACTTTGTTTTGTTTCTTTTGAAAGTTTTGTTTGCACCATTGTTGTTTATTCGGATTTGTTAATGAAGAGCTGTTCTTTTACTTTTCCACTCTTTCACTTGAAACCTCTTAATTTCAAACTTGTAATCTTGTTAAACTAAGACAGTTTGTAACAACAACAACAACAACAAAAGGTTTCTTCTCTTCAGATGGAATTTCATGATGCTTTTATTCGTGCCATCTTCTTTGCACCCTCTGTTTAGTTATTAATAAGATTTCCTGTGAAGTCGCCTTCTTTCCAGGCTAAAAAGTGCCAGTTCTCTCAGGCTTTCCTTATGAGACATGCTCCTATTCAATAATGAGCTTCATGGCCTTTTCTGGAATTGCTCTGTTGTCTTAGGTACCCCACAAATGTATGCAGCACTCCAAACACGCTATACTTTCTCTGCTGAGTAGAGAGGAAGGATGACTTTCCTCACAGTGATGACTTCCCTCACACTGCCAGTGGTGATCTGACAGCTCACTACTGGCTGCCTTTGTCGCGACACTTTGCATGGTCAACTTTTTGCCAACCAGGACTCCCAATGCTTTCCTTGCAACCCTGCAAAGAACACGTCAGCCCCCAGTGTTTTCTGGTGCTTGGGGTTGTTCACCCCCAGGTACATCACTCTTCACTTCCCCTTGTTGAATTTCATGAGTTTCCTGTTAGCCCATTTCTCCAGCCTTTCACAGTCCCTCTGAATTACAGTACAAACATCTTGTGTACCAACTAGTCCTCCCTGTTTGTGTTGTCTGTCTTTTCAAAAATACTAGCTAGAATGGACCAAAATAAATAAACTAATAATGAAACAATATGAGTGGGCAGATGCTTATGGCTTCAGTTCATTCTTCAGCCATTTCTGCCTAATGTATAAGTGTCATCTGGAAGGCAGAGATTTATTTTTTCTTCTTAAGAAATAGTCACAGTATTTAATCTATATGCAATTAAAGCTGAAGTACATGTACCCGGTATGTAAATATTTTTCTTTTACTAGTCAAAGGAACACTGAAAGTTTCATCTCCGCACTCCCCCATTCCCTGACACCTCAATCACCCCAATTCTTTTTTCTCCTGTTTGTTACTAGACCACTAGAGGGCTATTTAAACTGTGTGTTAAACATTCAGTCTCTACCATATCTGACGCCAGAAATTGCAATCAAACCCCAGAGATTTTAGTAAAACCAATTGGGAAATAGCACAGATTTATAACAGTAGCCCGACTAACAAGGGGACGTAGAACAAATGCAAGATCGATGAGAGTCAAATGCAAAATCAACCTAGAGATACCGGTGACAAATTATGCAAATTACCTCTTTCTTTAAAGTTATCAGCCTAAACAACTGATGTAGACATTTGCTTATTTCACATCCAGATAGATATTTTTCCAAATTAATACAATACTTTTATGTCAAATTATCTAAATTCTGCCTAGAATTATTTGCATCAGCAAATGGAATATCTTATAATGTCCAGGCTAAAACACACTTCACAAATTTGATATCAAAATCAATATCTAGCACTGCAATATTTTGGCTGGATAAAAGTCTGTGATACATACAAAGCTTCAAGGTACTCACAAAATTTGATTTCTTATGACAGTTGAGAACTTCTGTACTTCTGTATGCATAATGAAGATGAATATTAAATTTAACCTCGTACCCCCCAAATTAAACAGTAAACACAAAATTAAGCACTAGAAGGAAAGTCCTCTTTTGCCTGAGGATCAAAAGCATTACAATAAGTCAGGAAATGAGTTTATGTGACATTTTAAGTGCAGCAAGCTGGATTTCTCCACTTGTGTGAGTTCAAAAGCGAGGAGGGCACTGATTTATTTTTCCCTATTAAGAAATAGTCACAGCATATAGTCTAGCTGATTTTCCATTGTACAGATAAATAGGAAAAAATATCTAATATGACAGGTTAAGGGAAGAAGGAAGATTACACTGAACTGCAAGACCGGAGAACACATGAGAAATGACTATCCGAAGTCTTTGAAGCAAATGATATGAAACAGTCTGCAAAGGGTAGTGTCATCCTGTTGTGGAAGTAAGCCTGATTCTGATTCATAAAACATGGTTCATTTTTATGCTACAGTTGTCCGATTAAGTTCAATTTATTTACAATAAATGGAGGAAGATCAGAATCCCAATGATGTAATAAAATTACTTTGTCCTGTATTTTGGCCATACAATGATATTGTACCCATGGCGTGAAACTGCCAGTTGGATGTGTTTAAAGCAGTTAGTTATGTTGCACAGTTGTGGAAATCTGATTTGTATTCTGAGCAAGATTCTGATATAATAAAGCTTTTGCTTTGTCGTTAATATTGAACTAGTGGTTTTAAGCACTCACATACATAAAATTTTGCCTAAGCAATGCATCATGATAAAATCAATGCTTTGTTAAAGTATGTTAAAATCAAAAGATGCTTGTTATAGCTGAAAGGCTGAAATTTCACCGGCAGAACATAACGTAAACCATATTCCTTTTTATGAAATTTAAATAGCAGAATATGAAAGGTTTGCATAGTTTTTAAAAGAAGCTTCTTATGAGGATTTTCTGCATCAATTAGTACTATGAGCATGAGGGAAACTACAGGTAATATTTTAGAAAGTGATTTGGATAAAACTGTCAAACATAGGGCTATAGAGTATTATGAAAACATTGAAAATGTGCCCAGCCCAAAAGGTAAGCTCAAAGGAAGTTGGATTCTTCACTGTGATAGATAAACCTTCTCAGAATGTACAGGATTTTATGAATATGCAGAAAAGTACAGCTCAGGTACCTTAACTGGACAAGAAGAAAGAAAAGTACCGAACCCGAATGAACACTAACAATGAAAGGGAGATAAAAAGCAATGATGAGAAAAGCAAAGGAAAAATATTTTAAGCAATCTTCAAAATGTGGCTTTGTTTTCTTCTAAGACCAGCACATGCTCTCTGACAAAAGCAACATAAAACATATTGCATTTTTTTTGACTTGAAGTGCTGTGTTGCAGAAAGTCCTTCTCTTTGCTTATGACAGCAGCCATTCTGAGTGCTGCTTAGTGATAAGCACTTACCATGCTCTGTCTCTGACATGGTGGTCTTCTTCCATATCACCCAGATATCCATAAATATTTCTGAACAAACTGTACATCCTTTTTGCCCTTTTCTCCACCTTTTTTTTTTTGTTCACAGTTGTGTTGTAAAATTCTGTAAAGTGTCATTGAAAATTTTTAAGTTTCCTAAATCAAGATTTTACACAGTCTTGTAACAAAATTTTCAGACTGTAGTATTGTTACACACTTGGGGTCCTCAAGAACTGTTTTATGTGCTGTGATCTTGCTCCAGCAGAAACATTTAAGTACCTCAGCATGTGAAGGATTCCACTGTGACCAGAGGGTTTGCATTTGGAGTTATGATTGCCTCTAACAAACACACTGAAAGTTGAGAGAAGGAGTATTAAATAAAGAAATAAAAATATATTTTATACTAAATAAGCAAACGGGACATGTGTGTTAGCAATAGTATTATTTTGGTGATGATCTAAAGATTGTTACATAAAGATAGAAGGGAGACTACATTTATTTTATTAAACAAGCAAGTTATATGGTGAAAGAGAGGTAAGGTTTCAGGTGTCTTTCATAGCTTTTTCAGGTCATCACTGCAGATATTTTTCCAGAGAACTTTAGTGCTGTTGTAGCCATTCTAATAGCGACAATTCTTTTGAATCTTAGCTATTATTCAGAGGCATTTTCCTTTATTTGCTTGTGTCCAGTAAACACACAGTAGATTTCAACTACCTTACTTACTTGAACAATGCTGGGAAATGTTTAGTCAGATGTTTTATGACTTTTTAATTCTAAGAAAAGACTTTCCAGAAGTCTTGTATTTCTGCCACAGAGTAGGAAAAGAAACTACAGTATTTAAATTATTTTAATAAGTTTCAGGGGGATAATCAGTTTTCCCTTTGTTGTCTGAATTTACAGTGTACCTGACACGTACCTGACAAAAATAAACAGGTATACTTCTTCCTAAGCAGAATCTTTTTATGTGAGGATGTTGGGGCTTTACCACACTATGTCTTTCTTTCATTTAAGAAAGCGTATGATCTCATATTCTCTACCCCCACTAAACTGTGCATTAGTCCTTGAATACTTTTATTATCAAGGAAAGATTGTCTTTCTTAGTGTGTGACATCTGGATGTATAGTTAAGGACTTATATCTGGAAATATCTTTAAAGGTGGAAGGTTAGTACCATGCTACCCTACAACAGGATAGTATTCATTAGTTGGCTATATTTCTTTTTCAGTTGGACCATGCATTGGAGGTATTTAAAGGATGTCTAGATGTGACACTGAGGGACATGGTTAGTGGTGGACTTGGCAATGCCAGGTTAATGGTTGGACTTGATGACCTTAGAGATCTTTTCCAAGGTAAATGATTATAGGATTCTGTGATTTTGTTCTACAGTTTAAAACTCACCAGAAATTGCTGAAAGTAACAGGCCTTACAGGTTTTTTATATGTTCAGTAATTGCAGTTGTTTAGATCACACTGTGCTCTGTGGCCTTGTGATATTAAGTTCTTGCATAGAGAGCAAGAGGAAAAAAGCCTCATCCTTTTATATTTAGAGAGTTAACTTTTCTGCTTTCTCTGCTGTGTCTGAATGAAGTCAATTCAAAGATGCAGAGGTGAACAGCCAAGTGAAAATGGAGAACATCGGTCTAGGTCAAGATACTACTCTATGCAATTCAGTTTCAAAGGACATCTATCAGCAGCCATTAAAATTCTAATATCCTAGTCTTCGACAAAATTTAAAGAAAGGAGCAAATGACCAAACATTAATCAGGTCTCTTGACAAAGGTTAAAGGAATAGAAAGTGATAATAACTCATCCTTGCTACAGTTTTCACATAATCACCTCATGGCCCATCAAGGTTACTGAGCTGTATGTCATCCTAAAGTGCATGGGTAGGGACTGAACCTTTTTCTCTCTGCTAATAGCTCTTTAAGTTTTAAAAGTGTTAACTATATCTTTGTTTTCACACTTTATGCCTTGCTGTCTTAAAGCTTCCAATGCAAATTACTAAAAAAATTTTCTGAGGTCCTTAAACTAAACCTCACTTTTTTATAGGTTTTGTAATAGACTGGATTTACTGTTGCATCAGCTTACACTAGGCAAGCCTCTTATTATAGTAGCTGTTTAATAGCTTGTAGAGCAAGAGCTTTCAGAAAATGTCGGGAAACTACAACACATACAATTATTTATGTTTGCTTATCTTAAGGGGGCAGCAGCAGCACACTGTGCACCTTGAGAGCTACATTTGTCTGCTCTGCCTGTGGACAAGATTAACTGCAACTCTTTATTTGATAGTGGTGCTTAATGGGATCTTGGTGATGTTTGTCATATCAGGTCTTTACAAAAACAAAGTCCAGTGTTTCAGCCTGATAGTGTTCATTTTTTGACATTTGTTAGAGACATAAACAATTTAATATCATGTTGAAGTACTTGGTATGTGTCACTGTAGTTTAGCTGGACAGGTATAAGGCTGTTGCTGCCAGCAGCAGCCACATATGCATGTTTTCACAAGCATTACTCATCTGGAATGGCTTTCTGTAGTCATTACTAAGGTCTAGAGGATATAATATGGAAATAATAGAATGTAAATTTACTGCGGCACCACTCTTTAAAAGCCACAAGGTTTCTGTAATTTGGCTTTTTGAATTCTAAATCAGTTACACACAACACAGTTGACCTAATATGTTTTGAATCTCACATTCTCCTTAAGTGTGATACCTAGTAGCCCTTTGCCTACTTTCTGAAACCAGTTTCTGAACAAGTTAATAGTTGTCCCTCGTTTCCTTTATTATCTTATCTTCTTGGCTACATATCCCATCTACTGTATTAAATCACAAATATGTATTTCCACCCAGGTAAAAGGCTATAAATCAATGGAATTCAGATCAAATACTGGAATGGATCTATGTGAGAAGAATCAATGTTTTACTAAGTGCCTTCTGAAAGCAAATGTATTTTTTCTCTTTAGGTGGCTTTATCTGCAAAGTCTTCATAAGTGCTGCATAGGAGTCTAGGTGTCTAGAGAACACCCAAGTCAGTATGTCTCTACATGTGATGCTGAAAAAAGAAATAGCTGATAGTACAGCTAGTTTTTCTTCTTCAGACAATTTACCTCTATTCATCAACTATGTGTTGTATGCAAATAGTGAAGGTAACAGCTGTGGTGTCTAAAATTTACGGAGTAATCACTCAGGGATAAGGTGACGTAATGATCAACAGCAGTTACATTAGAATGGCCACTTACAGAAAAAAACTGTTCAAAGGCATTTTTTCCTGCAAAGAGGCTGTTATCAAATTACTGTGACTATCAAATAAACCATTCACTGTGGGTATAACTGACCCAGAAGGGGGCAATTTTGCTGTCCGTAAAGTTGTTGCATTTTATGTATGAGGTTATTGTATGCAATTGCATATCACATGCTATTGTAATCTTTGTGTATGAAAACAAACTTCATCCAGTTATTATGACCTGAATAATTTTGATTTTTTCAACTATCAGAACTTTAAGGCAAGGGAGAACAAAGTGTATACAACATAAATACTTCGGTTATCTTCTCTGTCAAGTGATGCATCTGTTCTGTCTTTGGAAATGGTAGCTGTGCCTGCATACTCGCAGACATGAGCAAAAAAAAAATCCAAACAACTCCCCAAAAAACCCCTATTCTACTTTCAGCTAAAAAATAAAAATGTTAATCACTTGTAATAAAAAACTGCAATAGTGCAAGACAAAGAAAGCAATGGTAGGAAAAAAGATTTTCCTGCATAAGATGTCCTGGATCTCATCTTTGTCATACCCACCTACTGTAGCTCTACAACACAATAGGCAGCTTTTGTTTAATTTTAGTGAAGAGTTGAGAAAGACTGTCCACCTGAGAGGTATAGTTTGCCACCTATGCGATAAAGAGCTTTTTTAGTACTCAGTGTCTGAAACAAATTTTTGGAATGTTCTTATCTCAGAGAACTGAACACTAAGCTATAGGAAAATACATTCAAATCAGGCTGTTAGCCCACGTACTGCCAGGAGGCATATAGCATCCTTTGTTACAAGAAGCTCTGTAAGGTGAATAAATAGTAGAAATATACATGGGTTAAAAAATTATAAAACAAGAAAACCTACTGAAGATATCTCACTGTTTTGATAGTAATAGGGGGGAAATTTCAAAGTTGTTCCTCTTTACACATACATGTATTTTTCTGCCTATTCTCTCTCTATACATATATGAAAGGTGAGAACAAATAAAGACATTTGAAACTTTACCAGAATCCTGCATTGCTAGACAAGATCACAGTATGTTGAACTCTCTGGGTTAGGTGAGATGGTAAATGGCAGGATGTTCTTTTTCTTTTCCATCTTTTTCTCTTTGCTCCCCTATTTGCATTGTGCCTGAGCCTATCTGTGCAACCTTCTACACATGTTAATATGCTTCATATCATCACCTCACATAGCAGTTCTTCTTGCCATAATAATATACCAGATGGGAAACATCAAATGGCATCTGACTATGACTATCATTACAATGATTCTATAATTCCAAGATCTCTTCCTTTCAAAGATTAATTTTCTTATAAGAAGTAGAGCTAGAGTTATGACTATTTGGGTTCCTCTCTTTGTGTTTTCTCAACATAAAAAACTTATCTTCTTTATGGTTAAATGTAATTCTGATATACCAGGATTTGTGATGTGAATATTAATCAGACTTCTATTCCCTGTGAACAATTTCACATGCTTGGCTGAAGTTACTCTTTGATTGATAAAGTACCTTGCATGCTCTGTAGTGAGCCAGGCAATGGGAAGAATACCACAGCTAACACTGAGTAGTGGAGGATGCAGCACTGCCCTGCTGCGGAATGTGCAGCAAGTGCTCAAGGACAGCCACTGGGATTCCTCCACTTCTGGAGGATCAGTACAACATGGGAAGCCACTGTACTTTCTGTTCTGGGGATTTTCACCTGCATGATGGAGCCCTCAAAGGCTAACACACAGATACAGCTACGGGTGAGATTTATTAAAATGCTATTGGTACCACAGAATTTTGAACTCTCCTCACACTGGGAGCGTTCACTGGTGAGTATCTGTTGGGTGCACGTGCAGTAACTCCTGTGCACATAGACATATACCTTCAGATGACACAAGATCAATAACAGAAGTATTAGACTATTGATCATAGTTTATGAGAGATTAAAAGGTTTTTATTTATTGGACTAGTATATAAATGCTATGTACTTTATGTCATATGTAAATTCAAGTGCACAGATAGGCACCGTATGTACATAAGTAAAGACATGGATACAGTGCAGTCAGACCACTAGACCTGCTACAAATAAAAGTACTCTTGAATCATGACAGAACATCGATGTCTGTCATTTTCCTTCAGTGAAATCAAACTTGTTGGAGGTGGGAATGATGAGAACTACGAGGACTGGAGGAGGAATTTAGAGGAAGAGGACCCACATGAAAACAAAACCATTTTATGATGTTGACTTGGACTTATTAAACCACTGTGTTTTGGGCTATGAATTTATATTCTTGGTTTATTGTATTTTCCCCATTTATTGTACCCTATTTTCCCTAAAAATCCCCTTTATCCCATATGTCCTTATGTGCTATTATCCTATTGGCCACTTATTGCTGCATTGCAGTATTTTTCTTATATGGCCATCCCTTCCCTATTTGGTCCTCATTAACATGTTCCACCCCTGCTCCTCCCTAGTTCTACCCTTTTTTCTGGCAAGTTCTTCTCCTGCCCTATGTGAGGCAGGAGCCATGTTAATAAAGGGGCCATTTTGCACCAACCTTCCTGAGTGGCGAACCTCTTTCCATTTGGGACTGTCACAGACTACATTATACTGTGGGTTCAAAAGACAATATCTGCCTTGCAGATTGATTTTAAAGTTTTGAATGTTGATGAGATTCTTTCTGGATTTCAGAATTCTTTCTCTCTCCATACAGTCTTCACAACATTGGGGTGATAACACTTTGGCTTACATCATACATTAAACTACCCTTTGCATAGAAACATGTAATAAAAAGTAGTTTTTTCATTCTCTCTTCTGATATTTTCTGCTCGTGTTAATTGTAATCTTGTTATTTTTAAAATAAATTATTTTTAAAAGGGTTGAAAAATTTATATATTAGCTCCCTCCATCCTTGTGCAGGGAAAGAAGAGTCATGACATAATGTCTACTAAATGAAGATTACCAAGACAAAAATATATCTGGGATGTGTTAAGTGATTAGTTAATATAAGATGCAATAAATGACAGTATCCTCTGAAGGTAAAAATCAGAGGAAGAGCAGAAGGTAAAACAAAGGTACTTTTTAATTTTATAAGTTAAATACAGCTTATGAGATTATGGACTTGCAATGAATGCAGAAGAAATTTTTTCATGTTGAACCCATGTAAGCATAGAGGTCATAAACAATGCTTTGTGGCAAACTTAAACAGTCCTTGCAGGCCCAGTGCCTGAAGATGTTGAACACAGAATAGTCTCTAGTATACCTATCTATTTACAAGCTTCATATCTTTTAATAAATTTAGCTCTGTGTTCTCTGATATGGGGCAAGGAACCCCCAAATCAATACATGAAAAGATGCTTATTTTAATGTAAACATACTTTCATTTATATTGAAAAGGATTTTCTCTGTTTGATAATGAGATAACAAAAATATAAAAATATATTCCCTTTTAATGACAAATCTGCTGGTTTCAGCCTGATCATCCACTCCTTCAGATACTGACAGTGATCAGAACACACCGCTTCAAGCCTTTTTTTTTATATATCTTCTCAGCTCAGATGATCTCAGTGCACTGTTTGATTTATCACAATCCACTTTACAAACAGTGTCTGACTGAGGGAAACAGGATGTCTTAGGGCTGGCCTTAGGCACTAGAAAGTGGGCAGCTACTTGAGTCAGAAGGCTGCTGAGAGCCGCAAAAGACCTGTTCTGCAAATGCCGATGGAAACACAGAGCAATAGTTAGTGTAAAAATGTTTACCTTGAATACTCCATCTGCTATTGCTAGTGAGAGACAATTCAGAATACATTAGGGACTGAAATGGAAGGGATGAAAAAGATACTGAACTAACCACAGCCTTTTGTGTACTTCTTTGTCTCAGAAAAAATGGCATGTTGTTCTAGGGATCGTTGTCCTCATCCTCAGGTGAGGATTTGGTTCCGCATACCCTGTCAGAGACAGCTTTCAAGCTTAGAAACCTACACATGAGAATTTAAAGCCCTCTAAAAGTAGTTCTTAAAATTTACATCTGTAACAGTAAAAGAATGCTGGTTTTTTTTTAGTTTGGGTTTTTTTTTTTGGGGGGGGGGGCCTTAGGTTTCTCCTTCAAATGCAGATAGATACCATTTTGCTTTTATTTTTAATGTGAATAGTACTGTCTGAAAACAATTCCCCAAAACCAAAAGCTGCCGTGTCTCCAAATATAGTATCTCTAACAGTAGCAATGTTCAAACTGCAGGAGACTACTAAATTGCTCTGAATTGTTTCTAGAAACTGGGTCCAGACACTCAAGGAACATGTGAAATGTCAGGGTGACAGAATGGGGCTGTGCAAAGAATACACTCCTTTGAACAAAAAAACCCCTGCACACAGCTGATGGAAACAATAAAGCATATGAAATTGTCCAGGAGAATGCCAAGACACCAGAGGAACGATGACTTAACAGTGAAATAAATATTGCTGTCTTTTACTTTAGAAGTTTTGACAGTCTGTGTTATAGGCTATGACAAAGACAGTCTACGGGGGAAGCCATCAACTTCAAGCAGGTCACAAAGTTAAAGTGCCCACCATGCTGATGTGGTACAGTGGCATTTATCAAAGCACACAGCATTCTCCTACAGCAAACAAAGCTTTCCCGGGCATCAGGAGAAATCTGGCATTTTTTTCTTTCCAGGAGGCTCCTGGGTTTTGATGTCAGGAAGGGCATCTGCAGAAGGGCAGCTGGCTAACCAAGCTGGTAAACAAGGGGAAGTGCTAAGGAGAGTGATTTATCTCCTTCTAACCCATTTGTAGGAGATTGGTGCCCAAATCTTTATAGTAAAAAGGTCAAGGTAGTGAAATGCTTAATAATGAAGCTTTTTTTCTGAACTTGTCTTAAAAAAACAAACTAATAAAAAAAGAAAATAAAAGAAGAAGAAAAAAAATTACAAAAGAAAAAGCAAAAAGAAGATAAATTGCAAACCCAAATGGAGACACGTAAAAATTAAGAATGCAAAACTACAATGAATCCTAGGTTGGTTTTTGTTCTGTTTTGTTTTCCCAAAAAAAGACAGTGTTCAGATCATCCTTTTGCAAATTCAGAGTTCATAGGCTGTATTTTAGTTGTTTTTCTTTTTAACTCATAGAAAATAATAGTAATAATATGAGAAATTTTCTACTTTCCTTTAATTACTTTCACTTTAAAGTAATAGCCAATACAATCACATAATAGTGTGGTTTAATTTGGAATAGTCTGATTTCTTATTTGTTAACAGTTTTGCAGAAAGCTCAATTTATGAGCTATGGTTTTTTCATAATTTATCACTCTGGAAGCTTTAGCTGTACATATTAAGAATAAATCTATGAAAAAAGTTTGAAGGTAAGAGCTTTTATTATATTAACAGGATGCAAGTAATATACACAAACTTTCAGGATCTAGTTATACTACTGCTCCCCTCCTCTGATTTTCACCAGATGTTGGATTTGAGACACTTTCAGTAAATTGAGGGGAACATTCTATAGTCAGCGTAAGAAAAATTGTAAGATCAGAGGTCCATGCAAAGTAATCTAAAGATCAATACACTCAATGGGGTAAAAGCAAGTCCAGGAGCCTTAAGACACACAAATATCAACTCTGCTTTTCCCTCATGTAAAATCCATATCCCAGTGGAGCAGTTTCTATTTCTGGACAGTTCACAAAGGCACTGTGATATCCTCCTCTACCACACAAACAAGTACAGTCTTTTATCTTTGTGGAATGTGCATTTATCCAGTGGCCCTTCACAGAAAGAAAATGTTGTAATGTATCTTAAAAGGTCAAAAAGGTTGGCAATTGCAGTTTCAGTAATGACAAACACACATTTTTTTGCTTTTTGAGCAGATGGAAGCAAAACTATGCATGCTTGGAGAGAAGTGAACTTCTGTTTTCCTCCCGACCATCTCAGAAAGTGTGAAAAGGCATTCTGCATGTTTGATAGTAAAGTCACACTTACTGTCCTGGAGAGCGAGTGGTCTCCAGGACATATATGGATCATATTTCAATTTCACAAAACAGGAAGAAATTACTGTAATTTTTGCCTGTAAATTCCAAAATAATTAGTAGTTGGGGACAGAATACTCAGCATCTGGCCCATCAGGTAATTGAGTGTATGTTTTAGAAATATTGATTTAATGACCCAAAAACTTGATTTCGTTCACTCCAATATTTTTTCCTCCTGGCAGTAATTTTGCTATGTATAATGAGTATAATTTAAGAAAAAGTTACTACTTATAATTTAAAATGACATAGTCTTCATAATGCCATGCATGGGATAGTAGAAAAGGAAGGAAATAACTTATGTGAAAAGCAAAAGGATTCAATTAGGTAAGCTAATGTTAGGTGTAAAAATTATATATGTCTTAAACAAAATTAACATCAAAACAGAAGTTATGACAAAAGTTTTACATTTTGGAAAGCTGTGCCATGCATTACAAAAATTCAGCCCTAGTTACAGAATTCTTGAGAGAAGTTGTATATCTATTAATATAAAACAAGTATCTATCAGTTTTGTATCATTACCAGAGTAAGAAAAAATATGTACTTAAGTATTTCATTATTAGAAGTATGATGCTAGAGGGAGGGAGAAGGTCAGAAGAGTACATATTCTAAAAAGAAAGTCTTTCATAATGAAGCTATGGTTACTAGATCCATTGCCTCAAGAGACACATCAGATCTGTTGTCCATGTGCTTCACAGGTGGTTTGTGCGCGTGCAGAAATAATTCTGCAGAGTCTGTGTAGGTGTGTGGTAGTACTTTCAAGGAACTGGGAGCCTGTGGAGCTTACGATACAGACCATCTGTTTATCAGATACAGATCTAATACATAAGTCCTCCCAAAAGATCCACAGTTTTCCAAACTCACTTCACTTGTACTGCTTACCGTAAATGCAAATATTTCCACTTGGTCGAAAAAGAAATTAAAAATTGCAGATGGAACCAACCCTTTACAAAACTAGCGTGTGCAGACAATTTAAATGGGAAGTGTGAGAAATAATAAAGATCTTCTAGTTCATCATATCAGGGGAGATTGGCCTGCTGATATGATCTATATCTTTCTCTATTACACTCTCATAGTCAATAGTAAAGTACATATCTTGACTTTAAATGGCAAAAAAATCCATTTATAGGCTTAAGATATTTTACGCTGCTCTCTGTATGGTTTTTACAGCTTTCTGAAGATATTAAAGATGCTACTGAGACAATAGGTACACAGTTTCACCCAGGCTAAAGAGTGCATTTTCAGAAATGACTTAGATATTTAGGAAATGATAGACATTACATATCTAAGACTCTAATTTAGACTGATGTGTTTGCTGCTTATTGAAGTGCTTATTGAGTTTCTGAATAGGTATTTTTGATAGTAAACTATCTCCCAAAAACAATAACTGGCGTCACTTCAAAACATTTTAATTCACCCTTTTGCCAAAGGTTGAAGGCATTCAATGAGGCAAGACTTACATTTAGATGTGTGAGAATTGTTCTGGATACTTTTCCCCCTTAGTCTGGAGTTTTCTTTGTGATATCTGACATTACATTTGAGTTTAACTTTTTCACAGATGGTCAGAACCTGTATGTCTTTCGTTTTGCAGGCTCCTCATTTAAGCTTAGGGTCTGTATGCGCAAAAGGGTCTGAGAGCTTGCAGCAGCTGATGCTAGTAGTACAATGCTCTGATGATATAAGATACTATCAAGATAGTATGAAGTCTCCAAAAGTTAATCTTTATGCTAAGTCAAATTATGCCACTAACAGCTGTGTAGATGTACCACCATGATAATAGATCTAACCACTGTGGAACCTGGTCCTGTATATCCCAGAATGTCTTGCAGCAATATTTCATGGAAAACAGGCAAGTCAGTGGTGGCTTTTCGACAGAAAGACTTAACTAGACAAAGCACTATGGGATATGGATATATCCCAGCTGCAGGCTTCCTAAATTGAACAGGGTAGAAACGTCATATTTGAGCCTGTGATTGCTCCTAGGCTAAACAATGTAAATGTAGTCTGTATGTAAAAGAGGAAGTATGCCAGGAGTTGTGAAGATAAATTAATTAATATTTCTCATATATTTTTTCTAATTTATAATACCTTCATTTACATACTTTAACAATTAATTTTAAGGAAGAACTTGTTAGGAAATCAATAATTCAAAGTATAACAGAGTAGGGCAGGAAATATGCCCCAGGCCATACTGAATGAAGATGATTAAACAAATCACTGCAATAGGGGTTCATTAACTGAGCATTGAACACTGAATGAGACAAGGAAAAATGGTATGTAATTATGAAATTAAAGATTGTATTGTTGTGTATTTACACAAGGATGCTATTACTCTTTCTGCAACCACTGCCAGCTGTTGTCCACCATGACCACATGTAAGAGGGTTATTTTTACTTTGGAGGGCAAGACTTCGCAATGTTCCTGGAAAATTACTTTTCACAGAATAAAAAGATAATTACAATGTAAAATTCTTCCTATGCTCTTTCCCTTTTTATAATAATATGTTATTTGTGGTTTTAAAGAGGAAATGCCCACCAATGGCAGTGGGAGAATTCCTGGTGGTGACCATAAGATTTGACTGTCAGAGATCACTGAAAACTCTGGCAAACTAAAAAGGATTTTTGCTTTCCCTCTGCTTGTAATATTCTGCCCTACGATTGTGTAAAGCAAAAGTTTAATAACCTTAGAAATCTTACCCAGCTCTAAAAGCTCTGCACGAATTTTTACTATAGCCAAACTTGGTGTCAGGAACTACCATATCACCTGTGCAGCTTGTTTGGCTTTTGTCAGCTCCTATAAGCCAACATTTGTCACAATCATGTCAACTTCACATTAGAAAGTCTTGTTCAGACAAGATGAATTCTAATTAATTCCCTGAATCAAAAATTCAAGGACCACCAGTCAATTAAATCAAGGGCTGCATTGAGAAAGATTGTTCCCTCTTCACTGTGAAGAATATCCATGCCTTTAGGAGTGGCAGTAAGAAGTACAAAATTTCTTTGACCTCCATCTTCTGTCAAGCTAATTATGCAAATTTTTTTCCTTCTGAAAACAAGCCCATACTCTAACCAGATAGTGATATATGATTGATCCATAAATCTATTAAACTAAGTGTCACTCAGGATTATCTGGAGGTTAAGTACAAACTTACATCAAGAGAGAGATACTTCCCTTTTTTTTTTTTTTTTTTTTTTGGTTCATAACAAAAAATTTTCTTTAAAGGGTGAGGTCCATTAGATTCAAGATCACTTTTTCAGTCTGCTCTGGAAATAGCACTGAGTTTTCACACTCTGGAGATAACTACTTTTTATTCAGGACTGTAAACAAATAAATGAGGTTATAAATAAAAACTTATCGCCTGACTGATCCAGATTTTCATTTGTAGGGTTTGATATAGACAATTTCAGAACAATTTGATTTAAAGAGTCATTGATGATCAGTGCTTTCTGAGTCATGGTTTTTTCTTCTGTGATAATAAAAATCCTGAGCCAAAGGAAATATATAGTGGACATATTTTACTGATCGGAGAGTTTATTTGTATTTTTTAAAAATTACAACAACCAGCCCTTTACTTGTATGAACTAAAGAACAAACACTTGCTTTTTCCACCTTTCTGTCAACCAGTATTTATTGTTGAGGTAATTTTGGGATTTCAGTTACGTGAAAACAAAACTCAACTGAAGTCAGAGCAGATACTCCAAATTTTTGCCATGTAACTGAGTGACAGATTCTTTCAGATAGATGGCACAGACAGAAAACTTTTAAGATTTCAGGATGAGAGTGTCAGCACTACTATTGCTTCTCTTTCTTGTGAGCATTGCAGGAACTGTGACTTTGAATTCAGAAGGGTTTTGCCATTGGTTGGAATATTTACAGACCCCATAACTTGCTCCTGACTCTGATTTTTCGATTGATCAAATTCTCCTTTTGGACTCTTTATAACAATTAAGAGGAAATCCCAATCAGAATGGTGTGCCTGAAATGGCACATATTTATATTTGTATATATATATATATATATTCCCCCTCACAGTGAAAGTGCCCATCCCCTCTGGTCCTGTCACTGGGTACCACTGAAAAAAAGCATAGTTCCCTCCTTTGCACTTAAGTTCCCCCTGAGCATCCCTTCCTCCAGGCTGAGCATTCCCAGCTCTCAATCTTTCCTCTTCAGAGACATACTTCAGTGCACTCATCATATTTGCAGCCCTTCACTGGACTCTCTCCAGTATGTCCAGTATGTCCTGGGGAACCACACAGTACTCCAGATGCAGCCTCACCAGTGCTTAGGAGAGGGGATGAATCACTTCCCTCAACCTGCTTTTACAGCCCAGGACATCATTAGCCTTCTTTGCTGTGAAGGCACATTGCTGACTCATGTAATCAGTCATTTTTGTCATAATGAGAAATTTGTTAATAGGAAAAAAAGACTGAAATCTCACTAGAGATGGCTGTAAATTTGAGCCATGCATCCTTCTTCTCAGCTCTTCCCATTCCTGGAGAAGCGAGTTTCAGTCCAAATTTGTACTGTATAATGAGTCAAGGATCACTGTGATAGCTCCTCATCCACTCCAAACTGAAGAAAAGAAGTTGGTGAATTACTCTCCAAACCTTCAAAACTCCCAACAGGCAGAGAAGACTTACCTTCTTACCCATGATTCCAAAATTGCACAGGAAAGTCTTGGTCCCTCAGCTCCTGCCCTTAGGAGTTTTTGCTTCCACCCTGAGGTCCTCTCCATGCCTCCACCAGTCCCTACCACACCACACATCAACGCTCCTTCATCACTCAAAGAGGAAAAGAACTGTTGCAACAAGGAAAAACACTCTTATTTTTTTTAACGATGAATTTATATTTAGGTGGGCCAGATAGTTGTGTTCAAGCCAAGAAGAGGTTAAAATTACAAGGAGTCAGGGACAAAAACTAATATAGATGTCTTACAGCAAAGCTGAGTTGTTATATTTTGGAATTTGCTACACAAAATTAAAACTGAACATTATAAAAACTTTGCATATGTAATATTTTTTAAAAATATTAACACTAGTGATAAAAATTATATCTTTTATTGGCACTTGTAACTAAATTTTTAATAGCTTTGGCATCCACAATTTCAAAAGTATAGAGTAAAGTTATATTTAATATGTTCTTGTAGTGAATTGATGATAGCAATTTTCCATTTTCAGTAGTAAAACCAGAAGGAATAACACACACTTAAAATCTCTCTCAACTAGAACGAAACTTTCTGAAAACCTCAAACCATCAAACCATGTGCATGTACATATGGAAAGTAAAATAAAGTTAATAATAGGTTAATTCTATGACAGTGCCTTTAAGTTCAGGCTTTTAGTCTCCACGCTGATATCTTCAACCTCTCGGATCACATTAAATTTTCCATTATGTATTGTGATGTGGATACAGAGAACTAGTGCTGTCCCAACTGCTTTGCCTCAGAGAAAATGCATTCCTACAAAGGGCTTGTGTGATATATTTGGATGGAAAGATTTTAATTCTCATCCATATGTGTTCGGTGAACTCTTTCTTTTGTTCTTCCCTGTGAAAATGTGCCACACATATTTTCCATGGAAAGTAGAAATTTAAGAATGATTCTGTAAGTAAGGTCATTTAAGAACAGGAAAGAATTAAACCCATACAATTTTATATCATAATAATTCTGATTTATGAAGAAGAGACTAGTAGCTGATTAGCTAAATTGATACATACATATATGTATGTATATATGTGTTTTTACACCTTCATATACAGACATATCTCTGTAAATATGTTTGTGTGTGTAGATCTGTGTGTACTTGCATATGTCTACTTATCATGAAAGAGAAAGGTGAGTTATTTTTTGATAGTTTTTTAGTACTTTGCCACTACAGTCCACTAGTTTTCAATGCTGTCGCAGTAAAACTACTACCACACAAATTAAGGGATTTGCTTTTGGAAATGTATCTACATTGCTGCTGCAGTGGTGGACTTTATTAGTGGTTCACATTGCACAGCCATTCTTACCCTAGGGCAGTTCTAAGTAGGAAAATTTGGTTCCCTTGGTCATTTCTAAGCACAGAAGTCTTTTCACCGGAGATGAGGCTAATCTCCTAACTCATTTCTTGCAAGAGTTCTACAGGTTTTAAACACCCATTCTCTACAACACAAGGTCTGTTTCAGCTAGCCTTGACTAAAATATTCACGTTTATTATTAATTTCTCTATGGACCCTATTCAATTATTATTTCACTGTCTCACAAACTTCAAAGACTATAGTCTCACAATATGTATGTAACAAAAGTTTTAATGTTTTGAGGACAAATTTAAGGCATAGTTTAAGAAATTCTCAAAAAATGATGTAGGAGAAATGTGTTGAATGGGTGTTGTGCCCCTACCAGCTGGTCATTATTCAGTGTCTTAATCACTATAAAGCCTTCTGGTGAGTCATAGATGGCTGGGATCCAGCAATCGTTAAAATTATTCAGGTGCTTAAAACTGTGCACAAGATTAAATGCTTTTCCAAATCAAAGCCTCAATGTGCCTACCAATTTATGGGCAGAATATTAGGGAAGTCGAGGAGAAATGAAAACCTTCTTGAAAAGGTGTAATATGCATGATCCTGGGTGTGATACGGCAACTGATCCTGAATCATTAAGAGTAAGAAAGTGTCACAGCTAAATTCACTGTGATAGTAGACCTACTGTTGGAGAGTTTTTTTCTCTCTTCTATTGAGCTGAATGAACTCTCTGCTACAATTTTAGACGCACATATTACACTTATGCTCTCAGGGAACAATTAAATTTTCTTATGTAATTTGTATTCCCCACATAAGTGGTATAAATCTCTATCTTTTTATCTTGGAAAGTAGAGGTAATTTAATTTGTAATAAAGAAAGAATTAATTCATCTTGATTGTTGCAGGTTAGTGTCAGAGACTCGTATGAATGGCACAGACACGAATGGAAACCAAAATGTTGCAGAAACTAAAATACATCAGTACATATGACTACATTGTCCATCCCAGTGGTGCTGGGAAAGCTTCAGAATATAGAAGATAAAAGTTCTCTAAAAAATGCTCCAGCTCTGCCATCTTCACTATGACATGTATTTTTCCCTGTGCTCAAAATATTGAGATATTGCCAGGTTTTGGTTTTTTGGGGTTTTTTGTTGGTTTTTTGTTGGGTTTTTTTTTAATCCCTATAAAGTTCTGCTAAAGTCTATTTGAATCTCACCGACTTGAAGGTAAAATAGAATAAGCGCAATGAGAAGGAAAGGGAAAGAAGATAATTTTTCAACTATTTTAACCTAGACTATTTGGTATTTTCCAAAGTTGAATTGCACAAATATCCTTAAATGTCTTTTGTCCCTTGTGAAATACAGACTGTTATTTTGCTTAGTTTAAGATTTAAAAAAGATTATTTTGATGTTCTCAGTGAAATGACTTTTAAAATTTAATAACACTGAACAAAAGTCACATATAACAAGCAAAAACATAAAGTACTTTGACTTCAAAATAATGATGATGATGATAAAAACGCATGACCACTCTAAGTTACTGGTAAACAGACACGGAAATAAGTAGATTTTGAGTTAGGTAGGTCTGTTTGGTGTTGAGATACAAAAAAATTAAATTGTAAACTCAGTAATATTTGATGGTGTTGGATTTATGAATATTTTTGGAAAGTGTTATTTTGTGTATTTTCCTCACTAGCAATGAAAAAAGGAAAATTATTGGGAAAAATAAACAGATAAAACTACTTACCAATACCTAAGAAGCTCAAGTTGAAGTAATTTAGATTATATACTTTATCGATTAATTATTATCAGGCAAAGAAATTGATAGGTAGTAGATATTCCTTTTCTTGATTTTCATTTTCTTCTCTTGAACGTGATCCTACTTTTTTTTTTAATAAAAAATCAGATATATGTATTGAAATACCGTTGGCAAGATAAGCAGTGCATTGAAATGAGATTACACCACCTAAGAAATATTTTTCTTATTCTGATTCTTTTAGTGAAACCAAGTTAACATTTTGGAGCTGAAGTCGACCAAGATAGGCAGTGTTTAAGCACTGCTGCTGAGACTAAAGAGTCACATCTCTAAAGAAAATCTATTACTCTACAGATTATAATACCTAAGAATTTATAGTGCCTTTTTCAGATCAAATTTGACTGTGAGTTTAAGTTTAGAAAAAATCTGAAAATGTTAATAAAATTGTAAATAAAATGTTGCCAAGTATATTTTGTATGCATTTTTTTAATTACTTTTTTTAAAAAAACCCCTTAACGCAAATTTTCTCTTGCACTGTTTTGAGCATGAAAATCAATATTTTAAGATGGCGTGAAAATATAAATACCTACCAAATGAAGTATGAAACTGGGACATTTAAGGAAATATTGTCCCAGAGATCTTAATGTGGAACAGCATCTGCATATAGGTCCTAGTTACTGTATTCTTTTCTATTATATCTTATCTGTTCTTATGATTTTATAATTTAAAAAGATGATACATATGCAGAGATCTTTGCCATAAAATCCTGAGAAAGGATTAGCTCCAGTTCTATTGAACTGTATATGAAGCATCCTTTTGATTGAATTTGTATGTTATTAATGATTTGGCAAGTTTGGTTCAAAATTCTTCAAATAATTTGAACGAATTAAAGTGAAGTTTCATTATATTAGCAATATTAAAAAAAATTGCCTTATTGGAAGGCTTTTAAGGGTTTATTCAGTTTAATTATTCTCTATCAAATGTTATGTGCTGACTTAATGAAATTTTACAGAGAGAAGGCAAAATACAAATGATAATGCACTTGTCATATTATTCAGTAGAGAAAGCCAAAGGTGTGGAAGGTTTAGAGCATAGAAAAGAATACACAGAAAAGTAGCAAGCAAGAGACAGTGCAAGACATAAGACAACAGAAAAAAAGAAAAATAATAAAACCTCAGGAAGATACCCAAATATAATGGAGAGGTTTTTTAATTTTTACCTTCTCTTTTTTCTTTTTTTTTTTTTTTTTGCTTATTGATACATTTGTTGCTCTTTGTTTATATTTCCACACAGAAATCAGACACCTGTATGTTTAATAGGCCTTCTAGGAATCATTTCAACCTGTGGGTTTCCAATACGTGCATACAAAAGAACGTAAAAAAGCAATACACACATTTGAACCTGAGTCTTTGCATGTAGACACGCAACTATCTCATCACTGAAAAAGACTGTAATTTTATACATGATGGTAAAAGTTGCAAGAAATTATTGTATTGAATTACATGTCTGAAAACACATTTCAGAGAACACCTTCCATAGAATCAGCTGGGTTGGAAAGACCTCTGAGATCATCAGGTCCAACCGTTGATCCACTACCACCGTGATGTTACTGAAAGGAGTCTTCAGTTCTTTTTCTCCCATTAACTCTATTTCCTACTTGCACTCCATGATTCACAGGGTGGTAATAATCTTGGTGCAGCTCGTGAACAGTTCTCAGGAAGACTTTGAATAGGTCAACTTTCAGGTAGTGCAAAGCAGTCATAAAATGATATACTGCACCTTATTTTTTTTTTTTTCATTTAGCAAATGCTCTCAATTTAATTACTTTTTCTTTAAACATAAATGTGTGAAGTTATGTGGTTGCAAAAGGGCACAATTTTAGGAGATTTTAAATGTTTTTGGCTCTTACTGACTTCTGAAAATTACATTACTCTTTTGAATGTATGATTCTAAATATCTGACTCTGGAAATCTGAGCTTGAATTAACATAAATAAGATTTAGCATGCGCTAATGTCTGAATTCTAAATTGTCATTCTATGAGAAGAAAGTGGCATTTTATAATGTGAATATCTGTCTTTTAAGAGGTATATCCAAGCTTTAAGATTTCATATGTCTCATTAGAATAAACACAAATTTTTGCACATCAATCTGTTCATGGCTCATATACATGAACCAGAATTATGATGTGCGGTATAAATAATGAAATCATGTGCTTGTGCATGTAAATGGCTGGTAGGACTTAAATAACAATTGTAACATTCATTTATGCCCCGTTCATTTTTGTATCTGTAATTTTAACCTAAATTTTGGAAAAAGGTGACATCTAAATGTAATGCTTTTAACATACTTAATCACCCAAGCACTGTAAAGTGTGAATAACCCAGAAATGGCTTATTGCACCAAAACTACCTGATGCAAGAGACCCGACTTCTTATCCATCAGCATCTAAATTCTTTTCTTTGCTTTAGTACCGCTACTGGCTTATGTCTGTCACATTTAGAAACTGTAGGCTTCAAACTTCAGCTCTTGTTCTTCTTTATCCTCCTCCTTCTTTGGTAATTTCCCTTTATTTTTCCTCTACAAAATCATGCCATCTGTTTCTTCCAAAATACCATGCAGCCACATGGCTGTTCAGTGTATTATCTGATGCTAAAATTCTCTTCCAGGTTCTTCCCCATTTGCAAAAGTTCCTCTGTACACTGTGTCTTTTCAGTGTCCTGCTTCAGGGAACTTCCTACTGTGCAGAGGTATACTGTTTTAGCTGCTTCCTTCAAAACATTCTCAAAATGCTGCTACAGAAAACTTCTAATATATAAAAGCAAGAATCCACATGACAGTCCTTCCTTGAAGGCCTCTTCAGTTCTCCATGCCTTTTTTTTCTCTACACTTTCATGCCTCAGCATGTGTCCACACCACTAATCACATGCATAGCAGCTTTTGTTCTGTCATATGCTCATAATTTACTGTTTGTGGACCTGGCCTTTATACTTCCCTAGACCTTTCTGAGAGTCTCTCCAGGGATGAGTACCTCTCTTTCTGCCCTGCATCTTCCATTTCCCACTGTCTGGTTAGCCTGAGAATGCCCCTCTCCTGAGAAAGGATAGACACAGCTATACATGGAGCAACATTCACATATGGCTTCCGTACTCAGAGGTAGATGCATTAGAACTGACTCCTTCTTGCAGAAATACACCCCTTTTTAAACATACCAAACAAATAGAAAAGTTTTTATAGATGTGTTTGATAAAACACTAAAGAATGTGAAAGCAGAACATTGCCTCTGTACTACTGATTAAGCTCTTTCTCGACATGTTAGTGAGTTGGAGCAGTGTTTTGCATAAGAGCTGAAGGATAGTCCCCTTTTAAGGTCTTCTGACATAGTCAGGAGAAGACATCAGATCATAGCTTGGAATCTTACCATCCCGGAGAAGTTCCTGGCAGAATTGTGTGGATGTCCACAGAGAAGTAGCTTGACTCAGATTAGACAATTAATAACTTAAGCTAGCTTCTTTTTAACTTATGTATTCTTCTGCTATAGTGTGGTCACAGACTCGTAGGCAAAGAGAAGCTAAAGCTACTCAAAAGCTAAATGAAGAAAAACTTGTAAGTGGAAGATTGTGGAACTGGGTAAATATGATAGGATGTTTGAAAACAAAATGACTCTGAGTCTTAGTCTACAATTACATGTGAAACTTGGCATACTTTCTATTCTGAACATTTTATGAACATCTTAATTTTAAGCTTCCTTTCTCTTCTCCACTCTTAGGTACTGCCAAAACTTTTTATGGTCACTCCAACCTTTGTTTGTTCTTTTGTTCATTGTGATATGCTAGTCTAAATCAGTGTGATTGTTATCTTGATAGATGCTTTAAAGAGGTATTTACTGAAACCCATACATTGCTTTGTTTTCTACCTTTATCACGCAATCTTTGATTTGCATTAGATGGACTCAGTAGATTAGATGTACTGAATGTGTCCATGTGTTTGTTCTTCAAAGAAGCTGTGTGTTTGTTCATAATGCATTTTTAGATTAACAGTATTAAAGATAGGTAAAAAACCACTACTGCTTTAAAATATGTTACTACCATCTGTCATGAATGAGTATTTAGGTCACTTAAGTATTGCCATCAAAGGTATTAGCAAAAGCAGGTTTAATATAAATTTGCAAAACACAGCATAACAGAACTGGATGGCAAGGTTCACTCTATTACTTGGATGAAACATACAGAAGAAAATCTGTATTATAGAGTTAGAATCACTGAAAGAAGCACTGCCCAATATATCCCCAAAAGGTGGTCTTAATATGATGGTGTAAAAGTGTTAGTTCAACACAGGTAGAATTTTTACACAGCCTCTGATCTGGCAGCAGAATTTTATTCACAGCTTTAAGGTGGATAAGTTTTAAGGTGGGTGGCTTAATCATTGATAATTTAATATTTACAAAATCAGTAGGATTTACTACAATCACTACAGTAACTGAATTATAAATCCAAGATGGCAACATTCGTACTATTCATACTATACTTGCTACAAGATCTAACTCAATTGAAACACAACCCACACAGACACAAAATTATATATTATATATGTAAATGTTCAAAGGTCTATGTGTTAAAAATTCCACTCAAGTTCGGTGAAATACATCAAATGTCTTGACACTTCTCAGTTGGTGAGAGTTGAGCCTCAAATAGTGCGTGGTGCTAGTCCAGGACTCGTCATCTGCCACGGTCCGGTGGGTGGGGGAGTAGGACCGCAACACTGCACAAAAGAGTCTGACAAGGTAGAAGGTCGAGGCGCAATGGCAATTTATTGAGGTAGAGCAGGGACTTATACAGGGTCTGGTTCAGGGGGGCTTGGTACGGGAAGAGCATGAGATTGGCATCTCAGGGTACAACAGGATAGAGGAACACAGGAAACGAGGAGGAACTTGGGAGGAGTCAGGCATTAGGAACCAATGGGAACTCACCCTGCACTGCGGCACTCCTCAGCTGATCAGTGCAGGATGAGCGGGAAAGTGAGGGGGTAAACAACTTTAGGCGGGAAAACAGCTCTAGGCAAGCCCGGGCAAGTCCGGAGCCATACAAACAAATGGGATTAATACAGCCAAGTGGGGAAAGTACATCAAGCAGTGCCTAAAGCCAGGTATAAACAAGCAAGTCCATGAAATGGAGTCCCTTCATGCACCATAAATGTCCCTCCATGCTTTAAAGCGTTCCCATTTGGACACAGGCTCCTTAGCAGTCATCAGCTTTCAGTGACGATGCTCCAAACTTCACACGTTTGAGAGATCATTGGCTCTGAGAGGGAGTGAACTCAGAGGGAGGTGTTGGTGCAGCCTACTGTGGTCCAGGAGAGCTCAAAGTGCCTTACTTAGGACTGCTGTTTATAGGGTTGAGAGGTAATTGGTTTAGTTATCAGTAAATTTCAATTCTGGAATTCTCAAAATTCTATTACACTCAAGCTGCAAGTGTTCCAAGGCTGT
Source organism: Manacus vitellinus (assembly GCF_001715985.3). Classification (NCBI taxonomy): domain Eukaryota; kingdom Metazoa; phylum Chordata; class Aves; order Passeriformes; family Pipridae; genus Manacus; species Manacus vitellinus. The sequence goes on from NW_021938802.1 coordinate 449,536, forward strand.
CAGGCAATGATGGATTATTCCCTCTCTTGTTCTCCACCTTGGCCAGGCAAAAGGAGTTCTTGATATGGCCAGTGTTACTCCCACTTTAGCCATGCAAGAGTTCCCGATACTGTCAAGGGACACATCACTGACCAAGTCATTAAGTAAAGTCCAAGGACTGATGGGAATTCTTGAGATCATAGGTAAGGGGGGGAGAATGCAAAGAATACACCATCACACACAACTCTTTGTGGTTTGTTGGGAGGTTTTTTTATATTTTTGGTTGATTTTTTTTAAATATTGCTATTGCTAATCTTAATTAGAATAAAATGGAAATTGGATACATGGTAATTTTTAAAAAATATATCCCTGTAGGCTAGCTGACATTGGCTTTTGTTCTTCTGAAAAACCACACAAAATTTTCTGAGGCTGAATTTAGAGAAGGAACCATCCAAATATGTTTTAAATTTTGTTGAACTCAAACCTCCTTCATTAATCTTTGCACCTTTACTTCCCTGAGAATAACTATCAATCATTGTATTGTATTGCTGCTATTTATGAAAGATACTTTACTTTAAGTTCTATAATTAAGCATAGAAGGGTTGTTCATGCATAACTATCTCTCCTGAACTGAAATAATTCAATACTGTAAACAAAGAGAGAAAATCAAGTAAAAAAACCCCACTAGATTTATTACAAAGATTTTAAAGCACTATCATATGCCACTTTTGATTCAAATTAGGGAAATGTTATTTAATACAGCCCTTCCTTTTTATCACAGGAAACCATTCTGTATTCTATTTTGGCAAATAAATTTGTTGATCATCATCTTTACTGCTCAAAGTTTAAAAAGTACCCAAAAGGCAGCAATAGACCTAGGCTACTCTCTGATCCAAAAAAATATAACATCAACTGGAAATGTTTATATTTTCCTTTGCAAAAATCTTTCTCTTGACATTACTAGGAAAAAAATCCCCTGACTTGCATTATAGGCAAGCTACATGTGACTTGAGAAGTATTTATTCACTTCAAGAGCATTTTTAAATATCTTTCCTTGATAAAAGTTCTACATGCATGCAAAATCTGTGTGGTACATGGATTCTGTGAAGGATACCTTAAGGGAGGCCTGCTGTGACTGATGGACAATAGGAAGATGGTGGAAGCTCCCCTTTCTCTCTGGTTAGTGATGTGTGATTCAACTCCGTCAAAAAAGAAGCAGCAAGTATCATTACAAATACCAGTTTATTAACAATGTGCTTTCTGGGAAGTATTTCTCAGTCACTTAAACCCAAGTAAAGCCTGGACAAGATATGATCAAAGATTTTAGATGTGGTTATTCAAGTATCATGAATCACAGACTTACTGTGTATCTTAGAATATAGCCAGAAGAGACTATTTTAATCCTTTCTTTTTCATATAAATATGCCCTTGGAGTTTCTCCTACTGATTCAGTGATGCTAATTGAGAATTTAAGATTTGCACATGCCATGCCTCTTAACTAATCCCCAAGCCATGTTTATGTCTCCTGTAAGTCATAAACTGTCTTACAGCTTCATACAGGGAGTATTTTGATATACAACAGTCTCTTCACAATACAACCTGCTCAAAAATTTCATTCTCAATGACACCACAAGATGTCTTTGTCTTCTAGTACACTAAACAATGTTCTTCCTTTTGTGGAAGAAAAATGATGATTTCTAAATCAGTCAAATGTGTTCAGAGCAAGAATTCATGCTCACTGGCACTGTGGTATTGAGGCACGTGTGATGATTTCAGACTTTTGTGGTGATTTCACATGCTTTTGGTACACCAAAAAATAAAGACTGCAAAGGGGCATTTGAAAGGAGATTCTGAAAACTATAACTTTCTATTATTTTTCATGTTAAAAAAAATAACTACAAATAACAGTGGCTTAATTTTTGGTACATCAGTGTCTAATTGAAGATTCTCCATACAGTTGTACTATTTTGGTAATGATAATTCCTAAAATTCGTCGTGAATTGATAGAGAGTCTAGATCTTTTGCTCAAACAAGCAGAAGGATAAGTGTTTTTTTGTTGCTGACTTTATTCAGACACTCAGTTTTGAGATGGATATTAGGCCACATAAATGTCACCCTGTGTTTTCTGGATCTGATGTGTCACAAAATCTTGCTGTGTGAAGTGTCCCCAAGACAATGTTCTTTTACACTGTTATGGTTTTGCTTGTTCTTCATTTATGCTAAGTGCTTTCTTACTGCAGCTGAAAACTCAGTCATACAAATTGTCCTAAATTCTTGAAAGGTGAATAACATTTTATTGAACCAAGAACTAATGATTCTATAGAAAATGCTATTTATCATCCACTTTCTATTGTTCACATAACAAATATAGTCATGACTTTGGAGTCTGTAAGACATGTGTATTTGAATCAGTGCACTGCTATTTAGTATGCAAATCCCGTTAATTCCAGTACATGCCATGCTGCTCAACATCCACATACATTTTGGGAAAACTACAGTTGATTATCTAATGCTCTCTCATGTAGACTGAAGACCTTTGTTGCTGAGAACATCACTCAAATAATGTAGGGATCTGTACACCATTAAGTACCTGGATCACATCTGCCACAAGCTGGTTCTATAAGCAAATAGGTAACAGGTATTATGGGAGCAAGAAACAGAGACATGTTTTTTACTTTGCTTTTAAAGAACAAAACAAGTCAACCACATTTTGGTTTTTTTTTTTACCATGTCTTTATGCATTTAATATAAACTTTATAGAAATGCTGTCTGAAAAAGGTACTTAGCACACCTGAGGATGGACAAGGATTATTATTATAGCTCTCCAGAGAAAAGTGAAATGACTTACTAAGAGCCTCCTAGCAAATCTTTGACAGAGAAAGGATCAGTAAACAGTACCTTCCAGCAGTCACTTTCTGTTTATTTCTCCAATCTTGGCTGTTCCTCATTTATAATTTTAAAAACAATATGGTCCAGCCCTATGGAGACTTATTGGTGAGTATGATCTTTTTGTTTAGATGCTTCAGTTTTCTCTCTCTGTGCATGAAACCTTTAATCTGGTACTATTCCTCTGGGAATGAAACACTAAAGAATAACAGGTATTAAAAGGTATTGACTGCTTCTAAGACAAACCACAAGATGTGGTGACCCAAGTGATAGTTACTGACAGAAGTGAATATGTCATATTCATTTTATTAGTCTTTTAGAGCAAAAAAGTAATTAGTTTTTAATGATAGTCTTCAGAAAACCAAAAAAAAAAAAAAAAAAGGAAGGAAAAAAAAAAGAAGCCTGCATAATATATATCTTATATGCAAACATGCATGGAGCATTTATCTCTTAAAGTTTCTGTCAAACCTAGTTACTATTTTTTCTACTTACCCCTCAGTTGACCTTAGAATTCTGTTTTGGAAAATAAATGTCCATTGTGATATTTCTAATATGGTTACAAGTTCAGGTGAACCTTACAGGTCCCTTCCCTTCATCCTCTATGCCATTTTAGAAGGGTAAATTATCAATGCTGTGCTTAAACTATGACATAATTAAAGAGTGTAAATTACAAAACCTGGAAAAAGAAATGAAAATTAAATTTCATTATAATTGATTCTATAAAAATACTGCACCACAGCAATTGTTTAGAAAATGAAAGCGTTTTTTAGCATCTTTATTTATGCTACTGTAGATAATTTCAGAAGTTAGGGGGACATATTTGTAATACATTTATATGTAAATATTTTTGTGTATATACTTGTATATTCATATGAGTAGATAAATGAAAGGTTGAGCTTGATATTTGTTGCTGGTAATTATTCCATTAATGCTGGTACATTAATGGAATATTAATGTATGATACTGTGTGTTTTCTTTGAATTTCCCCCAGATGTTTACTTATCCATGGTTATTTTGAGTCATGACAGAACCTGTTTCCTAATAATGACAGTCTCACTGGATAGTTAATAAAGACGCGGGAACACGTGGTGTTAAAGGTCTTGGTGGAATCAAAAAACAGAGGAGAGAATGATGTGAAATAATGGTAAGTATGGTTTATTCACCTAGGAATTAAAAAAAACCCACTTCTTCCAATCTTACATGCTTTTTATGTAAACAGAATGGGAAGATATAAGGAAAATATTGAATGCTTTATGGACCCAGAGGAAAACCAAGACCTTCTGTTGACAACTTTATGTGGATTTTCTCATTACATTTAGAGATGGTGAAAAGTTTCAAGGAAGCATTTCTACAAACAAACTGGGAAGCTCCAGCCTTTGCGAGAAGTTGGAGATCCAACTCTACATTTGGATCTCAGGGTCACTCAGGTGATATCAGAGGATGCAAAAAGACTCAGAAGTACAGCCTGGGTGGATGATATTTTTTATTCCCTCCAGACATTTAGAATACAGCTATTTACATCAGAAATAACTTTAAAAAATAATTTTATCCTAAGTGAAGGAGGCTATTTTACTATCAGGTATTTGGATACTGGCAAAAATATTTTCATATTTGAATATGGATCAAGTAAGTAATATTCTTAAAGTCTGGAATAAAACTGGAAGTAAGACCTCCCTTCCTTCTCATTCCCTCTCAGCTGAAATGTAGTATTAGGACTAAAACCCACTTACAAGCTTTAAATATTTATTCAAAGTAGAAATGTAGATTAAATAATTTCATACTGACTTCAAAAATCCAAAGTGAGAACTGTGTAAGTTGTGTCAGCGGCAGTAGCATTACCATTGTGCATGAGTCAGCCAGTGTGACTCCTTGTGTTTTACTGGGTCACTCAACAATGTAATTGCCGCTATTGTCCTGAGCGTCTTCAGCCATGGTGACTTTTCTGATTACTTCCCTTGGTAGGCAGTTTTATTCTCCAATTAAGCTCACTTTTTCTGATTAATTTGGGATAGAACAGCATGAGTTTTCATTTCCAGTGACTTGTTTCCAGTGGAGAATAATCATGTGATGACAATGAACAGACAAAAAATAATACTACCAATGCACTGCCATTTATTCTGACATTATCATTCCAGAAGAAACAGTATTTTATTTAATTTTTTTTCACACTGATAAACCACAAAAATATTTTCATTAATGCTCAAAATATATTATCAGAAACTAGCAGAGTTAAGATCAAGTGCAGTATAAATACAAGGTTTCCCCTGTCTGCTTGAGAGTATCTTATACCTGCATCACTTTAATTACTGTTCTAGTTGCATTATGGTACAGTATGATATCATGATCAAGATCCACAATCTTAGTTGATATGCAATTGTCTGTGATACATGATGCACAGAGTGTGTGTTAACAGTCACATAACCTAATGGTGATATTCTTTTCAGACACACCAAATAGTAATTCTCTCTTCTCACGCCAAAACCAGATATTTTCCTCTGTTTTGAGGGGACTAAAATTCTTTTGTGGGGGGTAAATTCTTAATTTGCTGTTACAGTCACTAAACCTTCGCTACTGGGACTGAAATTTAGATAAGTGAGGTCAAGTCCAGTGATGCCCAAGTATTCACCAAAACTGTTCAAATGTGATCTTTTGTGACATGTAGAATCATGTTTTAATTTTTAGAATACTACCAATTTCAGTGATTCATTCAAAATAGAATGTACATCAGTTCCTGGTCAGACTGTCAGAATATTTCTAGGGACTAGATGGCTTCTATAAGGTCTCTGACTCCACAGACATTCAACCACAGCCTGACTAAATCCAGAGTAACATGAAATCCCTTATGTCTTTAGTTAGTGTTTGCTATTTTGGGGAATGGTCTTCAATAAAAAGAAGATAAAGGAACTCTATATGTTTGGGTTTTTTAATTGGAAATCTTTATGTGATTGGAGAGGAGCTGGTGTGTTTTGTACTTCACTTTTTCCCCATCATATTTTGTTGTGGTAATACTAGAATTCTCCAGATATTTTGGACACCTATGGCAAACTTAGATAACTTTCTGCAGGTTAAGACTGAGGACAAATTTGCACAATATTATTGATTAAGAGTGAATAATATAAACTATGCAAAATTACCTTCGAAAGTAATTTTTTTTGCAATATTATTGTGGTCAAGGAGAAAGATAACTCCTGTAAGATGTCACTTATAGTTTCCTCATAACTGAAAGCTCTGAAGTTCTGCTTTTTAACTGAGCATATGAAACTCATGTTACCAATATGGGGCAAACTCTACATAATTTAAACAATAAATCAATACGTGAAACCTGCTAGTATTTTGTGAATCCAAATATACAGAAAAAAAACTCATGCATAAATACGTATTTTAACATGTAACTATTATTAACGAGTTCACTTCCTGTGAACTCTTTACGTATTTTTAAGGTATATTTTAAACCTTACATTTGTTCAAGGACTTAGTAAAAGCTGTCAGAACTAAAAGTGTGATTTGACTCACCTAACAGTTACATAGAAGAGTTAGGTATATATTGTGCTTCCAGGCTGTTTTCATACTTAATCAAGAAATAAAATTGCCAGGAGGTTGTCACCACACATTTTTAAATGTTAATGTTGATCTCTGCTCTGTGGCCATCTATCTTAGCTCACTGACTAAAAAAAAATAGTGCCCAGACAACCAGTTTAGATCACACATCCAATTTACAGATGTCAAGCAGCTAGGACTGAGGCAAGATAGACTCACTCTGGTCTGATCTGTATGGGATGCTTTTCCTCCAGTGTGAGTGGTAAAACTGTCATCCTGCACAGGACTTCAAAATGATATTTGGTTGGAGTCAACTGATCCATGGATCCAACACTGGCCCTCTGCACTGTGCTGAATTTCTTTTGCAGTAGTGATTTAATATTTTATTCAATTATTTCGTGCTTGACACACCAGAGCTTTCATGAGTTACATTTTCTTCTATCACTGCAATTTCTCAAGAAGGAAATAGTTCAACATCTTGATGCTTTTATACACTATAAATCAAACAGGTGTGAAAAAATGGAATTCACACATCAACCAGGATTTAACAAAGTTCTGCAGTCTTCAGAGGCAGTGTATTTACTCACTCCCTTGAATGGTAAAATCCAATAGGAGCAATTCTAAGGAGCTATATATGCCTCTGTGCTTACTGTTCAAAATTATCTTGGCATTAAAAAAAAGCAAACCAAAAAGGGAAATCTCATCTTCTCCAAAATTACAGTGGTATAATATTGAAAAGTTTTAATTTTAATAAGACAGAGGTGTCATGAAATCTGTAATTTACATGACTTTTGAACTTTTTATTTTTGTAAAAGCCTTTAGAATACGGTTAAGTTCCTGTGTAATGTCACTGCTGTCTCATAAATGTGCAGCCCTGGAATAATGAAAAGTGATATGTACCTCATGCATTTCATCTGGGTAAAATTAACTTTATGATCTTATTTCATAAATATTTTTGAGTTGAAAATGTGTATGATATATATGCTGGGGCTGTGTGAATGCAAAATTTCTATGTCTGGCTAGAAGAAACTATAAAAAGACACAATGTACCACATGGGTTTAGCATGAAGCAGCCAAGAGTCTTGTTGTGCTTCTCTACCTACAACTTTTCTCCATTAGCAACATCTGTTGTGGTACATGCTCTGAGATATGTCGTGGCAATTTCCTTTGCTGTAATCCTTGCATTCCTTTCCCTCCAATTCTATAAAGCTCCTGCAGCTTTTGAAGCACTTATCCAAGCATTTTATTTATGCATTGAGTGTTTCCTTCAAATTGCAAGTTTGAAAATTTTCCAAATGTCTCAAGTTTCTAGTTGAAATTCAGTTCTGTCCTAAAGCATGAGATACTAAACAAAAGGAAAATTGTGCAACTATCCAACAGTGTGTTCAAGAAACAGGATGGATGAGATGTGGTACAGAGGGAGAAATTAACTACCCAAGAATACACAATAGGATATGCAACAGCATACATAAATATGACAAACTAATATTATTAATAAGACTTTCTGATTTCTAATTCACCTCTTGATAAATCTGATCATGGTAATTTTTGGGAACTGAGAGGCAATTTTCAGATAATTTCGGATACCACTTTAAGAAGGTCTACATGTTCATAAAGGTTTGGCATCCTGAAGTCTTTAATCATCCAACTAAAATGTCTGAAAATATCCCACTCTCTCCTCCATGCCCCTGCCTTCCCTGCCCCTCCAACTTTCACATCCCTTACATTTGACTCATCTGTGCGTGAAGAGAAGTGTATAAAATCACGTTGTCTATATGTTTGAGACATGCTGATCTTAGTTTTACTGGTTAATTTCAGCCAAATTTACCACCCAGATCCTCAAAATACAATGAAACTATAGAGTTTGTGAAAATAGGGATGTAGGTCATAGAAAGACTCAAATTACTGCTTCCACTGAGAAAAAAAACAATGAAACAACAAACAACTGAAGTATGAACTCACATGTTCATACTTTGGCACTAGGGAAACCCTAACAGAAAATATCCCAGAGGTCAATCACGGGAAGATTTGTCTGGAGCATCTACTCTTTCAGAAGTGGGGTTAATGCAACTGTGAGTCTTGAAAGTGGAGAAAAACACTCTTTGTAAGCTGTTAGTCACAAAAAACCTATCTTAAAAAAAATGTTTTAAATCTAGTGCAAATTTTATTTAAAAATAATGATGGTCAACTGTCACCTTTGCTGCTGATTATTATGACTTGGCTCATAACCTAAAATGACTGGTTGAAACGCTTCAAGCTAATATGGCTGTAAAACTCCGCAGTGGGAAATGCCCAGTTGAACATGTGGCAGCAAATGCCCTGACAGTCTGAATATAGCTGAGGATAATTTCAGTGTCACGCTGCAGTGCCTTATGCTCAGTAAAGGCAGACCTTAAGTAGTTTACAGCTATAAGGAACAGACAGCACTACAGTTTCTTTGCAAAAATCTTATGCAAGACACAGCTGGACAAGTGTATTAACTTGTTGAGAAAAATCGTTTAGGGAGTACTGAGACAAGAACCTCTGTATGGAACAAATTAAGAGAAAATGTTTCCTCTCCCTATCTTATCAATATAGATATGTTAATTTCTTTTTGGAGTCAATAGTCATGCAACTACTTCCACAGCTTTTCAGAATAACAGGTCTTTTCAAGATGTAAACACTTCTTTTTTTCCCATCAGTTCCAGACATGTTTGACCTATTCAGACATTTTCAAGTAGAGTTCTGAAGACATTAACTTACTTAAATATCTAGTTTTTGTATAATGGCATGAAGTGCTTCAAAGCTTATAATATTTAGACACAGAATAAGGTAGTAGTGCCTTCTATTATATTATATATATATAATATATATAGTATTATATATTATATTTTTTTGTATTTGGGGTTTTCGCTTTCCACTTTTATTGACTCATGGAAGGTTTTATTTGCACAGGGCATACATTTGCTAAAAATATATAGGTAATTTGCATTTTATGAGCTCTTTCTTTTCAAGAAACTACATTTCTGAAACTGGAGATGGGTAAAAAAGAAAAATTCTGCCTGTGAAAGCACATACATTCAGTTGAAAAAACTGCACAACACCTCATCTAACATTCCTTCTTACTACAGCACACTATTTCACCCTCTATCTTATTTGGGATACAAATTTTCCATCAATCTGATATCCCATTTTTGTGTAACTACATAGATTATTTAAAAACTTTATTCCTAAAGATGGATGTCTGTTCGCCTTTTTGAAAGCTGGTGAGATAGTAGGCGATTGTTACTGGAGGGCTGGCTACTCACAGATTCTCTACCTGCAGATGGAATTCTGTTTCATAATGTTGAAAGTCCTGAGCAATATTTTCACATGACTTTCTGTTGTTTAATTTCTACAGTTAATGCTCTGATTTTAAAGGTGTCAGCATGCAATTCATTGGTAGGTCCACCCATAGGCCTTATAATTATTCCAAAAAGAAATACAAGTATCTTATTTTTTCCTGTTCCCTTTGGTACGTTTCCTTCTCTATCTGAATTTACCTTCATACATATAGGAGGAAAAAAAAATCAATGAAAACAAACAAACAAACACCCCACAAGAAACCAAAACAAACAGACACTAAGCATCTTATGACAAAATTTGAAACATTACCTGGTTGGTATTGCATCTGCCAATCTTGGCTCTTGATGCTCTTTTTTGTTTCCTGGCAGCTCTTTGGCACTATTTTAAGGCAAGTCACTCATTGTCATAAGCTTAATTGTTGAGCTGTAATAAAGTGCATAATTTTCAACAGATTTTTTAGTCTGCTTTTTAATGTAAGTATAATGGGCAAACAGTTCACTGCATCTCTAGCTCCTGGCATATGGCATCCAGGAGAACAAGTCAGCCCATCAGATTAACCAGGTAATAGACTCAGAAGCAGCTTTAGAACTATAAAACAAAATTGCTTATGGAGTCTGCCAAAGCACCAGATGCTGCTGTTGGAATAAATATTATCCAGTGCTTAGCATCTGGGCTCTGAGGTTGCCAGAAAAACTTGAAAAAAATTGCTAGCCACTACCATTTTCATTTGTATAGGTTTCATTCAATGTGAGATTTTTATTATTTTCATTAACATTACTGTCACTGAAGTTTTGTTCTTTCTGAATAATTGAAAATGTTTTCAATTAATAGTATTTTATAGTAAAATTGACTTATATTGAGATTCTTCTGCAGAACAACAATTCACTTAATCTAATAATTTATCTCAGACCAGAAATGTGAATAATAGCATGCCAAAGTAATTTAAGACATAGATGACTAAAGAAGATTCCTGACACAAGTATAAAGAAACTTTATTAGACATAGAAAAAACTAGCTCAAAGATGAAAATAAAAAAGTTAACACTATACTACCAATGTATATGCAAATTGGTTTAGCATTAGGAACAGCAAAATTGCCTATATTATGGCAATTCCATGCCATCCAGATATCATAGGCATATCTGTAATATTGCAAGCATCAAAGTTTTCTATCCTTCATAGATTTCTGTAACATCTAATTTTTTAAAAAGATGTGATAATAGAGCAGAAATCTTTTTATCCATTGAATACTTAATTTTACAAGGAAATTCTAGATGCCTGGACCTTAATTATATTTTGTAGCAGTGAATTTCATAAGTTCATTATATGCCTAATGAACCTAATAGAGACTATTTAAGTGACATAAGTGAACTAGTAGACAATTTTATGCCAGGATACAGCCTCAATCTTTGCATATATCTCTCTAATTACAGAAACAAATAGATCCCTCTTTTACTGTGTCATGGTTTGAGATAGCCCCAAAATCCAATTCCCTAGCTCCATCCCCCCTCCCACATCTTAACCTAATGTGAGATGGGTTTTTCCAGACAAAACACACCAGACTCAAAGTGGGGGAAAGGGAATATATTACAATGACTGTACAAATAAATACCATATCACATTACACACACGATCACAAACTATCTCTACCATGACATATGTATTTACAGTGGATCAGATCTCTTCTCCCCTCCAAATAAAAGTCCAGGAGGGAAAG